>NC_061508.1:272578019-272749554 GCF_022539505.1 Lolium rigidum
GAGGTGTCTCTCCCATAAGATAACGTCATGTTGGGTGAACAAATTACAGATTGGGCAATTGACAAATAAAGAGGGCATGACCATGCACATACATATCATGATGAGTATAGTGAGATTTAATTGGGCATTACGACAAAGTACATAGACCGCCATCCAACTCGCATCTATGCCTAAAAGTCCACCTTCGAGGTTATCATCCGAACCCCTCCAGGTATTAAGTTGCAGCTAACGAACAATTGCATTAAGTATGGTGCGTAATGTAATCAACAACTACATCCTTAGACATAGCATCAATGTTTTATCCCTAGTGGCAACGACACAACACAACCTTAGAACTTTGCGCTCACGCGTCCCAGTGTCAATGCAGGCATGAACCCACTATCGAGCATAAGTACTCCCTCTTGGAGTTAAAAGCATCTACTTGGCCGCAGCATCTACTAATAACGGAGAGCATGCAAGATCATAAATAACACATAAGCATAACTTCGATAATCAACATAACAAGTATTCTCTATTCATCGGATCCCAACAAACGCAACATATAGAATTACATATAGATGATCTTGATCATGATAGGCAGCTCACAAGATCCGACAATGATAGCACAATGGGGAGAAGACAACCATCTAGCTACTGCTATGGACCCATAGTCCAGGGGTAGACTACTCACTCATCACTCCGGAGGCGACCATGGCGGTGTAGAGTCCTCCAGGAGATGATTCCCCTCTCCGGCGAGGGTGCCGGAGGCGATCTCCGGGATCCCCCGAGATGGGATCGGCGGCTACGGTGTCTCGGTAATGTTTTCCGTATCGTGGCTCTCGGTACTGGAAGTTTCGTCACGGAGGCTTTAAGTAGGCGGAAGGGCAAGTCGAGAGGGGGCACGGGGGCCCCAGATGACAGGGCGGCGCGGCCAAGGGGGGGCCGCGCCGCCCTAGGGTTTGGCTCCCCTGTGGCCCCACTTCCTTTCGTCTTCGGACTTCTGGAAGCTTCGTGAGAAAATAGGCCTCTGGGCTTTTATTTCGTCCAATTCCGAGAATATTTCTTTACTAGGATTTCGAAACCAAAAACAGCAGAAAACGAGCAATCGGCACTTCGGCATCTTGTTAATAGGTTAGTTCCAGAAAATGCACGAATATGACATAAAGTGTGCATAAAACATGTAGATAACATCAATAATGTGGCATGGAACACAAGAAATTATCGATACGTTGGAGACGTATCACCCCCACCTACGGCGCCGGCGCCATCGACGCGCTCCGCCCCTTACTCTACTCCGCCTAGCAAGCCGGTCTCCAATGTGTCCAACACAAAGAAATCCGAATCTGCTGCAAGTACGAGTGGTTCTAGCATGTCTACTGCGCGCAACCGTGATATGGCTTGTCATACATGTGGTGGCAAGGGTCACTTCAAGAGAGATTGTCCTAACCGTAAAGTCATGATTATCAATGAGGACAATGAGTATGAGACTGGAGATGATGTTGATCCTAATGCTCCAGAAGATGATGACTATGACACTGATGGTGAAGATGCATATCCGTCTGATGCTCGCACCGTTGTTGTATCGCAGCGTGCTCTTAATGTGTTGCCTAGTGCATCTACTCAGTGCTGCAATTTATTCCAAACAAAGGCTTTAGTTGGTCCTGACAAGGCTTGCAAGGTCATTATTGATGGCGGGAGTTGCCGCAATTTAGCAAGCAAGGAGTTGTGTACCAAGCTGAAGTTGAAGTATCTACCGCACCCGCATCCATACTATATTCGGTGGTTGAGCGACAATGGTGAGATGAAGGTAAACCACATGGTGCGTGTTGAGTTTGAGATTGGACCGTATAAGGATTCCATTGATTTTGATGTGGTTCCTATGACGGTGTGTCACCTACTATTGGGTCGGTCTTGGCTCTATGACCGTTCTGTGCAACACAATGGCCGTGCCAATACATATCACTTGGAGTTCAGGGGCAAGAAAATCAACTTGCAGCCTATGTCACCACAACAAATTGTCAATGAATCTCGTCAGAAAGTTGAAGTCAACTTGGAGGATGCACCTATAGATAGGCGAGAGAATTGTAATGTCGTGAGTGATATAATGAAAAGTGAGAGAGTGAATTCTTTAGTGCTTTTAGCCACCAAAGAAGACATGAGAGAATTTAGTGAGGATCCTACCGCCATGCCTCTTGTGCTTATGTGTATAGGGGTACGGTTTTGGTTTCTAACGACATGACCCCTATTCATCTTCGTGTTTCTAATGTATTGCAGGAATTCAGCGACGTGTTTCCGGAGGAGGTAACCTCAGGACTACCACCATTGCGTGGTATTGAGCATCAAATTGACTTGATCCCCGGAGCTTCGCTGCCCAATAGGGCGCCATATAGAACAAACCCCGAAGAGACAAAGGAGATACAGAAGCAAGTACAAGCGCTACTCGACAAAGGTTATATCCGCATAAGCCTTAGTCCTTGTGCTATTCCTGTTTTCTAGTTCCTAAGAAAGATGGTACATGGCGCATGTGTATAGATTGTAGAGCGATTAACAACATTACTATTCGATATCGTCATCCTATTCCCCGCTTAGAGGATATGCTAGATGAATTGAGTAGTGCTGCTGTTTTCTCTAAAATTGATTTGCGTAGTGGTTATCATCAAATTAGGATGAAAGAAGGGGATGAATGGAAAACAGCCTTTAAAACAAAATTTGGTTTATATGAGTGGTTATTAATGCCTTTTGGTTTAACTAATGCACCTAGCACTTTCATGAGACTGATGAACCATGTTTTGCGTGATTTTATTGGTAAGTTTGTGGTTGTGTACTTTGATGACATATTAATCTACAGCCGCAATGAATCTGACCATACTATACATATTCGACATGTTTTGGAAGTGTTGCGTGATAATAAACTCTATGGTAATATTAAGAAGTGCACATTTTGCAAAGATAAGGTCATATTTCTGGGTTATGTTGTCTCTAAGCATGGAGTAGAAGTAGATGTGTCTAAAATTGAAGCTATTCAAAATTGGCCTACTCTCATGAATGTGAGTCAAGTAAGAAGTTTTCATGGTCTTGCTGGGTTTTATAGGAGATTTGTGCCCAACTTTAGTACTATTGCTGCACCTTTGAATGATTTGACTAAAAAGGGTGTTGTCTTTGAGTGGGGCGCAGCCCAAGATCATGCTTTTGATGAATTGAAACGATTGTTAACTTCTCGCACCGTTGCTTGCACTTCCCGATTTCAATAAGCAATTTGAGATTGAATGTGATGCTAGTGGTATTGGAATTGGTGGTGTGTTGATGCAAGAGGGTCGCCCAATTGCATATTTTTCTGAGAAACTTTCTGGTGCTAAGTTGAACTATCCTATATATGATAAAAAAAAATTGTATGCTTTAATTAGAGTTCTTGAGGTTTGGCAACATTACTTGTGGCCAAAAGAATTTATCATACATTCTGATCATGAAGCTTTGAAATATCTGAAAGCTCAATCTACTTTGCATAAGCGTCTTGCTAAGTGGGTTGAGTTCATTGAGTCTTTTCCATACATTATTAATCATAAGAAGGGAAAAGATAATATTGTTGCTGATGCTCTATCTAGGAAGAATATGCTCTTAACTCAACTTGATGTTAAAGTTCCTGGATTAGAGATACTATGTGATTTGTATGCTACTAATCATGATTTTGCTGAACCATATCGCTTGTGCGCTATTGGTAAAGCATGTGAAAAATATCACATACATGATGGGTTCTTGTTTAGAGCTAACAAACTATGTGTTCCAGAATCGTCTGTGTGTTTGCTCTTATTGCAGGAATCACATGCTGGAGGTTTGATAGGTCACTTTGGGTGTGAGAAGACGCTACTCATGCTAGCTGACCAATTTTATTGACCAAAGATGAGGCGGGATGTGTACAGATATGTGAAAAGGTGCATTACTTGCAAAAAGTCCAAGTCCAAGCTGAAGCCTCACGGTTTGTATACTCCTTTACCGGCACCTACTACACCTTGGGAGGATATTAGTATGGATTTTGTGTTGGGTTTGTCGCGTACTAAAATAGGCCATGATTCTATATTTGTGGTAGTGGATAGATTCTCTAAGATGTCACATTTTATTGCCTGCCACAAGAGCGACGATGCGTCGCATATTGCTAACCTGTTTTTCAGGGAGATTGTACTTTACATGGAGTCCCGAAGACCATTGTTTCTGACCGTGACGTGAAGTTTATGAGCTACTTCTGGAAGACGCTTTGGAGAAAGCTGGGGACGAAGCTGCTTTTCAGCACTACTTGTCATCCCCAAACTGATGGTTAAACTGAAGTGGTGAATAGAACATTGTCACAACTGTTGAGATCCATGATCAAGAAGAACTTGAAAGAGTGGGAAGATTGTCTACCGCATGTGGAGTTTGCTTACAACAGGGCGCTACATTCTACCACAGAGTTGTGTCCCTTTAAGGTGGTGTATGGTTTCAAACCCATTACTCCACTTGATTTGTTGCCTTTGCCCATACATGAGTGTAACATCCCAACTTTTCAAACAAAGAAGAAAAATGAATTTCCTTTTTCCAAAAATTGGAGCCAACAAAAACTTTAATTAAATTGAGTTTGGTGCATAGTGATCATGCATATATGTGTACTTTGGCCATGATGCTTGTTTGAAGTGTTCACCAATGCTCTTAAACCCTAAACCTTGCTCTTTGAATTCAACAAGAAACAAAATAAAAAGAAAAGGAAAATAAAAGAAAAAGACATATGTGGCATATAGCCATAATTGCAAATTTTGGCTTATGCCATCTTTACTTTACCAAAATGGTTTGAATCCATATTTAAACTTAATCCAACACTCCATAAACACCAAACAAGGACCTTTGGTCAAAGAAAAAGAGAAGAAACTAAAAACATGAAATTCACATATGAGGCTATGGCCATTTTTGTAAATCTTTAACCTAGGCCATTTTGAATTGTGTCAATGGTTTCGAAATGTTACTAAACTAATAAGAATCACTTTTGAATCAAAGAAATGCAAATAAAATCAAAAGAAAAATCAAAATCAAGTTACATGTGATAATGGTCACATGTGACAATTTTAACATCTTACCCACTTTGAGCCCCTGTATTAAGAGATTCTTAAACCAAACTCTCCCAACTCTTTGCACCTCATCCAAGACCTCATCAAGATGAACAACTTTGGTAAAGACCAACATAGCAAAATCTTTCTCCATTGCTTAATATAAGATGGCAAAGTAGCAACATCAAAACAGAAACTAGATCATATCAAATTTGGATTTTCACAAACCGCCTCCATTTTGCAAACCAACACCACCATTGTGTGTCAAAAATTATTTGAACCATCTCCATAAAATATTTCTGCAAAATTCAAAAATAATTCTCTTGCGGCCATTAACACAAACACCTTGTTCGCACTTATTGACTTTGATCATACTCTCTAATATCCACTGGATTTTAGACTAAACCCTCACACTTTTTGTCATCCTTGACCTCCTCTTACACCCAGAACACAATGCGAGGCCTTGGAGACAGGGATCAAAGCAAGGAATGATCACAACTCAACCATGCCGAGCACTCATGCCAACACCATGCCACTACTCATTTCCATCCCTCTCTGGTCCCCCTCACTTTGCCAAACACACTCCCCTCACTCTCCAGAGCACGCTTGTACCAGCCCTGGTCGAAGCAGAGATGTGCACCGCCCAGAACGCCACGCGCCCAGACGTTCCCAGACACGTCCAGGACATGCCAGAGCGCGCCAGGACACGCACTGGACGCACCAGAGCACTGCGTCGCCCCATATCATCCGTCCTCCCCTCGCCTTCTCCTCTCGCATGCGCGATCACCAGGACCACGGTTACCTCGTAGACACGCTCGTTTTCCCACGCTCGCCCTGTCGCCGTCGCCATCATCACCGTCCTCTGCCTCGGTACTGCGGAGACAACGAAGTCGCCCGCACGCCCTGGACCAACTTTCCCTGTGCCATCACGCTCATCCTGACCGACCTGACCTAGTAAACCGTCCTGCGCCCATCCCTTGCCCCTTCACCGCCCAGAACGCCGTCGCCACCATGCACCTGCCCGCTCCCCCTCGGCCACCTCGCGCCCCTATAAATAGAGCCTCCCCGAGTTATCTCAGCACACCAGCTCGCTCCCCTCTCCTCTCTGACTCTCCTCGACCCTCTCCCTCTCCACATTACCGCCGGTAGCCAGCCAATTGCTCGCCGGAGACCGCGGATCCGCCGCAGACGAAGACGACGATTGCCGCCGCCCTTGGAGCCGCCGCTTGTTCCAGGAGGATCGCCGTTGTCCACAACATCGTCCTGCGTCAACTCCGACGATCGCCGGCCACCGGTGAGCTCGCCGACCCCCGACCCTCGCCGAGCCAGTGAGCCGCGGTCGTCGTCGACGATGACGCTCGTGCGCCGTCCGATCCATCTCTAATCCTACGGCCCCCTCTCTCCCTTACCGCTTCGGGTTTTTGAAGTCACTAACAGGTGGAGCCCCTCGTCAGACGGCCCGCGTGTGCGAGACACACTGCTGGGCCGGCCCAACTCTTTTTCCCTCTCCTGGCCCAATTCCTTTCCCGCGCGCCCACTTAATTCAAAATTCGTTTAAATTGATTAAATTCAAAATCAACACTGGTGCTTTTCTAGAAATTGAATAACTTCAAGTCTACTGAGCCAAATTTGATGAATTTTATATTGTTGGAAATCTTGTGAAATTATCTAGCAAACCCCACTGGTCTCAAACCCTAGTTCATTATAGATCACCTGCAATAAAAATAACAAGGCAGTACCTTTTCAGAATTCAAACATTTTTATAAAATCAACCATGAATTATTTTGAGTTGATTCCAACTCTCAAAAATCACATTTCCTATTGTCCATATGAATATGTAAAATTATGATATGGTTGTTTCATATGATCATGGGCTAGAATCAAATAATGACTATGTAGTCATTTCTAGCTCATTTAAATTATTTTCAAATTTAGGATTTTAAATCTATGCGGTGTAGCATCTCATTTAAATCACCTTTCCAAGTAATTCAATGTGAGGTGATGACATTAGACTTCATGACCTCATATGTTATTACTTGAGAAGATTAAGTTGTTCCATAGTAGTGTTTAAATGGCATGAGGTGTAAATACCTCATTTAAATCATTTTCCCAAATGGTAAATATGAAGTGTTGACCTTGGTCAACATGATCTCATACTTATGATTTGAGGATATTAAATCTTAACAAGATTCAATGAGACGAAATTACCTCTCAAAGGAAATAAATGGAAACCCTAGTAAATATTTCAATGAGAGGAAATTACTTTTCAAAGTAAATAAAAGTAAAACCCTAGTGTGGATGCTTGTGATGATAATAGGTCATCTTGTGTGAACCATATAAAAAATATTTTCATCGAAGGTCGTATGCAACCAGAAATTCCATTTTACCAAAACCTGGGGTTATTTTGCAAAAAAAAAAGAGTCAAAATTCATGTTTGTCAATTTTTCTTAAAACTATATCACAGAACACATGGATATCTCGAAGGATTTTTTAAAAAATTTCTATCATTTTTTTTTCGAAAATTGAAAAGGCGATCAGGGGAGTGTCAGGAGGGAAAATTGAAGTCACACTTGGTGCGCCACCACATTGGTGCGCCGGTGGTAATCAAATTACCATGGGCGCACCAACATGTTGGTGCACCGGCGGTAAGGGGGCTCCGATTTTCGCCCTGGCCCGGACCTGGTTCACACTTATCCCCGGCACGCCAGCTCGAACATGCGCCGGTAGTAATCTACGGTCACTAGCAACCCTAGAAACACTTGCGCCATCGATATTTAGCACCGGCGCATGCCCAATTTGGAGCACCGGCGGTAACCCGTGCGGGTATAGGAATTTTCCTAGTAGTGGATGTGTGATGGCGTGTAACTCACACGTTCGTTGGGAACCCCAAGAGGAAGGTATGATGCGCACAGCAGGAAGTTTTCCCTCAGAAAGAAACCAAGGTTTATCGAACCAGGAGGAGCCAAGAAGCACGTTGAAGGTTGATGGCGGCGGGATGTAGTGCGGCGCAACACCGGAGATTCCGGCGCCAACGTGGAACCTGCACAACACAACCAAAGTACTTTGCCCCAACGAAACGAGTGAGGTTGTCAATCTCACCGGCTTGCTGTAACAAAGGATTAACCGTATTGTGTGGAAGATGATTGTTTGCAGAGAAAACAAGTAAAACAAGTATTGCGAGCAGATTTGTATTTCAAGTATAAAAGAATGGACCGGGGTCCACAGTTCACTAGAGGTGTCTCTCCCATAAGATAAAAGCATGTTGGGTGAACAAATTACAGTCGGGCAATTGACAAATAGAGAGGGCATAACAATGCACATACATGTCATGATAAGTACGAGTGAGATTTAATTGGGCATTACGACAAAGTACATAGACCGCCATCCAACTGCATCTATGCCTAAAAAGTCCACCTTCAGGTTATCATCCGAACCCCTTCCGGTATTAAGTTGTAAAACAACAGACAATTGCATTAAGTATGGTGCGTAATGTAATCAACAACTACATCCTTAGACATAGCATCAATGTTTTATCCCTAGTGGCAACGAGCAATCCACAACCTTAGAACTTTCCATCACTCGTCCCGTATATCAATGGAGGCATGAACCCACTATCGAGCATAAATACTCCCTCTTGGAGTTAAGAGCAAAAACTTGGCCGAGCCTCTACTAATAACGGAGAGCATGCAAGATCATAAACAACACATAGGTAATAACTTGATAATTAACATAACATGGTATTCTCTATCCATCGGATCCCGACAAACACAACGTATAGCATTACAGATAGATGATCTTGATCATGTTAGGCAGCTCACAAGATCCAACAATGAAGCACAATGAGGAGAAGACAATCATCTAGCTACTGCTATGGACCCATAGTCCAGGGGTGAACTACTCACTCATCACTCCGGAGGCGACCATGGCGGTGAAGAGTCCTCCGGGAGATGAATCCCCTCTCCGGCAGGGTGCTGGAGGAGATCTCCGAGAATCCCCCGAGATGGGATTGGCGGCGGCGGCGTCTCGGTAAGGTTTTCCGTATCGTGGCTCTCGATACCGGGGGTTTCGCGACGGAGGCTTTAAGTAGGCGGAAGGGCAACGCGGGGGCTACACGAGGGCCCCACGCCATAGGTCGGCGCGGCCGGGGCCCGGGCCGCGCCGCCCTATGGTGGCGGCGCCTCGTGGCCCCACTTCGACTCCTCTTCGGTCTTCCGGAAGCTTCGTGGCAAAATAGGACCACTGGGCGTTAATTTCGTCCAATTCCGAGAATATTTCGTTACTAGGATTTCTGAAACCAAAAACAGCGACAAAACAAGAATCGGCTCTTCGGCATCTTGTTAATAGGTTAGTTCCAGAAAATGCACGAATATGACATAAAGTGTGCATAAAACATGTAGATATCATCAATAATGTGGCATGGAACATAAGAAATTATCGATACGTCGGAGACGTATCAGCATCCCCAAGCTTAGTTCTGCTCGTCCCGAGCAGGTAAAACGATAACAAAGATAATTTCTGAAGTGACATGCCATCATAACCTTGATCATACTATTTGTAAACATATGTAATGAATGCAGCGATCAAAACAATGGTAATGACATGAGTAAACAAGTGAATCATAAAGCAAAGACTTTTCATGAATAGTACTTCAAGACAAGCATCAATAAGTCTTGCATAAGAGTTAACTCATAAAGCAATAAATCAAAGTAAAGGTATTGAAGCAACACAAAGGAAGATTAAGTTTCAGCGGTTGCTTTCAACTTGTAACATGTATATCTCATGGATAATTGTCAACATAGAGTAATATAACAAGTGCAATATGCAAGTATGTAGGAATCAATGCACAGTTCACACAAGTGTTTGCTTCTTGAGATGGAGAGAGATAGGTGAACTGACTCAACATAAAAGTAAAAAGAATGGTCCTTCAAAGAGGAAAGCATCGATTGCTATATTTGTGCTAGAGCTTTTATTTTGAAAACATGAAACAATTTTGTCAACGGTAGTAATAAAGCATATGGGTTATGTAAATTATATCTTACAAGTTGCAAGTATCATGCATAGTATACTAATAGTGCCCGCACCTTGTCCTAATTAGCTTGGACTACCGGATCATTGCAATACACATGTTTTAACCAAGTGTCACAATGGGGTACCTCCATGCCGCCTGTACAAAGGTCTAAGGAGAAAGCTCGCATTTTGGATTTCTCGCTTTTGATTATTCTCAACTTAGACATCCATATCGGGACAACATGGACAACAGATAATGGACTCCTCTTTAATGCATAAGCATGTGGCAACAATTATTATTCTCATATGAGATTGAGGATATATGTCCAAAACTGAAACTTCCACCATGAATCATGGCTTTAGTTAGCGGCCCAATGTTCTTCTCTAACAATATGCATGCTCCAACCATTAAGGTGGTAGATCTCTCTTACTTCGGACAAGACGGACATGCATAGCAACTCACATGATATTCAACAAAGAATAGTTGATGGCGTCCCCGTAAACATGGTTATCGCACAACAAGCAACTTAATAAGAGATAAAGTGCATAAGTACATATTCAATACCACAATAGTTTTTAAGCTATTTGTCCCATGAGCTATATATTGCAAAGGTGAATGATGGAATTTTAAAGGTAGCACTCAAGCAATTTACTTTGGAATGGCGGATAAATACCATGTAGTAGGTAGGTATGGTGGACACAAATGGCATAGTGGTTGGCTCAAGGATTTTGGATGCATGAGAAGTATTCCCTCTCGATACAAGGTTTAGGCTAGCAAGGTTATTTGAAACAAACACAAGGATGAACGGTGCAGCAAAACTCACATAAAAGACATATTGTAAACATTATAAGACTCTACACCGTCTTCCTTGTTGTTCAAAACTCAATACTAGATATTATCTAGACTCTAGAGAAACCAAATATGCAAACCAAATTAGCAAGCTCTAAGTGTTTCTTCATTAATGGGTGCAAAGTATATGATGCAAGAGCTTAAACATGAGCACAACAATTGCCAAGTATCAAATTATCCAAGACATTTTAGAATTACTACATGTAGCATTTTCCAATTCCAACCATATAACAATTTAACGAAGAAGAAACTTCGCCATGAATACTATGAGTAGAGCCTAAGGACATACTTGTCCATATGCTACAGCGGAGCGTGTCTCTCTCCCACAAAGTGAATGCTAGGATCCATTTTATTCAAACAAAACAAAAACAAAAACAAACCGATACTCCAAGCAAAGTGCATAAGATGTGACGGAATAAAAATATAGTTTCAGGGGAGGAACCTGATAATGTTGTCGATGAAGAAGGGGATGCCTTGGGCATCCCCAAGCTTAGATGCTTGAGTCTTCTTAAAATATGCAGGGGTGAACCCCCGGGGCATCCCCAAGCTTAGAGCTTTCACTCTCCTTGATCATATTGTATCATACTCCTCTCTTGATCCTTGAAAACTTCCTCCACACCAAACTCGAAACAACTCATTAGAGGGTTAGTGCACAATAAAAATTAACATGTTCACAGGTGACACAATCATTCTTAACACTTCTGGACATTGCATAAAGCTACTGGACATTAATGGATCAAAGAAATTCATCCAACATAGCAAAAGAGGCAATGCGAAATAAAAGGCAGAATCTGTCAAAACAGAACAGTCCGTAAAGATGGATTTAATTGAGGCACCAGACTTGATCAAATGAAAACTCCAATATTGAATGAAAGTTGCGTACATATCTGAGGATCACTCACGTAAATTGGCTTAATTTTCTGAGTTACCTACAGAGAATTAGACCCAGATTCGTGACAGCAAAGAAATGTGTTTCTTCGCAGTAATCCAAATCTAGTATTTACTTTACTATCAAAGACTTTACTTGGCACAACAAAACACAAAACTAAGATAAGGAGAGGTTGCTACAGTAGTAAACAACTTCCAAGACTCAAATATAAAACAAAAATACTGTAGTAAAAACATGGGTTGTCTCCCATAAGCGCTTTTCTTTAACGCCTTTCAGCTAGGCGCAGAAAGTGTGAATCAAGTAACATCAAGAGATGAAGCATCAGCATTACCTTGAGTGTTGGGAGTTTTCTCAACCATGCATAGTATGTTGGATACATAAGTTTCAGCGGCTCCCTTTTCATTAGTCTTGGGCCTGCTAATCTCATCAAACAAATTTTCAGGAACAAGCCAAACATAGTTATTTTCTAGTGCATCATTCATAGCTAGGAGTTTACATGGTATTGGTGCTTTGATCTCCCCACCATCATTAATATTATTAGTGTACCTTATTCTATCCATGTCCATTTTTTCAAGGAGACCAACAAAATTAGTATGAGAACCAAGCATATTAAATTTAGCAAAGACCTTTCTAGCCTCTCTTGCTAGACCACCAAATTCTCTAAGAAGGGTTTCTAAAACAAAATCTTTCTTTTCCCCCTCTTCCATATCACCGAGTGTAAGAAACATATGTTGGATTATAGGATTGAGATTAACAAATTTAGTTTCCAACATGCGAACTAAAGCAGTAGCAGCAATTTCATAAGTAGGAGCAAGTTCTACCAAGTGTCTATCTTCAAAATCTTCAACGGTACTAACATGACTGAAAAATTCTTCTATATTGTTTCTCCCAATTATACACCCGCGTCCTACCGGTATGTCTTTTGTGGTAAAATTAAAAGGAAACATGATGAAATAAGTAAAGCAAATGCAAGTAACTAATTTTTTTTGTGTTTTTGATATAGAGTGCAAGACAGTAAATAAAGTAAAGCTAGCAACTGATTTTTTTGTGTTTTGATATAATGTAGCAAACAAAGTAGTAAATAAAATAAAGCAAGACAAAAACAAAGTAAAGAGATTGGGAAGTGGAGACTCCCCTTGCAGCGTGTCTTGATCTCCCCGGCAACGGCGCCAGAAAAAGAGCTTGATGGCGTGTAACTCACACGTTCATTGGGAACCCCAAGAGGAAGGTATGATGCGCACAGCAGCAAGTTTTCCCTCGAGAAAGAAACCAAGGTTTATCGAACCAGGAGGAGCCAAGAAGCACGTTGAAGGTTGATGGCGGCGGGATGTAGTGCGGCGCAACACCAAAGATTCCGGCGCCAACGTGGAACCCGCACAACACAACCAAAGTACTTTGCCCCAACGAAACGAGTGAGGTTGTCAATCTCACGAGCTTGCTGTAACAAAGGATTAACCGTATTGTGTGGAAGATGATTGTTTGCGAGAGAAAACAAGTAAAACAAGTATTGCGAGCAGATTTGTATTTCAGTATAAAAGAATGGACCGGGGTCCACAGTTCACTAGAGGTGTCTCTCCCATAAGATAAAAGCATGTTGGGTGAACAAATTACAGTCGGGCAATTGACAAATAGAGAGGGCATAACAATGCACATACATGTCATGATAAGTACAGGTGAGATTTAATTGGGCATTACGACAAAGTACATAGACCGTCATCCAACTGCATCTATGCCTAAAAAGTCCACCTTCGAAGTTATCATCCGAACCCCTTCCAAGTATTAAGTTGTAAAACAACGAGACAATTGCATTAAGTATGGTGCGTAATGTAATCAACAACTACATCCTTAGACATAGCATCAATGTTTTATCCCTAGTGGCAACATCAATCCACAACCTTAGAACTTTCCGTCACTCGTCCCGAGATATCAATGGAGGCATGAACCCACTATCGAGCATAAATACTCCCTCTTGGAGTTAAGAGCAAAAACTTGGCCGAGCCTCTACTAATAACGGAGAGCATGCAAGATCATAAACAACACATAGGTAATAACTTGATAATTAACATAACATGGTATTCTCTATCCATCGGATCCCGACAAACACAACATATAGCATTACG
Source organism: Lolium rigidum (assembly GCF_022539505.1). Taxonomy (NCBI): domain Eukaryota; kingdom Viridiplantae; phylum Streptophyta; class Magnoliopsida; order Poales; family Poaceae; genus Lolium; species Lolium rigidum. The sequence goes on from NC_061508.1 coordinate 272,591,934, forward strand.
GATAGATGATCTTGATCATGTTAGGCAGCTCACAAGATCCAACAATGAAGCACAATGAGGAGAAGACAATCATCTAGCTACTGCTATGGACCCATAGTCCAGGGGTGAACTACTCACTCATCACTCCGGAGGCGACCATGGCGGTGAAGAGTCCTCCGGGAGATGAATCCCCTCTCCGGCAGGGTGCCGGAGGAGATCTCCAGAATCCCCGAGATGGGATTGGCGGCGGCGGCGTCTCAGTAAGGTTTTCCGTATCGTGGCTCTCGGTACTGGGGGTTTCGCGACGGAGGCTTTAAGTAGGCGGAAGGGCAACGCGGGGGGCCACACGAGGGCCCCACGCCATAGGTCGGCACGGCCAGGGCCAGGGCCGCGCCGCCCTATGGTGGCGGCGCCTCGTGGCCCCACTTCGACTCCTATTCGGTCTTCTGGAAGCTTCGTGGCAAAATAGGACCCTGGGCGTTGATTTCGTCCAATTCCGAGAATATTTCGTTACTAGGATTTCTGAAACCAAAAACAGGAGAAAACAACAACTGACTCTTCGGCATCTTGTTAATAGGTTAGTTCCAGAAAATGCACGAATATGACATAAAGTGTGCATAAAACATGTAGATATCATCAATAATGTGGCATGGAACATAAGAAATTATCGATACGTCGGAGACGTATCAATGTGCCTTTCAAATATTAGTAAGCTTTTAAAGTTGTCGATTCTCCTTTATGAATAACAAATAGCTCAATGTTATCTTGTATATAATAAGAATCATGGTAAATCTCTATAAGTCAAGCAATCTTATTCACATTCAACCTATAAAATGAGTCTATTTTTTTATACCTAATTTTCTTTTCAGTTCGAAATCAGTTTTACACAGTATTCACTAAAACAAGTATAACTTTTTCATACAAAGTCTGTTTTTGATGTATGACCACTCAAATTGTTTAGAAAAAATAGGTGCATCCAAATGCATTCACCAAAAATCAAGATAGTGCGGCTTACCTGCCTTTCCCAAAGGGAAGCTTCGCCCCTCGGTCAAAGAATGTACTAGCTGGTTAATTTCTTACCGTTTCATGAGTATTTCAAATGTATGCTATTAGTGTAGTGGAAGTCGTTATGGTGTTTCTACCGCAAGCATGTGACGACAATGATGTGTAGTTTTTTTCAAGATGCTGGCAAGAGCACATGATTTTTTTTTCAATCATAACAATGAACATATCAGCAACTATATTGAATAGTATGAGCGATACTGCGTCATCTTGTGATAATCATTTAGTCCTTCTTTCGATTGGAAGTAATTATCAACATTATGTTGTTCGTAGAGTTTTCTTAAAAAAGACCATTTGAAATTATCATATATGTCTTTTCAAACTCAATTTTGAATACGACCCATTTAATTTTTTCGGTGCAATTCATGAACCGTCTCATTATGTATCACGAAGCACATTTAGAACATCTCCTCCATGTTGTTGCGGTCAGAAACCCACCGGCGAGCAGCGACGGGCAACACAGTAGAGCCGGGAGGCTTCCAAGACTGCGGCTGGCCCTGGTCCGTCGAGCGACGGCCCGCAAAGACTCGGCACGCACGTCCGATGCTGGTGCAAGGGCGTGCCACCTGACCTATACCGGTCGGGAAGGTGATGGATTTGCTTCGCTTAGTTTCCTGCATGGCATACACGTAAACATTAAATACGAGCCTCGATCGGCTCTCGGGTTGTCTCGTGAATCGGCTCAAGGAGCCGATCCACCCATGATCCGTATGAGGTATACGATCACATGGTGGCCACTGCTTGATCAATATGAAGCTAAAACGACCTACAACGATTTAGGGTTTTCACCACATAATCGGAACATCCTACACGTGATTGAGCCCGGCAGCCACGCACGGTGATAATAAACCAACCCTAGATAAGGCCTAAAAACCAACACGAGGTTGATCCCCGGAACATCTCATCTAGGGCTAGCAAACTACACCCTACGTGCTACTGGATCCTTCAACCCGTTTGCAAGGCCTAACTATGCAGATATTAAACTAATCCTTGAAGAACAAGGAGCAATCATAACGAATCGTATCTACTAGATAATGATCAAGCGGGGTGCCGCCCTTACACCTAAGATAGGTGTAAGGGCGGCTAGACGTCTACGGGTCGCATGGACGAAAGCATATGATACGATGAAACAATGCTAACCCTAACACATCTATGATAACTACGTTGCCCGCCATCAACAAGGCTTCAGCACGAGCAACGCATGAACAACGAATAAACGTTACTGCCTAGATCGCAAGATGCGATCTAGGCAGCATGATGCTTACCCGGAAGAAACCCTCGAAACAAGGGGCTGGCGATGCGCCTAGATTGGTTTGTGATGAACGTGATTGTTGTTTATTTCATAAACCCTAGATACATATTTATAGTCCGTAGACTTTCTAACGTGGGAATAATCCCAACCGTGCACGAGCTAAATCCATCTAACCGACACGTATCCTACTATAATTACAGATACACGGGCAGACTAGCCCAAACTTTGTATACAAGGCCGATTCATGTATTTCTTCCATGTATATTCTTCAAGCCCATCTTTAATCGCGGCCCACCTCTGATCCGGTCAAATTCTGGTGATAACACATGCGCCCCTGGTTTTGGAAGTGTTAATTCCAAAATCACTCTGTTTTTTCTTCGTCGGGTCATGTCGTGGCAGAGCAGAACCGTCGCAGTACCCATCATCATGATGCCTTGCCTTCTCAACTTCTCCGCGTGACCTGGCAAAATTTTTTTTCTTCTTTGGGCACCACTTCCTCGAAAACTGCTGTGGCATTGAATCTCCACTATATCCCTCTATTTTAACCGCATCCTGCAGTTTCACCTCTTTATCCCCTTCGCATTAGCACCCCAAAAGCCCTCCTCTGCCAACATGTCTTCTTCCTCCTCCGCCTCATCAGGTCTTTCTTCCCTGTCCTCCCCCTCCCGCGAGCCGACGCCGGAGTGGGACCCGGAGGAGGCCCACGAGGCCAACATTCGCCGCGCCATAGAAGACGGGGACGAGTCCAGTCACGACTTCTCCGTCTGGTTAGAGGACGACAAGTCCTCGACCGACGGGGAAAGTGACCTCCGCTTCCTTGCCGACGGGGAAACGGAGGAGGAGAGCGATGACGATCGCTTCTCCTGGGACGACTTCACCTCGTCCGAGGAGGAAGAGGAGGAGGAGAAGGAGGAGGAGGATGACACCTCCTCCGACGAGCCGCCGGCCAAGCGCTTCTGCCCCTGGCCGGGGAACCTCAGCGACTTCGACAGCGACGACGACGCTGACGAGGAGGACAAGGACAACGAGGGCCCTGCCGGCGGCCGCGGCAGCAGCGACGACGAGCCAGCCGGGAGTAGCGCCGACAGCGGCGACGACAGCGACGACTAGGGCAGCGACGGCCCATAGATAGGACCCTTAGCATAGGATCAGTAGTAGTAGATGGGGCAATGTATCCCCTGGTACTTCCTTTTGAGAGAAATCAGCTCTTTATGTAAGAAATCCGGCTATCAATGAAAAATCCCTTTTGATTTGATTTTGCCGATTCCCTTATGCTAATTTAGCCGATTTCCCCTCATACTGACTTTGCCGATTGTCAACTTGGTCAATGCTCAATGAGCCGATGGTAACGCATCGGTCTTTCACAATCTATCCTTCATCTCTTCGATTGATGACTGATACGTCTCCGACGTATCGATAATTTCTTATGTTCCATGCTACATTATTGATGATATCTACATGTTTTATACACATTATATGTCGTATTTATGCATTTTCCGGCACTAACCTATTAACGAGATGCCGAAGAGCCGGTTGTTGTTTTCTCGCTGTTTTTGGTTTCAGAAATCCTAGTAAAGAAATATTCTCGGAATTGGACGAAATCAACGCCCGGGGTCCTATTTTTGCACGAAGCTTCCGGAAGACCGAGGGATAGACGAAGTGGGGCCACGAGGTGGCCAGACACCAGGGCGGCGCGGCCCAGGCCCTGGCCGCGCCGGCCTGTGGTGTGGGCCCCTCGTGACGCCCTTTGACCTGCCCTTCCGCCTACTTAAAGCCTCCGTCGCGAAACCCCCGATGCGAGAGCCACGATACGGAAAACCTTACTGAGGCGCCGCCGCCAATCCCATCTCGGGGGATTCAGGAGATCGCCTCCGGCACCCTGCCGGAGAGGGGATTCATCTCCCGGAGGACTCTTCACCGCCATGGTCGCCTCCGGAGTGATGAGTGAGTAGTTCACCCCTGGACTATGGGTCCATAGCGGTAGCTAGATGGTTGTCTTCTCCTCATTGTGCTTCATTGTTGGATCTTGTGAGCTGCCTAACATGATCAAGATCATCTATCCGTAATACTATATGTTGTGTTTGTCGGGATCCGATGGATAGAGAATACTATGTTATGTTAATTATCAATCTATTACCTATGTGTTGTTTATGATCTTGCATGCTCTCCGTTATTAGTAGAGGCTCCGGCCAAGTTTTTGCTCTTAACTCCAAGAGGGAGTATTTATGCTCGATAGTGGGTTCATGCCTCCATTAAATGCAGGACGGTGACGAGAAAGTTCTAAGGTTGTGGATGTGTTGTTGCCACTAGGGATAAAACATTGATGCTATGTCTAAGGATGTAGTTATTGATTACATTACGCACCATACTTAATGCAATTGTCCGTTGTTTGCAACTTAATGCTGGAAGGGGTTCGGATGATAACCCGAAGGTGGACTTTTTAGGCATAGATGCATGCTTGGATAGCGGTCTATGTACTTTGTCGTAATGCCCAATTAAATCTCACTATATTATCATATCATGTATGTGCATTGTTATGCCCTCTCTATTTGTCAATTGCCCGACTGTAATTTGTTCACCCAACATGCTTTTATCTTATGGGAGAGACACCTCTAGTGAGCTGTGGACCCCGGTCCTATTCTTTACATCGCATACAATCTACTGCAATTGTTCTTTACTGTTTTCTGCAAACAATCATCTTCCACACAATACGGTTAATCCTTTGTTACAGCAAGCCGGTGAGATTGACAACCTCACTTTGTTTCGTTGGGGCAAAGTACTTTGGTTGTGTTGTGCGGGTTCCACGTTGGCGCCGGAATCCCTGGTGTTGCGCCGCACTACATCCCGCCGCCATCAACCTTCAACGTGCTTCTTGGCTCCTCCTGGTTCGATAAACCTTGGTTTCTTTCACGAGGGAAAACTTGCTCGCTGTGCGCATCATACCTTCCTCTTGGGGTTCCCAACGAACGTGTGAGTTACACGCCATCAAGCTCTTTTTCCGGCGCCGTTGCCGGGGAGATCAAGACACGCCTGCAAGGGGAGTCTCCACTTCCCAATCTCTTTACTTTGTTTTTGTCTTGCTTTATTTTATTTACTACTTTGTTTGCTGCACTTATATCAAAACACACAAAAATTAGTTGCTAGCTTTACTTTATTTACTGTCTTGCACTCTATATCAAAAACACAAAAAAATTAGTTACTTGCATTTACTTTATTTACTTTCTGTATTTTTCATCATGTTTCCTCCTAAGTACACTCTAAAAGACATACCGGTAGGACGTGGGTCTATAATTGGGAAAAATAATATAGAAGATTTTTCACTCATGTTAGTACCACTGAAGATTTTGAAGATAGACACTTGGTAGAACTTGCTCCTACTTATGAAATTGCTGTTGCTTCTTTAGTTCACATGTTGGAAACTAAATTTGCTAATCTTAATCCTATAATCCAACACATGTTTCTCACACTTGGTGATATGGAAGAAGGGGAAAAGAAAGATTTTGTATTAGAAACCCTTCTTAAAGAATTTGGGGGAGTAGCAAGAGAAGCTAGAAAAGTCTTCACTAAATATAATATGCTAGGCTCTTATACCAATTTTGCCAGTACCCTTGAAAAAATGGAAAAAGATAGACAAAAGTATACTAATAAAGTTAATTATGAGGGGGATATTAAAACCTCAATACCGTGCAAACTCTTAGGAATGTGCGAGGCACTAGAAAATAATTATGCTTGGCTTGTTCCTGAAAATTTGTTTGATGAGAATAGCAAGCCTAAGACTAACGAAAAGGGAGCCTCTGAAACTTACATAGATAATATACAATGCATGGTTGAGAAAACTCCAAACCCCGCTGAAGATGCTTCATCTCTTGATAACACTTGATTTACACTTTCTGCGGCTAGCTGAAAGGCGTTAAAGAAAAGCGCTTATGGGAGACAACCCATGTTTTTACTACAGTACTTTGTTTTATATTTGAGTCTTTGAAGTTGTTTACTACTGTAGCAACCTCTCCTTATCTTAGTTTTATGTTTTGTTGTGCCAAGTAAAGTCTTTGATAGTAAGGTTCATACTAGATTTGGATTACTTGCGCGATTCTGATTTCTTTGCTGTCACGAATCTGGGCCTAATTCTCTGTAGGTAACTCAGAAAAAATATGCCAATTTACGTGAGTGATCCTCAGATATGTACGCAACTTCCATTCAATTTGGGCATTTTCATTTGAGCAAGTCTGGTGCGTCAATAAAATCCATCTTTACGGACTGTTCTGTTTTGACAGATTCTGCCTTTTATTTCGCATTGCCTCTTTTGCTATGTTGGATGAATTTCTTTGATCCATTAATGTCCAGTAGCTTTATGCAATATCCAGAAGTGTTAAGAATGATTATGTCACCTCTGAACATGTTAATTTTTATTGTGCACTGATGTCTACGGGTGCTTCTATTCTTGTAGACAGTGTTGGGCCTCCAAGAGCAGAGGTTTGTAGAACAGCAGCAAGTTTCCCTTAAGTGGATCACCCAAGGTTTATCGAACTCAGGGAGGAAGAGGTCAAAGATATCCCTCTCATGCAACCCCGCAACCACAAAGCAAGAAGTCTCTTGTGTCCCCAACACACCTAATAGGTGCACTAGCTCGGCGAAGAGATAGTGAAATACAGGTGGTATGAATAAGTAGTAGCAACGGCACCGGAAAAGTGCTTTTCCCGGGACGAGTAAACAAGCGAGTAGTAACGCAGCAGTAGTAACGCAGCAGTAGTAACGCGATAGAAACAATGAAACAAGCAGCGATAGCGATATTTAGGAAGAAGGCCTAGGGAATAGACTTTCACTAGTGGACACTCTCAACATTGATCACATAACGAGAATAGATAAATGCATACTCTACACTCTCTTGTCGGATGATGAACACATTGCGTAGGATTACACGAACCCTCAATGCCGGAGTTAACAAGCTCCACAATTCAATGTTCATATTTAAATAACATTAGAGTGCATGAAAGATCAATTCGACTAAACCAAGTACTAACATAGTATGCACACTTGTCACCTTCACACTATGTAGGAGGAATAGATCACATCAATACCATCATAGCAATAGTTAACTTCATAATCTACAAGAGATCATAATCATAGCATAAACCAAGTACTAACACGGATGCACACACTTGTCACCATTACACCGTGCGGGGAGGAATAAAACTACTTTAATAACATTGCTAGAGTAGCACATAGATAAATTGTGATACAAAATACATTGCAATCATAAAGGGATATAAATAAGCACTTCACTATGCCATTCATAACAGTGAATAAGTATTCTGTGAAATATAGCCTAAGAGACCCACACGGTGCACACACTGTCACCTTTACACACGTGGGACAAGGAGTCTCCGGAGATCACATAAGTAAAACTCACTTGAATAGCATAGTGACATCTAGATTACAAGCATCATCATATGAATCTCAATCATGTAAGGCAGCTCATGAGATTATTGTATTGAAGTACATAGGAGAGAGATGAACCACATAGCTACCGGTACAGCCCCGAGCCTCGATGGAGAACTACTCCTCCTCATGGGAGCAGCGGCGGTGATGAAGATGGCGGTGGAGATGGCGGCGGTGTCGATGGAGAAGCCTTCCGGGGGCACTTCCCCGCTCCGGCGGGGTGCCGGAACGGAGACTCCTGTCCCCGGATCTTGGCTTCGCGATGGCGGCGGCTGCGGAAGGTTTTCCGTATCGTGGTTCTTCGCATCGGGGTTTTCGCGACGGAGGCTTTAAATAGGCGGAAGGGCAGCCTCGGAGGGGCACGGGGGGCCCACACCATAGGGCGGCGCGGCCCCCTCCGGCCGCGCCGGGTGTGGTGTGGGGCCCCTGGGGCTTCCCTCCGGCGGCTCTTGGGTGTTCGGAAGGCTCCGGGAAAAATAGGACCCCGGGTCTTGATTTCGTCCAATTCCGAGAATATTTCGTTACTAGGATTTCGAAACCAAAAACAGCAGAAAACAAGACAGCGGCACTTCAGCATCTTGTTAATAGGTTAGTTCCAGAAAATGCACGAATATGACATAAAGTGTGCATAAAACATGTAGGTATCATCAATAATATGGCATGGAACATAAGAAATTATCGATACGTCGGAGACGTATCAAGCATCCCCAAGCTTAGTTCGCTCGTCCCGAGCGATGTAAAACGATAACAAAGATAATTTCTGAAGTGACATGCCATCATAACCTTGATCATACTATTTGTAAACATATGTAATGAATGCAGCAATCTAAACAATGGTAATGTCATGAGTAAACAAGTGAATCATAAAGCAAAGACTTTTCATGAATAGTACTTCAAGAAAAGCATCAATAAGTCTTGCATAAGAGTTAACTCATAAAGCAATAAATCAAAGTAAAGGTATTGAAGCAACACAAAGGAAGATCAAGTTTCAGCGGTTGCTTTCAACTTGTAACATGTATATCTCATGGATAATTGTCAACATAGAGTAATATAACAAGTACAATATGCAAGTATGTAGGAATCAATGCACAGTTCACACAAGTGTTTGCTTCTTGAGGTGGAGAGAGATAGGTGAACTGACTCAACATAAAAGTAAAAAGAATGGTCCTTCAAAGAGGAAAGCATCGATTGCTATATTTGTGCTAGAGCTTTTATTTTGAAAACATGAAACAATTTTGTCAACGGTAGTAATAAAGCATAAGAGTTATGAAAGTTATATCTTACAAGTTGCAAGTCTCATGCATAGTATACTAATAGTGCCCGCACCTTGTCCTAATTAGCTTGGACTACCGGATCTTTGCAATGCACATGTTTTAACCAAGTGTCACAATGGGGTACCTCCATGCCGCTCGTACAAAGGTCTAAGGAGAAAGCTCGCATTTTGGATTTCTCGCTTTTGATTATTCTCAACTTAGACATCTATACCGGGACAACATGGACAACAGATAATGGACTCCTCTTTAATGCATAAGCATGTGGCAACAATTATTATTCTCATGTGAGATTGAGGATATATGTCCAAAACTGAAACTTCCACCATGATTCATGGCTTTAGTTAGCGGCCCAATGTTCTTCTCTAACAATATGCATGCTCCAACCATTAAGGTGGTAGATCTCTCTTACTTCGGACAAGACGGACATGCATAGCAACTCACATGATATTCAACAAAGAATAGTTGATGGCGTCCCCGAAGCATGGTTATCGCACAACAAGCAACTTAATAAGAGATAAAGTGCATAAGTACATATTCAATACCACAATAGTTTTTAAGCTATTTGTCCCATGAGCTATATATTGCAAAGGTGAATGATGGAATTTTAAAGGTAGCACTCAAGCAATTTACTTTGGAATGGCGGATAAATACCATGTAGTAGGTAGGTATGGTGGACACAAATGGCATAGTGATTGGCTCAAGTATTTTGGATGCATGAGAAGTATTCCCTCTCGATACAAGGTTTAGGCTAGCAAGGTTATTTGAAACAAACACAAGGATGAACGGTGCAGCAAAACTCACATAAAAGACATATTGTAAACATTATAAGACTCTACACCGTCTTCCTTGTTGTTCAAAACTCAATACTAGATGTTATCTAGACTCTAGAGAAACCAAATATGCAAACCAAATTAGCAAGCTCTAAGTATTTCTTCATTAATGGGTGCAAAGTATATGATGCAAGAGCTTAAACATGAGCACAACAATTGCCAAGTATCAAATTATCCAAGACATTTTAGAATTACTACATGTAGCATTTTCCAATTCCAACCATATAACAATTTAACGAAGAAGAAACTTCGCCATGAATACTATGAGTAGAGCCTAAGGACATACTTGTCCATATGCTACAGCGGAGCGTGTCTCTCTCCCACAAACTGAATGCTAGGATCCATTTTATTCAAACAAAACAAAAACAAAAACAAACCGACGCTCCAAGCAAAGTGCATAAGATGTGACGGAATAAAAATATAGTTTCAGGGGAGGAACCTGATAATGTTGTCGATGAAGAAGGGGATGCCTTGGGCATCCCCAAGTTTAGACGCTTGAGTCTTCTTATAATATGCAGGGGTGAACCACCGGGCATCCCCAAGCTTAGAGCTTTCACTCTCCTTGATCATATTGCATCATACTCCTCTCTTGATCCTTGAAAACTTCCTCCACACCAAACTCGAAACAACTCATTAGAGGGTTAGTGCACAATAAAAATTAACATGTTCAGAGGTGACACAATCATTCTTAACACTTCTGTACATTGCATAAAGCTACTGGACATTAATGGATCAAAGAAATTCATCCAACATAGCAAAAGAGGCAATGCAAAATAAAAGGCAGAATCTGTCAAAACAGAACAGTCCGTAAAGATGGATTTTATTAGGCCACCAGACTTGCTCAAATGAAAATGCTCAAATTGAATGAAAGTTGCGTACATATCTGAGGATCATGCACGTAAATTGGCTTAATTTTCTGAGCTACCTACAGGGAGGTAGACCCAGATTCGTGACAGCAAAGAAATCTGGAACTGCGCAAGTAATCCAAATCTAGTACTTACTTTACTATCAAAGACTTTACTTGGCACAACAAAACATAAAACTAAGATAAGGAGAGGTTGCTACAGTAGTAAACAACTTCCAAGACTCAAATATAAAACAAAAATACTGTAGCAAAATAACACATGGGTTATCTCCCAAGAAGTTCTTTCTTTTTAGCCATTAAGATGGGCTCAGCAGTTTTAATGATGCACTCGCAAGAAATAGTATTGGAAGCAAAAGAGAGCATCAAGAGGCAAATTCAAAACAAATTTAAGTCTAACATGCTTCCTATGCATAGGAATCTTGTAAATAAACAAGTTCATGAGGAGCAAAGTAACAAGCATAGGAAGATAAAACAAGTGTAGCTTCAAAAATTTCAGCACATAGAGAGGTGTTTTAGTAACATGAAAATTTCTACAACCATATTTTCCTCTCTCATAATAACTTTCAGTAGCAACATGAGCAAACTCAACAATATAACTATCACATAAAGCATTCTTATCCTGAGTCTCATGCATAAAATTATTATTCTCCACATAAGCATAATCAATTTTATTAGTTGTAGTGGGAGCAATTTCAACAAAGTAGCTATCATTATTATTCTCATCAAGTGTAGGAGGTATAGTATAATCACAATAAAATTTACTCTCCATAGTAGGTTGTACCAAAAGACCACTATCATTATAATCGTCATAAATAGGAGGCAAAGTATCATTAAAGAAAATTTTCTCCTCAATGCTTGGGGGACTAAAAAGATCATGAAAACCAGCTTCCCCAAGCTTAGAACTTTCTATATCATTATCAACAATGGTGTTCAAAGCGTTCATACTAATATTACTACCAGCATGAAAATAAGATTTCATAGGTTTTTTAATTTTCGCATCAAACAATCCATGTTTTAAATCAGGAAATAGAATAAGAAGCTCACTGTTGTCCATTATGCCAAACTAGTGTAAACAAGAAACAAAAAGATGCAATTGCATGATCTAAAGGAAATAGCTTCGAGCACAAACACAATGGCGCCAGAAAAGTACTTTACCTGGGACCGGAGTATGAGTGCCTTTTTACCTTTCCTCCCGAGCAACGGCGCCGGAAAATAGCTTGATGTCTACGGGTGCTTCTATTCTTGTAGACAGTGTTGGGCCTCCAAGAGCAGAGGTTTGTAGAACAGCAGCAAGTTTCCCTTAAGTGGATCACCCAAGGTTTATCGAACTCGGGGAGGAAGAGGTCAAAGATATCCCTCTCATGCAACCCTGCAACCACAAAGCAAGAAGTCTCTTGTGTCCCCAACACACCTAATAGGTGCACTAGTTCGGCGAAGAGATAGTGAAATACAGGTGGTATGAATAAGTAGTAGCAACGGCACCAGAAAAGTGCTTTGCCCGGGACGAGTAAACAAGCGATAGTAACGCAGCAGTAGTAACGCAGCAGTAGTAACGCAGATAAAACGAGTAAACAAGCAGCGATAGCGATATTTAGGAACAAGGCCTAGGGAATAGACTTTCACTAGTGGACACTCTCAACATTGATCACATAACAGAATAGATAAATGCATACTCTACACTCTCTTGTCGGATGATGAACACATTGCGTAGGATTACACGAACCCTCAATGCCGGGAGTTAACAAGCTCCACAATTCAATGTTCATATTTAAATAACCTTAGAGTGCATGAAAGATCAATTCGACTAAACCAAGTACTAACATAGTATGCACACTGTCACCTTCACACTATGTAGGAGGAATAGATCACATCAATACCATCATAGCAATAGTTAACTTCATAATCTACAAGAGATCATAATCATAGCATAAACCAAGTACTAACACGGATGCACACACTTGTCACCATTACACCGTGCGGGAGGAATAAAACTACTTTAATAACATTGCTAGAGTAGCACATAGATAAATTGTGATACAAAATACATTGCAATCATAAAGGGATATAAATAAGCACTTCACTATGCCATTCATAACAGTGAATAAGTATTCTGTGAAATATAGCCTAAGAGACCCACACGGTGCACACACTGTCACCTTTACACACGTGGGACATGGAGTCTCCGGAGATCACATAAGTAAAACTCACTTGACTAGCATAGTGACATCTAGATTACAAGCATCATCATATGAATCTCAATCATGTAAGGCAGCTCATGAGATTATTGTATTGAAGTACATAGGAGAGAGATGAACCACATAGCTACCGGTACAGCCCCGAGCCTCGATGGAGAACTACTCCCTCCTCATGGGAGCAGCAGCGGTGATGAAGATGGCGGTGGAGATGGCAGCGGTGTCGATGGAGAAGCCTTCGGGGGCACTTCCCCGCTCCGGCGGGGTGCCGGAACGGGAGACTCCTGTCCCCCGGATCTTGGCTTCGCGATGGCGGCGGCTCCGGAAGGTTTTCCGTATCGTGGTTCTTCGCATCGGGGTTTTCGCGACGGAGGCTTTAAATAGGCGGAAGGGCAGCCTCGGAGGGGGCCCGGGGGGCCCACACCATACGGCGGCGCGGCCCCCCTCCGGCCGCGCCGGGTGTGGTGTGGGGCCCCCGTGGCTTCCCTCCGGCGGCTCTTGGGTGTTCTGGAAGGCTCCGGGAAAAATAGGACCCCGGGTCTTGATTTCGTCCAATTCCGAGAATATTTCGTTACTAGGATTTACGAAACCAAAAACAGCGAGAAAACAACAACTGGCACTTCAGCATCTTGTTAATAGGTTAGTTCCAGAAAATGCACGAATATGACATAAAGTGTGCATAAAACATGTAGGTATCATCAATAATATGGCATGGAACATAAGAAATTATCGATACGTCGGAGACGTATCATGCACTAACCCTCTAATGAGTTGTTTCGAGTTTGGTGTGGAGGAAGTTTTCAAGGATCAAGAGAGGAGTATGATGCAATATGATCAAGGAGAGTGAAAGCTCTAAGCTTGGGGATGCCCCGGTGGTTCACCCCCGCATATATTAAGAAGACTCAAGCGTCTAAGCTTGGGGATGCCCAAGGCATCCCCTTCTTCATCGACAACATTATCAGGTTCCTCCCCTGAAACTATATTTTTATTCAGTCACATCTTATGTGCTTTACTTGGAGCGTCTGTTTGTTTTTGGTTTTGTTTTTGTTTTTGTTTGAATAAAATGGATCCTAGCATTCATTGTGTGGGAGAGAGACACGCTCCGCTGTTGCATATGGACAAATATGTCCTTAGGCTTTACTCATAGTATTCATGGCGAAGGTTGAATCTTCTTCGTTAAATTGTTATATGGTTGGAATTGGGAAATGCTACATGTAGTAATTCTAAAATGTCTTGGATAATGTGATACTTGGCAATTGTTGTGCTCATGTTTAAGCACTTGCATCATATACTTTGCACCCACTAATGAAGAAATACATAGAGCTTGCTAAAATTTGGTTTGCATATTTGGTCTCTCTAAAGTCTAGATAATTTCTAGTATTGAGTTTTGAACAACAAGGAAGACGGTATAGAGTCTTATAATGTTTACAATATGTCTTTTATGTGAGTTTTGCTGCACCGGTTCATCCTTGTGTTTGTTTCAAATAACCTTGCTAGCCTAAACCCCGTATCGAGAGGGAATACTTCTCATGCATCCAAAATCCTTGAGCCAACCACTATGCCATTTGTGTCCACCATACCTACCTACTACATGGTATTTCTCCGCCATTCCAAAGTAAATTGCTTGAGTGCTACCTTTAAATTTCCATCATTCGCCTTTACAATATATAGCTCATGGGACAAATAGCCTTAAAAACTATTGTGGTATTGAATATGTACTTATGCACTTTATCTCTTATTAAGTTGCTTGTTGTGCGATAACCATGTTCCTGGGGACGCCATCAACTCTTTTACCTTTGTTGAATATCATGTGAGTTGCTATGCATGTTCGTCTTGTCTGAAGTAAGGGCGGTTTTCACAATCAAATGGTTTGAGTATGCATACTAATAGAGAAGAACATTGGGCCGCTAACTAAAGCCATGATTCATGGTGGAAGTTTCAGTTTGGACAGCTAATCCTCAATCTCTTATGAGAATAATAAGTGTTGTTAAATGCTTATGCATTAAAGAGGAGTCCATTATCTGTTGTCTATGTTGTCCCGGTATGGGTGTCTAAGTTGAAGAATGATCAAAAGCGACAAATCCAATGCGAACTTTCTCCTTAGACCCTTGTACAGGCGGCATAGAGGTACCCCTTTGTGACACTTGGTTGAAACATATGCTATGCAATGATAATCCGTGTTAATCCAAGCTAATTAGGACAAGGTGCGGGCACTATTGGTATACTATGCATGAGGCTTGCAACTTGTAAGATATAATGTACATAACTCATATGCTTTATTACTACCGTTGACAAAATTGTTTCATGTTTTCCAAAGCTCTAGCACAAATACAGCAATCAATGCTTTCCTCTTTGAAGGACCTTTCTTTTACTTTTATGTTGAGTCAGTTCACCTATCTCTCTCCACCTCAAGAAGCAAACACTTGTGTGAACTGTGCATTGATTCCTACATACTTGCATATTGCACTTGTTATATTACTTTACATTGACACTATCCATGATATATACATGTTATAAGTTGAAAGCAACCGCTGAAACTTAATCTTCCTTTGTGTTGCTTCAATACCTTTACTTTGAATCATTGCTTTATGAGTTAACTCTTATGCAAGACTTATTGATGCTTGTCTTGAAGTACTATTCATGAAAAGTCTTTGCTTTATGATTCATTTGTTTACTCATGCATTACCATTGTTTTGATCGCTGCATTCATTACATATGCTTACAATAGTATGATCAAGGTTATGATGGCATGTCACTTCAGAAATTATCTTTGTTATCGTTTACCTGCTCGGGACGAGCAGAACTAAGCTTGGGGATGCTGATACGTCTCCGACGTATCGATAATTTCTTATGTTCCATACTACATTATTGATGATATCTACATGTTTTACACACATTATATGTCGTATTTATGCATTTTCCGGCACTAACCTATTAACGAGATGCCGAAGAGCCGATTCTTGTTTTCTGCTGTTTTTGGTTTCAGAAATCCTAGTAAAGAAATATTCTCGGAATTGGACGAAATCAACGCCCAGGGTCCTATTTTTGCACGAAGCTTCCAGAAGACCGAGGGATAGACGAAGTGGGGCCACGAGGTGGCCAGACACCAGGGCGGCGCGGCCCAGGCCCTGGCCGCACTTTCCTGTGGTGTGGGCCCCTCGTGACGCCCTTTGACCTGCCCTTCCGCCTACTTAAAGCCTCCGCCGCGAAACCCCCAGTACCGAGAGCCACGATACGGAAAAACTTACTGAGGCGCCGCCGCCGCCAATCCCATCTCGGGGGATTCAGGAGATCGCCTCCGGCACCCTGCCGGAGAGGGGATTCATCTCCCGGAGGACTCTTCACCGCCATGGTCGCCTCCGGAGTGATGAGTGAGTAGTTCACCCCTGGACTATGGGTCCATAGCAGTAGCTAGATGGTTGTCTTCTCCTCATTGTGCTTCATTGTTGGATCTTGCGAGCTGCCTAACATGATCAAGATCATCTATCTGTAATACTATATGTTGTGTTTGTCGGGATCCGATGGATAGAGAATACTATGTTATGTTAATTATCAATCTATTACCTATGTGTTGTTTATGATCTTGCATGCTCTCCGTTATTAGTAGAGGCTCTGGCCAAGTTTTTGCTCTTAACTCCAAGAGGGAGTATTTATGCTCGATAGTGGGTTCATGCCTCCATTAAATCTGGGACGAGTGATAGAAAGTTCTAAGGTTGTGGATGTGTTGTTGCCACTAGGGATAAAACATTGATGCTATGTCTAAGGATGTAGTTATTGATTACATTACGCACCATACTTAATGCAATTGTCCGTTGTTTGCAACTTAATACCGGAAGGGGTTCGGATGATAACCTCGAAGGTGGACTTTTTAGGCATAGATGCATGCTGGATAGCGGTCTATGTACTTTGTCGTAATGCCCAATTAAATCTCACTATATTTATCATATCATGTATGTGCATTGTTATGCCCTCTCTATTTGTCAATTGCCCGATCGTAATTTGTTCACCCAACATGCTTTTATCTTATGGGAGAGACACCTCTAGTGAACTCGTGGACCCCGGTCCTATTCTTACATCGCATACAATCTATCGCAATTGTTCTTTACTTGTTTTCTCGCAAACAATCATCTTCCACACAATATGGTTAATCCTTTGTTACAGCAAGCCGGTGAGATTGACAACCTCACTCGTTTCGTTGGGGCAAAGTACTTTGGTTGTGTTGTGCAGGTTCCACGTTGGCGCCGGAATCCCTGGTGTTGCGCCGCACTACATCCCGCCGCCATCAACCTTCAACGTGCTTCTTGGCTACTCCTGGTTCGATAAACCTTGGTTTCTTTCTGAGGGAAAACTTGCTGCTGTGCGCATCATACCTTCCTCTTGGGGTTCCCAACGAACGTGTGAGTTACACGCCATCAATGACTTTGAGATCTGGTGGACAATGTGGAAAATCCATGCCTTCAGGAGAGCCCTAGGACCGTTGCTGAAACAACTTGACGCCGAAGCTGATACTTCTGCCGAACAGGTACCACTTGCTCGCAAATTTCCTTGCGATAGTTCCTTTGCAACAACCAGATGGCCCAAAGCCTGTCAATGATGATGGATCCCCCTTCAAATTCCTCCCACCAGCTCCAGTGGTCCTCTTCTGCAAGAACTTACCACCCTTTTTTAAAAAAAAAAGGGTTGTGATGCAGAACCAGCCGATTCCAATAAAATCGGCTCCCCAGAGTAAAGACTCTTCAGGGTCAGCTGCCCCCCGAGCCTCAGTCAGGGCGAGAACAGCAGTGAGAGAAGTAGCTGTCGAGAAAACTTTTATAGCTTGTCGGTGTCCCTTAATCTTACTCTTGCGGACCTCTACCGAAGACAATACTAGCAAGGAAACGCAGTCCAACCGACGAGGCTCAAACTCGGGCACCTCCGAGGACACCACCACGCGAAAAACAGCCGGATGTGCCACCATCGGCAAGAGTCAATGCACTAAGAGGGCTCGAAGGATCAGCAAACCCCTTCCTCGAACCAAGAAGCTTTAAATGTAACGGCTCTCCAATTCCCCCTAGCTTAGTTCTTGTGCTTTGCTGCCCAGATCGGCTCACCATCTTTTTTTGCAGCTCGATGAAACTTCCAAGGGGGATGTCGAGGAAGTTCCGATGCCCTCCAAAACTCTGGAGGTAACAACCTCTGAAGGTGACATCGACCAAGTTGCCACCTTAGCCAAACCCCAAGTAGAGACGCCACAGCCGATTGCTTCGTCATCGGCTGTTCCCATGGTCATCGGAGAGGTATACTCCCTTCGTTGGGCTTGCCCTTACCCTGATCTGCAGACTTATGCTGCTTCTCGTTGTTTGTCAGGGCTGTGATTTCTCAGGCTTGCTGTCGTTCGACCCTGAATCTATCGAGCCGGACCACTCCATAGCACGTGATGAACCGAGCCCCGGCGTCATCGCCGACCAACTCCAATGCCTCAAAGCTCGCTTTCTTCACCCATTGAGATATTAGTCGAAAACCCCGAGGAGGTGAAGAACACTCTTGAAGAAATCCAGCCTCACGTCCCAGGTGACGCCGCAGTTGAAGCTCTGGCCGGTTGGCAAGGATGATGATGACAAGGCCGAGATCGCGGAGGTGGATCACGTCCGAGCTGGTGTACTCCACGCCTTAGAAACTTTCCTTCATTAGGGCCTGCGCCTGTGGCAGTTTGTGCTTGTAATTCTAAAGTCGATGGTTGTGCATCGGCTGTGACTTGCGTACTGTTGTCTTCGCATCCTTTCTCAAGTCGATGTTTGCGTACTGGCCGATTTTTCTATCGGCCCCCAATATTTTACTGCACATGTATCGCACATGTTCCTCTGATTAGGTGCCCCCCGAGCCGAATCTGTCAGGTAACTGCAGATATCGGCTCTGTAGTTAGCCCAAGTACTGTACCTGACCATCGGCGTCGCCATGACTGATGTTGACTTCTTCCAGCTCGTCGCCCGACGTAAACCTCGTATCCCCGCTCGTCCGCCGCCCGTTAGATCGATGTTGAACACGGGCGGAACGTATGGTGAGGATAATTTTGGCCGATTGCTGGAATCGGCCTCCATGTTGATCGAATTGCTCCATGAAGGTTTACATCTTGTTCTTGCTTCAGTATAACTACGTGACATACTCGAGATGAGATTCGGGCTTTTATTTTTTTGGGGCCGATCACAAGGATCGGCCTTGCCGTGTTTGTTCACAGATTTTGCTCTTGTTACACGGGCAGGCCGGTAGATAAGACCAGCCTCACCCCGTTCCTTGTCACGTCGATGCGCTCGCAGTCGTCCAAAGTGATGCCTGAGAGTGGCTCTTGGCCTGCCGTCTCCCAAACGTTCATGCCAGCCGTTGAAATCTCGGCTGAGTCATCTGCGTGGACGACCTCTACTTCATCTCCATCCCACCGTATTAAACATTGGTGCATCGTGGATGGAATGCAACGATTGGCGTGGATCCAATCTCTCCCTAGCAGGACAGCATAGGTGCTCTTGTCTGTCGACAATAAAGAACGTCGTAGGGATGGTCTTTCTTCCTACGGTCGGATCCACGTTCGGAACACCTTGCGCTTCGGATGCTTGGCCGTTGAAATCGCTCGGTGTAACGTTGGTCTTGATCGGATCCGAGCTAGAGCGTCCCAACCGACGTAGCATGGAGTATGGCATAATGTTGGATCGCCGCTCCGGTGTCCACCAAGCATCTTGTTGACAGTGCTGCCCATTGATATAACCTCGTAGGTATAGGGCCTTCGAGTGTCCGTAGGTTCTTTCTCGTGGCTTCTCAAAGATAATCGGCCGTGGGCCGTAGTCAAGTTGTGCCACGGGTGCTTCGTCCAATCCTAGAGCACAAAACTCCGCCGGAAGGATGAACACCATGTTTGTGCCGACCGATGTCTCATCATCGGCTTTCCTTTGTTTGGGACGCCACTCTTTCTTCTCGTGGTCGACCTTCTTCGTCCGTAGTTCGCTGAATTTTCGCGGCCGGATCAGGCTGCGCCTTCCTTAACGTATGCGGTATAACCTTTCGGCTTCCTCCAAACCACGTAGCCGCTGAACCCTACGCTTTTGGGAACGGCTGAGTCCATCGGGGCACCACCTTGGCCGGTGGTACTTATCTTCTTCTTCTTCATCGTCGTCTTCTAACTCCTCGAGATCTTCCACCCGAGAGGACTCGGCGTACTTGTTCCGAGATGGGAGCGGCCCTAGACGTTTGAATACTGACACGTCTCCTGCACCCTTCTTCTTCTCTTTACATTCTGGGCAGTTGCCGATTGTAGGCAATCGGCTCATTCCTGAATCCCAACAGTGTCTGAAGAAGGGACAGTCCCAGTGTTTATCCACGTCGTCTTGTTCTCTTGATTTTTCCTTGGCATGGCGCTCATATCTCTCCTCGTCACGATCATGCCGGCGGTCTCTCCTGGCGTCTCTGCTAGCCAGACGATCTCTTTCGTCGTCGTCGTCATATCGCCGGCGTTGGTCGTATTGACTCACGTATTTGTTGAGGAGGTGATCGGAGAGAGGTCGCTGATATCGCAGATTCTTCACTTCTCCCTATGTGACGTAGCGCTTGCCATCGTGCCGGAGCCGATCGCGTGGAACGGCTTCCTCTTCGTCCTTGCTATGAGAGCAGTTGCCCTCGTCTCTGTCCTTACCAGAGTGGTACCCAGGTCCTACCATGTTGATGCTGAACGAGAAACCTGGCTGGCACCTCCCAGGGTAAGCGCACTCCACCATGTTAACGGCGGGGAAGGGGTGCGTGTCGACTTTCATGGCGTACTGGCTAAAGATTAACCGCCCTTGTTCTATCGCCATTTGGATCTGCTGACGCCACACCCTGCAGTCGTTGGTGGTATGGGCGGACGTGTTATGCCACTTGCAGTATGGCTTTCCGTTCAGCTCCTGTGCCGTGGGGATTTTGTGGCCTTCGGGTAACTTTAGCTGCTTCTCCTTAAGTAAGAGGTCGAAAATTTGCTCAGCTTTAGTCACATCGAATTCAAACCCTCTTGGAGGACCTTGTGGCTTAATCCACTTGCGGGACACGGGGCTTGCCCCCGAGTCCATTCAGCCACTCGCTACCTCTTGATCTCCCGCGAGCCTTCGTCTTCATCCGCCTCGACCAGGACCATCGCACGCTTGAATTTATCCCGGTACACCTCCGGGTGGCGCTCGTTCATATAATGACAGCCTTCGCACCATATGCGCCAGTGAAGGGTACTCTGCTTGGGAGGCCACATCCTTGATTGGTGATGCAAGACCCACCAGCGCCAACTCGACTGCTTCTTTTTCAGTCATACGAGCCGAATAGCATCGGTTCCTAACAGTCCTGAAGTGTTGGATGTATTCTGACACCGTTTCTCCGTGCTTCTGTCGCACTTGTGCTAGATCGGCAATGCCAGGCTCGGAAGACTCTGAGTGATAATGCAGGTGGAACTGTTCTGTCACATCCCAAAATTTTCTAAATTTTGGAATGTAAAATAAAAATAAATTTAATGCTTGTTTGTTTGTCTTGATTGAAATTTCACAAGGAATTAAAAACTTTTGAATTTGTTTAAAAATATTTTCCAAAACGGTGTTTTCAAAACACATGGCTTCAAAGTATTTTATTAAAATCCTATTTTTGTTTTGGAGGATTTGAAATTTAAAAAAAAAATTATTTGAGAAAAGCAGAAAACCCTATTTTGAAATTATGCATACAAAAGCCATATATGCATGCATCAAATATTTCGAGTTTTGAACTTTATTTCCTAATAAATAAAGGGCCAAAATGTTCTATTTCAAATTATCTTTAAACTACTTTTTTTAAAAAAAATATTTCTAAAGTGGTTTGAATCAGTTTGAAGCCATAAACCAAAAGTTAGAAAAGAAATCAGAAAAAAAAATGAACCGATCCATCTGGGCCAAACAGGAGAGGCAGCCCAATAGAACCAGACCAACCTATCCGTGCGGAACTGCCGCTCATCTTCCTCCTCATGTTTACGTACCCTACAGCAAACTTACAACCATGAAAGCTCTCTAATTTCTCATCAATTGAATGACTGTTTCTCCTCGACATCAACACGGAAGTTACTCAATATTTGATGGGAAATCCGTTCAGAGAATTTATTTTCCATTTAGTAGTCTTAATCTGGCCAACCGAATCGGTGCACCGAATGCCATTCACCGGCATACATCTCTCGATCTCCCTCGTCGGACTATACTAAAGCAAACAGAGATGTCCACCGTGTGTTCCTGCCTTTCCTCTCTCACTTTCTTTCTTGCACTTTTTCCAGATAAGATCTGTACAACCCATGCCGACCATGCCATTGTAAGCTACAAACTCGAGTTCATCGTCAGATCGTGTCTCACATGGTGATCATCTCGCCGATTTCTTTCACCAGAAAACTACCCTCGACGCGGGCTACATCCAGGACATGATAGTGCATCATTTCGTCGCCGAATTCTGTCCCGGCCGCCCCCAATTTTCCATCGTTACCGGCGACACAGCAAGGTAGCGCCGCCTCTTTTTGGTTCTTTGTATATTGCTCGTTCGTGCGTGCCTTCTGATCCTCCTCCTCGTCCAAATTTCACAGCACCGCGACGCAAGCAACAACGACTACATCTCGCTGGAACCCCGCACCTCCATCCGCTCGCCTCCGTCGTTCTGGAAAGAATCCGAAGCAGAGCCCAAGCAGAGATATGAACAGACTCTCCACAAGGTGCCGCTCACGGGAGAAGGCGTCGACGTCCTAAACATCCACGCACGTCTACTGCTCTCGTCGGTAATGCCCATCGTGCTTAACAGTGAAGTGTACAGTTCAGATTACGTGTGATCCATCTTAAGCCATAAGATCTAAATCTGAAGATCCATGTTATCTCAAATAACTGAACCGGTTCAAAGCCTATTCCTATCGATCAGTGCAGATTGTGCCAGCTACTTCACGTACATAAACTTCGAAATTTCATATCTTCAGTTTTAGAGCTCCGTTTTGAATCATTCTTCTTGCCTTGAGCTTGTATTTAAATCCTCTACAACTTTTGTGTAGAAAGTTTTTCGATCCGAGAAACTTTCTCGGACAACTTTTCGGACACCACTAGAATTCTAACCGCGTATTGTAAAATCCATACCTTGAGTTCTAGACGTCGGTTTTCGACAAACTTTATACCGTTGGAATCAGTAAAATGCCTAGATCATTCTAGACATTTTTCATATCGGACTCGCATGCTTTGTTTTTGCGGTATTTCTGTGGTCCGCAATATAGTTCTTCCACTATGCAAATCACTTAGACACATTCATATCGTTCCATGACCACATCTCTTCAAAACATATTATCTTAGTCCATATTATTCGAATAACAACTGAGTTACTTGAGTAAAATTTTCATATCACTAGTTTCTAACTAATCTTTTTTTTCCCTTATGCCATTGGTGAGTGTTGTCACACTCTTCATAATGGTATGTTGCTTTACGCCATCTGAGTCTCATGTGATTCTATCGCATGGATCATTCCAATTATTCATTTCGGTGTAGCAAACAACTCTTGACCATATGCCCTTGTCAATCTTTTCCTCCTAAGCATTTGACTTGGATAATCATTTTCTTTTAAAGGACATGACCCTTCCAATCTATCAACCCATATCTTGCAAGCCAAACCTCATGCCACACATTAGTACCATAGAGCAATTTCCGATTGTTGTTTTATTTGGTTATGTTGCTATGAATGGTGTGTTTATGTTGTGCTATTTGTTTTTTTTTTTAGTTTGTGCGGAGAGCCACGTGTTTTGATTGAGAGAAAAGGGAACGATCTTCAACTACCAAAAGGCAAGTGACACACCAATTCATAAATGTCCCCAATGTTTTACTATGCATGTAGTATTTATTTTCTTTCAGTAGTATGCATGAGTAGGTTCTATGCTTTTCTTTGTCCTATTTAGGGTACCCCTGTTTTTCCTGTTAGAAGAAACAACGTAAGTGTAGAATGCTTAGTCGTGCTGAATAGATACGTGGGAGGGATCTCATGATACATGTGTGTGTGTGTTGGAAAATTTATGTTTTGGTGTGGTGAAAAAAACCTAAGTTAATGAACCACCTGGGCGGATTGGTAAGATCAGTCAGCGGAGTGCAGACATAGGTGGGGATTGCCGCCCAGGAACAAAGAGATTGGAGACATTCAATGTTGAGAAGCTTCCAGTGCAGCCACATGGCAATATGGGCTCTGCCTTGACCAATTAAGTTGCGAGAACTCAGCCAGGCGAACAGAGGGTGGTAGTGTTGTAGGATGGAGCGCGTCCGTGCTGGTCTGAGGGATTGCTTCTGAAAAGTCTTGTCTCGTCTTTCTCTCCTCCATGCCACACTTAAGTAGTATGGATGAAGGAATAGCCGAGTCTTGTGGGGAAAGTGCACAAACCTCTCGAGAGTGTCAAAACTAAGTACTTAGCCGTGTCCCCGGTTACGGACAATTCTCGAGCATCAAGACTTTGAAACTGGTCGAGAATCTCCTCATCCCAATTTCCTAAGTTAAAACTTGGTGGGTGAACAAAGGGTTTGGTGTGACAAAAGATAATGAGATGATGAAAAAAAACTATTTGCAAAAGATAGGAAAAAATTGGCTTTCTGCAAATGAGCATAAACTCCACCGGCCAAATATGCATGTAGGTAATAGACGCCATTTGTGTCCACCAAGTGTCATCTTGCCAATACATTCAAAGTATTGACCAAATGTTTTTGGCTGTAACTTTACCTGTTGCAGATATTTTGATAGACGAGTAAGACACGATGATTAGGGTTACGAGTCTATCCTCAACATGCTCGCCTGTGGCACATGAAGACGAAGGATTCCATGCTGTCTAAGTTTGTTCGTTGTAGAACTCTGATGATACACTAGCATTGTGCTATGCAATTTGTAATTCTTTATGTAATCACTGGATCATACGATGTAATAAAGACCTTTGTATCTTGGTATTACATCTTGTACTGTGTGTGCTAGCGATTGATCCAGGGACTAGCACAGATACGCACAGAGATCGGCACCTTAAAAGGTGAGGTCGCTACAGATGGTATCAGAGCATTGTGTTGACCGTAGGTTCGTGACCCTAGGATTGAATTATAAATATGAAGACCCTAAGATGAAAAATCTATCTAATCCTACTTCTATTAAAAACATGGTTGATTTGTGAACTTCTAGTATTCTCACCTGCTCCATCTTCAAAAATGTTTTCCTCTTTCCTTAGATAACCTACCTCATGAAAACCATCAAGGAAGAACTCATGATGACCAAGGGCCTAAAGCAAGAAGACTTATGATTCACATGATATTCTTCAACTCCACAAGAAGTATTGCATAGAAGAGCAAAGAAATTTTAAGAAAGACTCTGATGCAGACTGCACAACACCCAAAAAAACACCAAAGAAGAAGAAATTGAAGCATCGGAGACATGAGTAGAACAGACCACCATTACTTCTCTTTTATTGAATGAACGATATTGTAGCAAAGTATTGATCTTACCAAATTGTGGTATGACCATGCTGGTTTGTTTGTGTTTGAACCATGTTGCTTGATGCCTGTTAGATGCTTGTTGTTTGATGAGTTGCATTGACTTGCCATGTTTGGGTAGGAACCTTCTTTAGAATCTTTCTATCTATTCTCATATATACCCAACCCTGAGAATGTTTTCTCGGCAACTCGTCATGAAGACAACAGTAGTGAAACCAACCTTGATGTTTCCTATCAAGATGAAGAAGCATAGAGTGTGAGATACGCAAAACCCTAGTGAAGGATCGATAGAAATGTTTTCAAAACAGTTCAATAATGGGGATTGAAACATTGATTCAATTCTCCATGAATTTTTTTTATCAAACTTGTGAGGTTGACCGAGAGTTAGAATACATGATATACCAAACTAAATACAAGGAAATGATTGGGTGCGACATGGATTGGCCCCCATGACGACTACTCATATTGTTCGGTCTTGTTATGAGGAATGGTAAATCTAGAGCGACCTGCCTACAATAGAGACGTCACTAATAAGCCTGAACCATAGGGTGAATAGATATTATACCCTTATAGTAGGCAAGTGCTGCCAAACGTAGGACTACATTTAGTTTGAAGATCTAGCCACTAAATGAAGAGTGGTGGAAGGCTGTCGAAGATAACCAATAAACAAAGATGAGGAAAGTCGTGAATTTCTCTCATCTTGGTCTCCTGATAGACCCAAGGAGTGACCCATCAGATTCAAAAGTAGTTCAACAGCCATCCCATATGAATTAGAAACCGAACCATGAGGAAAAGCCTACTCAAGTCACCGTGAAGAGATATGTTGTTCATTATATATGAATAAACAACCACCTACTAGATGTCAAGTCACAATCTATAGATGTTTTCAAAAGATGACCTAGTGTCAAATCATAATCTAGGATGTGCCCAGTCATACCCCAAGATGAGCTTAGCGCAAATCCAAGACCTAAGACTACCTACAAAAGTTTCTTTAAGGGTGGTAGCCACCCCCACATATCCCAAACTCATCTTTCTTTCTAGCCTTTCGCGAATCTCGAGGACGAGATTCCTTTTAAGGGTGGTAGTTTGTCACATCCCAAAATTTTCTAAATTTTGGAATGTAAAATAAAAATAAATTTAATGCTTGTTTGTTTGTCTTGATTGAAATTTCACAAGGAATTAAAAACTTTTGAATTTGTTTAAAAATATTTTCCAAAACGGTGTTTTCAAAACACATGGCTTCAAAGTATTTTATTAAAATCCTATTTTTGTTTTGGAGGATTTGAAATTTAAAAAAAAAGATTTTATTTGAGAAAAGCAGAAAACCCTATTTTGAAATTATGCATACAAAAGCCATATATGCATGCATCAAATATTTCGAGTTTTGAACTTTATTTCCTAATAAATAAAGGGCCAAAATGTTCTATTTCAAATTATCTTTAAACTACTTTTTTTAAAAAAATATTTCTAAAGTGGTTTGAATCAGTTTGAAGCCATAAACCAAAAGTTAGAAAAGAAATCAGAAAAAAAAATGAACCGATCCATCTGGGCCAAACAGGAGAGGCAGCCCAATAGAACCAGACCAACCTATCCGTGCGGAACTGCCGCTCATCTTCCTCCTCATGTTTACGTACCCTACAGCAAACTTACAACCATGAAAGCTCTCTAATTTCTCATCAATTGAATGACTGTTTCTCCTCGACATCAACACGGAAGTTACTCAATATTTGATGGGAAATCCGTTCAGAGAATTTATTTTCCATTTAGTAGTCTTAATCTGGCCAACCGAATCGGTGCACCGAATGCCATTCACCGGCATACATCTCTCGATCTCCCTCGTCGGACTATACTAAAGCAAACAGAGATGTCCACCGTGTGTTCCTGCCTTTCCTCTCTCACTTTCTTTCTTGCACTTTTTCCAGATAAGATCTGTACAACCCATGCCGACCATGCCATTGTAAGCTACAAACTCGAGTTCATCGTCAGATCGTGTCTCACATGGTGATCATCTCGCCGATTTCTTTCACCAGAAAACTACCCTCGACGCGGGCTACATCCAGGACATGATAGTGCATCATTTCGTCGCCGAATTCTGTCCCGGCCGCCCCCAATTTTCCATCGTTACCGGCGACACAGCAAGGTAGCGCCGCCTCTTTTGGTTCTTTGTATATTGCTCGTTCGTGCGTGCCTTCTGATCCTCCTCCTCGTCCAAATTTCACAGCACCGCGACGCAAGCAACAACGACTACATCTCGCTGGAACCCCGCACCTCCATCCGCTCGCCTCCGTCGTTCTGGAAAGAATCCGAAGCAGAGCCCAAGCAGAGATATGAACAGACTCTCCACAAGGTGCCGCTCACGGGAGAAGGCGTCGACGTCCTAAACATCCACGCACGTCTACTGCTCTCGTCGGTAATGCCCATCGTGCTTAACAGTGAAGTGTACAGTTCAGATTACGTGTGATCCATCTTAAGCCATAAGATCTAAATCTGAAGATCCATGTTATCTCAAATAACTGAACCGGTTCAAAGCCTATTCCTATCGATCAGTGCAGATTGTGCCAGCTACTTCACGTACATAAACTTCGAAATTTCATATCTTCAGTTTTAGAGCTCCGTTTTGAATCATTCTTCTTGCCTTGAGCTTGTATTTAAATCCTCTACAACTTTTGTGTAGAAAGTTTTTCGATCCGAGAAACTTTCTCGACAACTTTTCGGACACCACTAGAATTCTAACCGCGTATTGTAAAATCCATACCTTGAGTTCTAGACGTCGGTTTTCGACAAACTTTATACCGTTGGAATCAGTAAAATGCCTAGATCATTCTAGACATTTTTCATATCGGACTCGCATGCTTTGTTTTTGCGGTATTTTTGTGGTCCGCAATATAGTTTTTCCACTATGCAAATCACTTAGACACATTCATATCGTTCCATGACCACATCTCTTCAAAACATATTATCTTAGTCCATATTATTCGAATAACAACTGAGTTACTTGAGTAAAATTTTCATATCACTAGTTTCTAACTAATCTTTTTTTTTTCCTTATGCCATTGGTGAGTGCGAAAGAACATCGGTAATCAGGTGGGTAGCTGAGCACGCGTCCACTCTTCGACACGTGTCAAACAGCGTTGGTTCGGCCGTGAGTGACACAATTAAAAAGATATTTTTGTTCCTATTCCTTTCACTGTGTAGCCTGTAGCCCTGTACCCAACTCCATCTAATCCTCACCTCCACCCACTTCTTCCCCATCCATTCCATCGCCCGCTCCATCCACCTGCACCCCACCTGGATTTCCTCCATTGACGCCGGCGTGGTGGCCCTGCTTACCTCCCCACGCACATCGGCTTCCCTCCGCGCCACGACTGACTAGCAGTTCCCCCACCCACCCACTCCTCCCCTCCACCTATACTCTACCCCAACACACACACTGTGCCAAGCGAGGTCGCCGCGGCGGCAGGCCGAGGCTAGCCGGAGAAGGAAGCAGGGGCCGACCGAGACGTGCTTGAGAGACTCAGACATGGCGTCCATCTCCAAACCGACTGGCACAAGGAGTTCTTGCGCCGCCGCCGATTCACCGACGGAAGATCCAAACTCTAGCAGTCGGCCGTGGGCCCCCTAACCCCGGGGCGCTTTTCCTTCTTCTCCCTGGGGATTTCTCTTCCTTTCTCGAGCCAGAGGTGGACGGTGCTCTGGTGCGGTTCGGCAGGTGGGTGTCATGTAGATCCGATCCCCCGGCAAGCGATTCTGGCACATCATGCTTCCAATAGAAGGGAAAAAGCGGATTTGGGGTTGTGGGTGAGCCAGGGGTGGGCGGGCCAGCTCTCCCAGAATCACCTCGTCATCGTCTGGGCGGGGCTGCGCGCTTCGTGGCACAAGCTAAAGGGGCCGTCTGCGAGCTCCCGCGCAGCCGCGCTGCTCGCGGGGCAGCGGCTCGGCGCCGACTCGTACCTGACATCGGCGAGGAGCTCAAATGATTCTGGCCTGGGGTACCGGCCGTCTCTTGGTTGTTCGTGCTCGATGCAGACGAGGCGCTGGTGTTCCGCGTGCCTAACTCAAGTCTATTTTTTTCTGCAGGTGCTTCACCGCTGGAACGCCCGTGAGACCAGGTCGCCCCCCAGCTCTGGAAGGAAAATGCGGGCACTGCATCTGGAGGTTTAACGCCCTGCCGCGGCCTGATCCGTCGTGTACGCCGTCCGTGGGCTCTGAGAAGGCTTGATGGCCGGAGGAGTTCGTCCCCGACACCCAACAACCAGCGTCACGCGTCCTATTTTCTATCCGTTCCCCCCAATCATGTATGAAGATTTGGCACATCTTTCCCTAAATTCCGTTTCCCTTATTTCTTTTCGTGGATTTCCATATCTTCGTTTGGTTCCTTTTGCTCTGCATGCATCAGCAGGATACCGATGCGAGATGGAATGTGCTGCTTTTGTTAAGAACTACTCCGTAATTGATTTTGTAAATCTGTACTTATGGTGATGAATTTCTGTACTCACAAATCTCGGGAATTAATTTAACACCAAACGAAGATGTTTTTGTACTGATGGTGATAAATATTTCCGGTTTAAGATCTATTCTGGTCATTCCGGTTTGTGATCTTTAGAATCTGATCTAAGTTTTAATAAAATATGCTTGGATAATGTAACCGCAGTGATATGCGAATCCCCTCCCTGGCAATCGAGCGCTCGAGCAATCACTTTCTGTGGCGCGGAAGCGCTCGCGCAGCGAGTCAATTCCCTTTTTATCGCCTAGTGTTTAATTGCGTTCACATGTGTTCACACTAACAGCTTGTATTACTACTTGCAAGTTCAGACGCAGAAAGAAGCGTTCACATCGCATGCATGCATACGCATGGATCATCTCATTGATTTGCATTTAATGAGCTAACTTTTCAAGATGCTTTCGTAAGTTGTTGCATGCATACACATAAGCATCTCACTTTTTTTCTTCAAGACGAGGCAGATTCTCAATTCTCTTTTTGCAATTCCCTTTTGGTTTTTTTTCGTACGGTAATTCATGTTTAAGGGGATCCTTTTGCAATTCCCTTTTTCGGGCCAGATGGTTTTTAAGGGGGAAATAACGGGTGGGAAGATCCACTTGCAACTCAAATGAACTACCACTTGCTACTCAAATTAAGTATTATTTTTAAGTCGTAAGCTAACAAAAGTTGCTAAAATATTCTAAATGAAATTTACTTTTTTAGGGTTGTCTGGGTATTTATATTTACCGTTGATAAATAACGGAGCACCGGGTTGATAACTTGTAAACAAAAAAGAGTCGCTACATATTTTAAATTAAATAAAAAAATTAGGGTTGATATTTATTTATATTTACCATTGATAAATAGCGGATCACCGGGTTGATAGCTTGTAAACTAAAAGAGAGTCGCTAAAATATTCTAAATGAAATACTTTTTAGTGTTATTATTTATTTATATTTATAGTTGATAAATAACGAGGCACAAGGTTGATAGCTTGTAAAATAAAAAAATGTTCGCTAAAATATTTCTAAATGAAATACTTTTTAGGGTTGGTAGTTATTTATAATTACCATTGATAAATAACTAAGCTCCGGTTGATAACTTGTAAACTAAAAAGAGTCGCCAAAATATTTGAAATAAATTTAGATTTTTAGGGTTGGTAGTTATTCATATTTACTATTGATAAATATCAGGACACCGGGTTGATAGCTTCTAAACTAAAAAAGATTCGCTAAAATGTTTAAAATAAAATTAACTTTGGGGTTGATAATTTTATACATTTACCGTTGATCACTCAAGTACGGAGGGTTGATTATTCCAAACAGAGAGGGTTGATAACTTTTAGTCCGAAAAAAAGTTGCTCGAAACATATCAACATGGGTGCTACTTTTGAAGATCTCGTCGAGACGGATTTATTGGTGAAAGCGAATCTTAATTTGGAGTTGTCGTTTGAAAGTTAAAACGTTTTGAATTTTCAAATTTGGAAAAGATTCCGCCGACATCGACAGATTCGTCTATTTGTGCATGCATGCGGACCTTTTTCTCAATACCTCGCACCAGGTTGATAATTTTGTACATTTACCGTTGATCACTCAAGTACGGAGGGTTGTTTATTCAAATAGAGAGGGTTGATAACTTTTAGTCCGAAAAAAAGTTGCTCGAAACATATCAACATGGGTGCTAGTTTTGAAGATCTCGTCGAGACAGATTTATTGGTGAAAGCGAATCTTAATTTGGAGTTGTCGTTTGAAAGTTAAAACGTTTTGAATTTTCAAATTTGGAAAAGATTCCGTCGACATCAGCAGATTCGTCTATTTGTGCATGCATGCAGTAACTTTTCCTCAATACCCCGCATCAGGTTGATAATTTTATACATTTACCGTTGATCACTCAAGTACGGAGGGTTGGTTATTCAAATAGAGAGGCTTGATAACTTTTAGTCGAAAAAAGTTTGTCGAAACATATTAACATGGGTGCTAGTTTTGAAGATCTCGTCGAGACGGATTTATTGGTGAAAGCGGATCTTAATTTGGAGTTGTCGTTTGAAAGTTAAAATATTTTGAATTTTGAAATTTGGAAAAGATTCCGCTGACATCGCAGATTCGTCTATTTGTGCATGCATGCGTAACTTTCCCTCAATACCCCGCACTGGGTTGATAATTTTATACCTTTGCCGTCGATCACTCAAGTACGGAGGGTTGATTATTCAAATAGAGAGGGTTGATAACTTTTAGCCCGAAAAAAAAGTCGTCGAAACATATTAACATGGGTGCTAGTTTTGAAGATCTCGTCGAGACGGATTTATTGGTGAAAGCGGATCTTAATTTGGAGTTGTCGTTTGAAAGTTAAAACGTTTTAAACTTTTAAATTTGTTCCTTTTTGCATGCATGCAAATGTACGGCAAGGTAAAACACGTTTGCTCCTAATCATGTCTGAAACCGATCGCTCGCTAATCTCCTAGCGATCGAGCGCCAGCTAGGGCAGCCCAGTGATATGAAGCGATCGGGTCCACAAGATTGCACGACAACCAGAAAAGTAGTTTCACGCCGTGTGTTGGCCGTGAATACTGCCGCGCGCAGCGCATATCTTAAAGCAAATTGAACGGTGATGAGTGCGTGCGTAGCTACACACGTGATTACCAAATCCACTCTCGAGGTGAGTGTTGTCACACTCTTCATAATGGTATGTTGCTTTACGCCATCTGAGTCTCATGTGATTCTATCGCATGGATCATTCCAATTATTCATTTCGGTGTAGCAAACAACTCTTGACCATATGCCCTTGTCAATCTTTTCCTCCTAAGCATTTGACTTGGATAATCATTTTCTTTTAAAGCACATGACCCTTCCAATCTATCAATCCATATCTTGCAAGCCAAACCTCATGCCACACATTAGTACCATAGAGCAATTTCCGATTGTTGTTTTGTTTGGTTATGTTGCTATGAATGGTGTGTTTATGTTGTGCTATTTGTTTTTTTTTAGTTTGTGCGGAGAGCCACGTGTTTTGATTGAGAGAAAAGGGAACGATCTTCAACTACCAAAAGGCAAGTGACACACCAATTAATAAATGTCCCCAATGTTTTACTATGCATGTAGTATTTATTTTCTTTCAGTAGTATGCATGAGTAGGTTCTATGCTTTTCTTTGTCCTATTTAGGGTACCCCTGTTTTTCCTGTTAGAAGAAACAACGTAAGTGTAGAATGCTTAGTCGTGCTCGAATAGATACGTGGGAGGGATCTCATGATACATGTGTGTGTGTGTTGGAAAATTTATGTTTTGGTGTGGTGAAAAAAACCTAAGTTAATGAACCACCCGGGCGGATTGGTAAGATCGGCCGGCGGAGTGCGGACATAGGTGGGGATTGCCGCCCGGGAACAAAGAGATTGGAGACATTCAATGTTGAGAAGCTTCCAGGTGCAGCCACATGGCAATATGGGCTCTGCCTTGACCAATTAAGTTGCGAGAACTCAGCCGAGCGAACGAGAGGGTGGTAGTGTTGTAGGATGGAGCGCGTCCGTGCTCGGTCTGAGGGATTGCTTCTGAAAAGTCTTGTCTCGTCTTTCTCTCCTCCATGCCACACTTAAGTAGTATGGATGAAGGAATAGCCGAGTCTTGTGGGGAAAGTGCACAAACCTCTCGAGAGTGTCAAAACTAAGTACTTAGCCGTGTCCCCGGTTACGGACAATTCTGAGCATCAAGACTTTGAAACTGGTCGAGAATCTCCTCATCCCAATTTCCTAAGTTAAAACTTGGTGGGTGAACAAAGGGTTTGGTGTGACAAAAGATAATGAGATGATGAAAAAAAACTATTTGCAAAAGATAGGGAAAAATTGGCTTTCTGCAAATGAGCATAAACTCCACCGGCCAAATATGCATGTAGGTAATAGGCGCCATTTGTGTCCACCAAGTGTCATCTTGCCAATACATTCAAAGTATTGACCAAATGTTTTTGGTCTGTAACTTTACTCGTTGCGGATATTTTGATAGACGAGTAAGACACGATGATTAGGGTTACGAGTCTATCCTCAACATGCTCGCTTCGTGGCACATGAAGACGAAGGATTCCATGCTCGTCTAAGTTTGTTCGTTGTAGAACTCTGATGATACGCTAGCATTGTGCTATGCAATTTGTAATTCTTTATGTAATCACTGGATCATACGATGTAATAAAGACCTTTGTATCTTGGTATTACATCTTGTACTGTGTGTGCTAGCGATTGATCCAGGGACTAGCACAGATACGCACAGAGATCGGCACCTTAAAAGGTGAGGTCGCTACATGTTCTTCCAACTGCTTCGAAGTCCGGATTGAGTCTGGTGGCAGCGATGTGTACCACCCAAAAGCCGATCCTGTGAGGGATAGTGCGAAGAACCTCACCCGTAGTTCATCTGATGCTGAGATCGTGCCCGACTGCGCCAAATATCGGCTCACATGCTCGATTGAGCTGGAGCTATCCGACCCACTAAACTTGGAGAATTCGGGGAGCCGATATTTGGGTGGTAGTGGGATCAAATCGTACTCGTTGGGGTACGGCTTGGAATATCCGATTGCCCTCCTTTTCGGCACCATGCCGAACTGGTCTCTCAAGATTGTACTGATCTGATCCGCGGTGATGGCTGCAGGAGTCGAACTCTGAAGATTCGGCCGGAGTGGTATACTTAGCCGCCCACGCTTGCTTCTCAGGCTCTGAGCCAACTGCAGGAGTTGAGCTCTGGAGGTTCGTCGGAGTGGCATACTTAGCTAGCCATGTCTGCTTCTCAAGATCTGTTCCAGAAGTTCCTCCTGCTATTCTAGAAGTCCCTGCTGTTGCAGTCTGGTTTGAGAGTACCCAGCTGCTGCAGTCTGGCACGTATGCGCACTTGTATCCGTGAGGGATCTCCTTCGGCGCCTCATACAAGAACTGGTAATCACTAGGGTCACCACCGATCTTGTAGACGACGTAGGCCGGTGAACTCGGCACCTCTGGTGCTGCCAACGCGAACGGCAGCGGTGGTCGGGACTGGAGTGGTATCTCTCCTTGGTGAGTCCCCGAGCTGGTCCCGACGGAGAATACCGCCGGCTCATGATTTCCTGGATCACCCGAAGGGCGACACGCTCCAAAGTGTTCACCAGGCTCTCGGAATGGCGGTGCAGCGAATGAGCTACCATGAAATTAATCTCCCGACGCGAGACCCGGTGCGTTCTTCGAAGGGGTAGAGAGGTCCACTCCATCGAGCGCGCCTTCGAGCGAGAACCCCTTCCACCCGATGCCGTGTGAGCGGGTTCTCTGGAAAGAGCCGATGAGGTCGGCTTCGAGGATAGCTTTGACCTCGTCATACTTCTTCTTGAGCTCCTCAATCAGATCCTCGTACGTGACCGGAGTACCTTCCGCCATCTCAGATGTAGATGGCGATGCAGTTGTTGTCGAAGATTGTCCCACCGAGCGTGCCAGAATGTGTTGCGGTCAGAAACCCACCGGCGAGCAGCCACGGGCAACACAGTAGAGCCGGGAGGCTTCCAAGACTGCGGCTGGCCCTGGTCCCTCGAGTGACGGCCCGCAAAGACTCGGCACGCACATCTGATGCTGGTGCAAGGGCGTGCCACCTGACCTATACCTGGTCAGGAAGGTGATGGATTTGCTTCGCTTAGTTTCCTGCATGGCATACACGTAAACATTAAATACGAGCCTCGATCGGCTCTCGAGTTGTCCCGTGAATCGGCTCAAGGAGCCGATCCACCCATGATCCGTATGAGGTATACGATCACATGGTGGTCCCGCTTGATCAATATGAAGCTAAAACGACCTACAACGATTTAGGGTTTTCACCACATAATCGGAACATCCTACACGTGATTGAGCTCGGCAGCCACGCACGGTGATAATAAACCAACCCTAGATAAGGCCTAAAAACCAACACGAGGTTGATCCCCGGAACATCTCATCTAGGGCTAGCAAACTACACCCTACGTGCTACTGGATCCTTCAACCCGTTTGCAAGGCCTAACTATGCAGATATTAAACTAATCCTTGAAGAACAAGGAGCAATCATAACGGATCGGATCTACTAGATAATGATCAAGCGGGGTGCCGCCCTTACACCTAAGATAGGTGTAAGGGCGGCTAGACGTCTAATGGTCGCATGGACGAAAGCATATGATACGATGAAACAATCCTAACCCTAACACATCTATGATAACTACGTTGCCCGCCATCAACAAGGCTTCAACGACGAGCAACGCATGAACAACGAATAAACGTTATCGCCTAGATCGCAAGATGCGATCTAGGCAGCATGATGCTTACCCGGAAGAAACCCTCGAAACAAGGGGCTGGCGATGCGCCTAGATTGGTTTGTGATGAACGTGATTGTTGTTTATTTCATAAACCCTAGATACATATTTATAGTCCGTAGACTTTCTAACGTGGGAATAATCCCAACCGTGCACGAGCTAAATCCATCTAACCGACACGTATCCTACTATAATTACAGATACACGGGCAGACTAGCCCAAACTTTGTATACAAGGCCGATTCATGTATTTCTTCCATGTATATTCTTCAAGCCCATCTTTAATCGCGGCCCACCTCTGATCCGGTCAAATTCTGGTGATAACACATGTATAAAGATTGCCCAAGTCGATTGAATAACATGACCAGCGAATAAATTTTCGAAAATGTTGGTCTAATAGAGAGCACATATGCTCCCGTATCATTGGTCGTATTTTCTATTTTTCTATTGACATGCCTAGAGTTGAGTCCCACACAATAATGGTTGGCCAGCTAAAGTCTTTGTGGTCCATAACTGGGCAAATGTCCTGTACATAATGTTTTGGAGGGAGTTCAATCACCCTAGCATGTAGGCTCATGACTAATGTTGCAACATAGAGTCTGTTTGGATCGCAACCAAAACCAACCATACCAAAATATTGGCCAGCCCAGGAGATTTGGTAGCTGTTTGGATTAGTGCCAAAAAGTTGGCTGGCCCGGCGTGCCCGCGCCCCGCCCGTGTAAATTCTCGCCAACGCGCGGGCAAACTGATTGCGCTGAAATCGTGCGCCGAAATATTGGCATCCTCACTTCCCGTCCCTTTCTTGGTGGGCCCGGTCTACTTTTTTTCCTTTTCTTTGTCACGTGGTGCATGCACAGGGTATATATCTTGTAATTAACCGATCGGTCCTCGCCTGATTATCAAGTGCATGCAGGTCCGTTTGATTAGATGCTTCCGGCCATAGCAATCAGACACCATTTTTCCTAGTGATTTTTATTTTCTTTTTGCTGAATTTATTTTTTCATTGGGTGCATCATTGTTTTCTGGCAACCGCAACCGTATTTTTCTAGGAGCACATTTTAGTATCCGTTTGGTATATTTGGTGTGTTAGATAGTATTATTAGTATGATGATCCAGTCATAGTTGGTCACAAACCAAACATAAGTCTATTTTACCAAAATTTTGGCTGACACAATGGCTACAAACTAAACTGCAATGACTTGCCAAAATTTTGGTCATGCCCTAGCTTTGGTCATGCCAAAATTTTGGTGGGGCTTTTTTGGGCTCAAACCAAACATACCCTAATGCCTTTAGGTCTGACTTGGAATACGCAGTGTGTGCAACGCTATAGTAAGGTAGAAAATGAACATATCCCATATATCAATGTTTACACAAGCGATGGTGTCGTTGCCTAATCGACGATACCTCGGAGGAGGGATCCTCACGAGGGGGAGAAGAAGTAGGGGCCATAGGGCGGAGTGCACACGGGACGGTGGTACGCGATTTACCCAGCTTCGGAACACCTGCACGAAGACAGGGCCTACTGCCGCTTGTCCGAAATTATCCGGGCGCTTTCGCGTTGTTACAATGAGTTGTGGTTGTGCCTCTAGGGCTCCCGAGATCCGGCTTATAAAGACGCACGGATCTAGGGTTTACATGAAGAGTCCTAGCCGGATTACAGATAGCCTAACTACGGTACAATGTCTTGCCGTGTACTCCACGGATCCGCCTTCCATATACGTCGTACTGGATCCGGGTTCCTCATGGGCCTCCACGGATCCGGGTTCCTCCAAAGGTCGGTGCGGATCCGGCTAACTGATCCTGGGCCGGACTTCATCCTTCATGATCAACAGCAACTAGGCCGCCTGATGGGCCACACGCCACATCACCGTCTATGGGCCACCCGGGCTTGCCGGATCTAGGCACTGTCGATGGTACACCCATGAAGTATACCCACAACAGATGGAGATACCATGTGCAGATGTGCATGGAGCAAAAAGGCCATGCCCCTAAATTTAGCGTAATATAGTTGCAATCTTTATAAACATTTTAAAACTACCATTAAGAAGACATATTTCTGAATAAGAGAAGCCTCCTTAATCCTTAGTAAAAAGATAATCTCCTGGAAGTTCAATTTAAAGAGTTCTAAATCATGATTATGGATTTTATTGAAAAACTGTAACAAGAGGTCTTTAATTTAGTTTGCATAATGTTGTCCTGGCGCATGCGATTTATTGTGTTCCCTATGAAAAATCACTTATTTAACTTCATCCTTGAATAAGCAGGAATGAGGTTCACATTTTCTTCATCATATCACCAACACAACAATCTGAAATTCATCGAAAGAGATTGCACTCTTGTTGGGAGTGTTAGGATGATCTCCTCCCACGTGAGCCTAACGGCTCAATGGACCCCATTGACCTATGCCCTGATCGGGGGCGCCCAACCCTCTATGGTTCGCGGGCCCCAATCACCAGCGCTTTATAAAGAGGTGGGAGCCAGTAGCACGCGTTACGAGGTTGATCGATGCACCGCGCACCCCAGCGATAACCCTACCAATCAAAGGGTGTGCTTTAGTGACCGGAAGAACCACCACCGTCGCCACTGCCTAGCTCATGCCGTCGCCCTCGCCACCATGTCCAACACCTCTGGATCGACGAGCCAGGGAGAAGGTACACCCCTCTCATCTCTCTCTCTCTCTCTCTCTCTCTCTCTCTCTCTCTCTCTCTCTCGGTAATCACACATCACCTGCACATATTCTTTCATAGACACAGACTACCCGGCTAGATCTACACCTAGATGATCCTAGGATTCTATCAATGGTATCAGAGCTGCTAGGTTTGGTAGATCTATTTTGTCTCAGGTAGAAAAGATTAACAGTAGAAACCCAAACACTAGTTCATCCCAGGAATAGTAAACCCTAACCCTAAGTCATCCCGCAAACTCTAAGCCTAACCAGAAAAGAAGGGGAAGCGGGGAAAGAGGCTTACCAGCCGTAGCTGCTCGGCATGCCGACAAAGGGCGCCGCCACAGAGCAGCTTGACGGTGGTGCGCCTTTCGCGGGTGCATGCATGCACCGACAAGAGGGCCAGAGGAGCGCCACTACTTCTCACCAAGGGCCTTCGGGTTCCTTTTTGTGTGGAGGAGGAAGAGTACAAACGAGCTGGTGGGCGACGTGCACGCGAGGATCACTGAGGGTCGTTGTTGGGCGGCGCCGTCTCCTTGCCGCCGCCACATAGCGGCAAAGACGTGGGACAGGGGAAATGGCTAGGGTTTTCGAGTGGGAGGACGATTGGGCCTGGTTTTTTATGCGGAGAGACGCGCGAGCGACTGTCCGATGCATTGGACGGCCAACGCTGCTCTTTGCATGGGGTGCGGGCCGTGGGTCGCGGCGCAAAGGCAGGCCACCGCAGAGCAGGTCGTGGGCCGTTTTTCGGAGCGGGCGAGGCGCAGGCCGTGGGTCAATTTATGGCATGTGACTAGTTTTCCTTTTTATTTATATACAGAAGCAATTTTTTACATTTTAGGCTAGTTTTTTTGAATAATTTTGTATATTTTTCTCCTACTCAAACTGAACCACGAGATGTTTGTTTTATGAAATGGAAAAGTAACATAAATGCTTCTAAAAAGTATAAAGTTTAATGAATTTTATTCATTTTTTCTGCTGCAAAAATCATGAGTTGGTTACGAAATTTTATGGGTTTCACCTCTAGCCTACCCAACTTGTTTAGGAATAAAGGCTTTGTGTTGTTATTGTTATTGTTGTTGAGCTGCTGCTGCTGGGTTTGGTAGATCTATTTTGTCTCAGGTAGAAAAGATTAAGAGTAGAAACCCAAACACTAGTTCATCCCAGGAACAGTAAAGCCTAACCCTAAGTCATCCCGCAAACTCTAAGCCTAACCATAAAAGAAGGGGAAGCGGGGAAAGAGGCTTACCAGCCGTAGCTGCTCGGCATGCCGACAAAGGGCGCCGCCACAGAGCAGCTTGACGGCGGTGCGCCTTTCGCGGGTGCATGCATGCGCCGGCAATAGGGCCAGAGGAGCGCCACTACTTCTCACCAAGGGCCCTCGGGTTCCTTTTTGTGTGGAGAAGGAAGAGTACAGGAGAGCTGGTGGGTGACGTGCACGCGAGGATCACTAAGGGTCGTTGTTGGGCGGCGCCGTCTCCTTGCCACCGCCACAGAGCGGCAGAGACATGGGATAGGGGAAATGGCTAGGCTTTTCGAGGGGGAGGACGATTGGGCCTGGTTTTTTATGCGGGGAGACGCGCGAGCGACTGTCCGATGCATTGGACAGCCAACGCTGCTCTTTGCATGGGGTGCGGGCCGTGGGTCGCGGCGCAAAGGCAGGCCACCGCAGAGCAGGCCGTGGGCCGTTTTTCGGAGCGGGCGAGGCGCAGGCCGTGTGTCAATTTTTGGCATGTGACTAGTTTTCCTTTTTATTTATATACAGAAGTAGTTTTTTACATTTTTAGGCTAGTTTTTTTAAACTAATTTTGTATAGTTTTCTCCTACTCAAACTGAACCAACGAGATGTTTTTTTTATAAAATGGAAAAGTAACATAAATGCTTCTAAAAAGTATAAAGTTTAATGAATTTTATTCATTTTTTCTGCTGTAAAAAATCATGAGTTGGTTACGAGATTTTATGGGTTTCACCTCTAGCCTACCCCAACTTGTTTGGAAATAAAGGCTTTGCTGTTGTTGTTGTTGTTGTTGTTGTTGTTGTTGTTGTTGTTGTTGTTGTTGTTGTTGTTGTTGTTGTTGTTGTTGTTGTTGTTGTTGTTGTTGTTGTTGTTGTTGTTGTTGTTGTTGTTGTTGTTGTTGTTGTTGTTGTTGTTGTTGTTGTTGTTGTTGTTGTTGTTGTTGTTGTTGTTGTTGTTGTTGTTGTTGTTGTTGTTGTTGTTGTTGTTGTTGTTGTTGTTGTTGTTGTTATTATGATCAACATTGGATTAATGCATGCAATTGTTGTTATGATCTCACATCTTTGTGGTTGTGTAGGAGGGTACTACTTTATGGGATGCATCAAGGATGTTCCAACCCTCAGAGGTGTTAACTACACTGAATGGAGAAAGAAGGTCGACTTGGCTTTCGTCTGCGTTGAGGTAGACTGGGTCATCGACACCCCGCACCCGACCAAACCAAATGAGCCAGTCAGATATGATAAAGATGATGATGTTGCATGGGAGAAAAAGAAGAGGGATTATGCTATATTGGAGATGACATATAACCTCGATAACAAAAAGTGGCTCACTGCCAACAAAAAGTGCATGCCTTTCATAAAGAACACAATTGGGCATGCTATTGTGGGATCAATTGCATAGTGTGACTCAGTAGGGGAGTATCTTGAAAAGATAAAGAGCTAGTTCACTGGTTTTTAAAGATTTATGCTATGCAGCTGCTGAAGCAACCGGTGATAGAAAAGTACACTAGAGGTGGACATGTCATAAGAGAGCATATCGTGAGGATGAGCAACATGGCTGCTAAGCTAAAGACCATGGATGCTTATCTGGAGCTCAAGCCTACACTCGCGGTTCATCTGGTTATGGCTTCACTGCCTAGTTAGTTTGACACTTTTGTTGTTAACTACAACATAAAACCAGAGCGGTGGGATATAGAAAAGACAATAGCCATGTGTGTGCAAGAAGAGGACAGACTCAAATCTTCACATGGAGTTTCTCTGAACTATGTGAAAGATAACAAGAAAAGAAACTACAATCAAAGCACCCATAGTTCTCCTTCAAAGCCACATGGAAAATCTCACATGCAACATCAGCATCATCACAAATCTCTCCCAATGGATAAAGATCAGTGTCTCCACTGCAAGAAGGCTGAGAATTACAAGAAAGATTTCCCTGCCTAGTTAAAGTCAATAATGGCAAAGAATGGTAATGACATTGTTTTCTTTGTAAATGAATTCTTGTATGCACAATTTTCAAAATCTACTTGGTGGATTGCATCAGAGGCAACTGTTCATGTTGCAAATATTTATAGGGATTCCATTCGACGCAGACTATGCAAACAAGCGAAAGATGCATTGAAGTACCAAATGGAGTTCAAGCAAACGTTGAAGCTATTGGAGAAATCTCCCTGGAGTTAGCTGATGGATTCTCGATTATGCTTAGAGATGTTTTATATGTTCCTTCATTACGCAAAAACTTAATAAGTGTTTCCCGTTTGGACAAAGATCATTATGAATGTTATTTTGGACATGGCAAGTGTGCCATATGGTTTAATAATGCTTATGTGGGTGTTGCTTTCCTTCACAATGATCTTTATTTGTTATCCCTACGTGAAAAAGTGTATTATGTGTGCAGTGTGAATGAGCATGTTTTCGCGTCGGATACAGAACAAAAGAAAAGAAAGAGAACTCATGAGAGCTCATCGTCGAAATTATGGCACTGTCGCTTAGACCATATTTTGAGGGGGAGAATAGAAATACTAGTCAAAAATGAAATTCTTCCTCCATTAGAGTTCTCATAAACCGAACAATGCATAGATTGCATTAAAGGAGAGTGTGTAAAACAAATAAAAAAAGGTGCAAAACGAAGCACAAGAACACTAGAAATAATTCACACCGACATTTGTGTACCATTTCCTGTGAAAAATTGTGGATGACTATGAATCGTTCATAACATTCACAGATGATTACTCCCGATATGGTTATATTTATCCGATTAAATAAATATCAGAAGCGTTGGATAAATTCAAGATATTCAAAGCTGAAGTTGAAAACCAACATGATAAAAGAATAAATATAGTGAGATCTGACCATGGGGGGAGTACTACGATCGGCACACTCCATATGGCCAAGTCCCTAGACCTTTTGCAATGTTCTTATAGCAGACTGGCATAGTGGCCCAGTATTCAATGCCAGGCGAGTCTCAGCAAAATGGAGTAGATGAAAGGCGCAATCGTACTCTTTTGGATATGATGTGCAATATGATGAGTTACTCAACCCTACCACTAGGATTGTGGATCGAGGCGTTAAAAACCGTCATTCACATTTTCAACAGAGTACTAAGCAAGTCGGTGCCCAAAACACCGTATGAATTGTGGACATGAAGAGTATCTTCTCTAAACCACTTGGGGTGTGGGTGAGCCCAGCTGAAGCCAACGTGTTTAATCCAAATATTTTAAATCTAAATCCAAAAATAGTCAGCTGCCATTTCATTGGCTATCCGTAAAATTCAAAAACTTTTCCTTTCTATTGTCCAGACATGCAGTCTTCTTAGAGGATAAAATGATGAGGGTGAGTATAGTAGCTTAGAAAATTGATCTTGAGGAGAAGAGGGTGCATGCACCTAATCCGATGACTTAGGAGCCATTTTCGCACTACCTGTTGCACCCGCACCGAGAATCCGTGAGGTTATGGTGCAAGTGCCTATTGCGACTCCACCCGTGACAACAATGAGTGAAAAATTTGAACTTGTCCGTTAGGAGCCGACTGAACCATTTGTTGATCTTGAGAGGGAGAAGCAACAACCACATCCAGAAGATGAACCGCAAGTTGAGGAACAAAATCTGCCAGAGAATGAGACCCTTAGAAGGTCTAAAATAATTTTATAAATCAGCTATTTCTACTGATTATAAAGTTTATAATACATAAACAATTCATATGGAAGGTGATC
Source organism: Lolium rigidum (assembly GCF_022539505.1). Taxonomy (NCBI): domain Eukaryota; kingdom Viridiplantae; phylum Streptophyta; class Magnoliopsida; order Poales; family Poaceae; genus Lolium; species Lolium rigidum. The sequence continues at coordinate 272,635,660 of NC_061508.1, forward strand.
CCACTTCACATCAAGAAGCCATGATAAGCCCTTAATCATCGAAGTGGTTGGAGATCATAGAAGACGAGATGAAATCGATGAGTTCCACCGATGTTTAGAACTTACAAGAAATTCCTAAAGGAGCCAAAAAAAAAAGTTGGCTGCAAATGGGTCTACAAAACAAAGGTAGAAAAGTATAAAGCACTACTTGTGACAAAAGGATTTACACAAAAAGAAGGGATAGGTTACAATGAGACATTTTCTGCAGTCTCATGTAAGTATTCCTTCAAAATCATAATGGCATTAATTGTACATTTTGATTTAGAGCTACACCAGATGGATGTAAAGACGGCATTTCTAAACGGGGATTTAGAAGAAAATGTGTACATGAAATAAGTCAAGGGTTTAATCATGGAGGGCAAGGAAGACATGGGATGCCGCCTAAAGAAATCCATTTATGGATTAAAGCAAGCTTCTAGGCAGTGGCATCTAAAGTTTAATGAGACAATTAAGAGATTTGGATTTAAAAAGAATGTTGAGGATAACTGCGTTTATGAAAAGTTTAAAAATGGGAAATATATTTTCCTAATTTTGTATGTGGATGATATCTTACTTGTCAGCAATTATGGCAGTCTACTACAAGAGACAAATAAGTTCTTGTCCTCAAATTTTCATATGAAAGACCTTGGTGAAGCATCATATATTTTGGGCATACAAATTCATCGAGATAGGAAAAATTGTGTCCTAGGACTATCGCAAAAGGCACATTTAGAAAAGGTTCAAAAGAAGTATAATATGCATAAGAGTAATGCCACACCTGCTCCTATAGTCAAGGGCGACAGTTTTGGGAAATTTCAATGTCCCAAGAACCAATACGAGATCGATCAAATGAAATCGGTTCCATATGCTTCAGCTATTGAAAGGCTAAAGTATGCACAAATGTGTACTCACCCTAACTTAGCTTATATCACCGGGTACTCGGTAGCTATCTAGAAAATCCAGTTATGGAACACTGGAAGATGGTAAAGAAAGCATTGCGTTATGTGAAAGACACAAATGACCACATGCTAACATACAAAAGATTTCATTCCCTAGAAATAAGAGGGTATTCAAATGCAGATTTTGCGGGAGACAAAGATGATAGAAAAGCCACACCAGGATACGTGTTCACTCTCGCAAGAGGGGTTATTTCATGGAGAAGCTGCAAATAGTCAATGGTTGCATCGTCCATGATGTATGCATAATTTATAGCATGTTATGAGGCCACAGGTAGGCAATATGGTTAAAGAAATTTATACCTGACTTGACAGTGGTAGATTGTATTGACAAACCACTAAATATGTACTGTGACAACCAATCTGCAGTATTTTATACTCACAACAACAAGTCCGAGTAATGCTACCAAACCTATAGAGGTAAAGTATTATGTTGTGAAACATATAGTTTAGGATCACACTATAAGTCTCCAGCATATAAGTATAAAGGATATGCTTACGGATCCGCTCGGCTTACCACCCAGTGTGTTCAAGGAACACTTAGCCGGCATAGGTTTAAGGAAAAGCCTATGATTTCTGGATTATGATAGGCCTGGAAAGAAACATAATTTTTTTTCAAAACAGAGAGATATGTTGTGGCTGTCTGTTTTTTTCCGAAATGGACCTGCATATCGGCAATTAGGTTGTGACGATGAAACATGCTCTACGTACTAATCAGTGATGAAACGAGTAAAGTAAAAAGGTATAAAGTTAAAAGTATATGTTGAGATCAAGGGGGAGAATGTTAAGATGATCTCCTCCCATGTGGGCCCAATGGCCCACCGGGCCCATTGACCTGCGCCCTGATCGGGGGCGCCCAACCCTCTATGGTTGGCGACCCCTGTCAGCAGCGCTATATAAAGATGTGGGGCCGGCAGCACGCGTTACGAGATTGATCGATGCGCTGCACACCCCACCGATAACCCTACCGATCTAAGGGTGCGCTGTAGTGACGGGAAGCATCGATGCCGTCACCACTGTCTAGCTCACGACGTCGCCCCCGCCACCATGTCCAACACCTCTGGCTCGACAAGCTAGGGAGAAGGTACACCCCTCTCATCTCTCTCTAGGTAATCACAGACATATTCGTTCATAGACACACACTACCCGGCTAGATCTGCACCTAGATGATCCTAGGATTCTATCAGGGAGATCCAAAAAAAATCTTATACGGAGTAGTAAATATTATTGCCTTCATTTTGAAATATAAGACGTTTTTGAAAGCTAAATTAGCTTTTAAAAAACTTTACTTTCATGAAAAATACGTAAATGAAAAAGAGCACGTATCACATGCCAAAATAACTTCTGCAATACAGATTGGGCACATGCGTGCGCAGGCTATAGAGCAAATCCACCTAGAAGCTATTGCTCGAAGTAAGTGTATAACGACGGCCACCTCGCCGGAGCTGCAGTTCCTGCAACCACGCCGGCGGCCAAGTCCGTCCGCTCCCAATAAATAATGCTGGTAGTCCTTGTACGTACTCCACCAGCCGCATCAGTGTCTACGCGGTATATGCCTGTGCTCCTCAAATCCATCAGTGAAATCTATTCACAACTAATTTGATGTCCACCCCCTTCCATTTCTTCAAGCTCTCCTCTTCTTCTCTCATGTCGACCTGGTCACCAGCGTGACGCCCGACAGGTCGCCGCCGAACTCCTCGAGCACGACGAGCAGGTTGCCGCTGGGCTTGAGCCAGGAGCGGGGCACGTGGTACCACCGCTGAGAGATGTCGCCGCAGTTGGTCTGGCACTTGGTCTCGCTGTAGGTGCCGGTGTAGCTGCAGCCGCCGCAGCTGCCGGAGGCCTTGTACGACCAGTACCGCCCGGCGTTGTGCCCGTTCACCCAAATCTGGCCCTTGCCCATGCTTCCCATGTCCAGCGCCACGGGAGCGCTGCCGGCCGGCGCGGCGAAGTAGGCCTGCAGAGACCAACAGCAAAGAAAGTTCAGAATTGCAAAGTTCAGCAGAAATGGAAACGAACAGTTAGACTAGTGCCATTGTGAATCGGAACTGACCTTGTGCCATGTCAGTGGCTGCGCGCCGCTGGCGCTGCTCCACTCGACGGAGGAGCTCCCGGTGATGGTGTTCACACCTAGCGACTCGCCTTTCAGGCCAACCTGCGAGGACAGGAGACCTTGATCAGTACTGAGCAAATGTTCAGTTCAGTTGGCATGTTCAGTTCGAACAAATGGGGTGTACCTGGTATGTCCATTTCTGGTTGCTGAGGTCTCTCTTCCCCTGGTTCAGCCCTGAGAGTGTCACCGGGCCGAGAACGCCCACGTTCCAGGTCTCGTAGTGGGTACCCATATTCTGCGGCAGACACAGGAGATTGTAGTGCATCTTACAAAATGATCTCAAGTGAAACGGTGTCCAAACTCTTAATTTGTGATCAACTTACAGCTAGGCCCATTGCGGAGCTCAGGATGGAGATCTTGTTGCTGCCCTGCCACATCTTCACGGACTTGCTGTAAGTGAGTTTAGGGTTGTCATAACCTCCATAAGCAGTTCCTGTGACATAGAGTCCATCAGTAAAACTTTCAGATTTGGTTTTGTCGATAAAAGGATGCAGCTCTGACAAGGATGATTCAGACAATTACCGTAAGATTGCCCGTTGACGAACACCTGCAACGAGTGGCCGGCGGAGTTGATGGTGAGCTGCGGCCACTGGCCGGACTTCAAGAACTGCTCGCTCGAGTCGATGTTCACGCTGCATCGATGTACATCAAGGTAACGAACATTATCAAAAAAGGTAACGAACATTCAGAGCTCAAATAGGTTCAGAAAGAGATGGTCAGTTTTCAAGAAGGGTCAGTTTGTTCGTCACTCACTAGGTGGTGTACCACAGGTAGTCCGACTTGTCCCATGTCATGCTCAGCTGCTCCACCAGGCCGTCCTTGGTGAAGGCGCTCGAGTCCAGCGAGTTGGTGTCCTCGCTGTACGACTGCCACGAGAAGCCCCCCGCCGGGTTCATCTTCGCTGGCGCCGACGTCTCCTTAACCTGCACCACAATCGTTGTCAGGACATGTTGGTGTTCAGGCTGCCTTAGTGTTCAGTTTCAGTGGTAGTTTCAATCTGTCGTACCGTGGCGGTGTTGAAGACGGCGGTCTTGCAGTCCGGCAGGATGCTGATGGACCAAGCCGGGAGGTCGTACCGCTGCCCGTTGTAAACCACTTTCGCGGCGGAGCTGGTGTGGTAGTTGGACAGGAACGTGGCGCAGGCTCCGGTGCTCGACTTGAACACGTACGCCTGAAGAAACAGAATTCCATCAGTTATCTCGATATGATGTCACTTCATTTGGAGTGAAATGATCAAAGTATCAAACCTTCTCGTAGCTCCCGATTGACTGGACTGTGGGGTCGCCGGAGATGAGGGCCGGCTCGGCCTGCTTGATGGCCTTGTGCAGGTCCCTCAGGTGACCCCATTTCGGCTGTCTAAGCAGACCTGTGTACCATACCAACAATTTCTTCAGATGATGAGAGCAGAATTTCTCAATGCGAAGATCGGCTACTCCTGATTTTACACTCCAGGAAGGCGAAACATGAACTGAATTGTGTACCGTATTCGTCGATAGGCGCGTCGTAGTCGTAGCTCGTGGCGATGAATGGGCCACCGGCGGTCCGGTCGAAGTTGGTGCCTCCATGGTACTGAAAAAGGAACCAAAATGTTAGGTGCCAGTACCCACTGAAAACTCAAGCATCTGAGTGAAGACGACCCAGCTTCAGTGGCTCACCATGTAGTAGTTGACGAAGGAGCCGCCCTTCTGGACGTACCTCGCGACGGCGAACGCTAGATCCTCCACCGGCCGGTGCGGCACCGCGCCTCCGAAAGCCGTAAACCTTAAAATGAACCAGCATGATCGATCGTGTCAATATTGCTGTGGATGCTTGACATTTCACATGTGTTTGTTGAGAATTTTTAAGATTCAAACAAATTTACCATCCACTCCAAGCTTCAGTCCACATGGAAGGCTTGCCTTTGGAGTTGGGGGTGAAGTCGTCGCAGTAGAAACCGTTGCAGGTGTTTATCTGCCGCCATCATCAGTTCAATCAGTATGCAAAGTTAAGAGTTAAGGGTACGTTTGGTTCTTGCCCCAACGCGCCCTACCAATTTGCGGGCGTAGCCAATTTATTGGCGAACGAATCCTTCGCCCACGAATGGCCCAGGAATTGGCAACAATGCAACTGTGCCGCACCTATCAGACTGGGGCTAGCCAAAAAATCGGAAGTAAACCAAACAGTGTCCGTGGGTCACGGGCTTACCAAAAATTTGGTCTGGCCAGCTTTGGCTCAGAACCAAACACACCCTAAGACAAGAACATAAAAGCCAAAAGAATCGATTTACAAAGAAGAAAGTATCCTAAAAAGACAGAGAAAAAAATAATTATCTGGCGCCAATGCCACTACATATGCCAGGCTGCAAAGTTGGCAAGTTCTGCTGTGCTGGAAAGCAAGTGCGGTGGCAGCGTTCAGTGATTCGGTGATGTGATGTCCTAACGGAAGCATGTGGCGATTGCGAGAAAGGGAGGTGGTTAAATTAGCTGGTACCACAATTTGCTATCTGCATCATGGCGTTGGATGGCATCGACGGTGAGAGAGAGGGATGAGAAGGAGATGGTTGTTACCACGGGGTCCGGGGCGTCCTCCTGCTTGCACATCACCCACGGCACGCCGGCGTCGGTGGCGACGGCCATCTTGGCTGCCCAGTTGGCGTAGGGCTTGGCGCCGGCGCCCATGACGGACTCCATGGGCCCGTACTCGTTCTCCACCTGAGCCAGGATGATGGGCCCGCCCTGCCACTCGAACAGCCCCTCAGACTTCATCATCGACACGATCTTCTCCACGAACGTCTGCATCGCCGCCTGCAATTCGAACCGCCGGAGACGCAGTCAGATACAAAACCATGCAACAGTGGACGAAAGGAAGAGACCAAAAACGAAGGGGCCGTTTGACTGCCAGTGTTACCTTGAAGGGGCCATTGTCAGTCCGGAAGCTCATGCCAGGCACGTACTTGAGCCAGACAGGGAATCCACTGCCAAAGCAAATCCAAGTTAGCTACCAAAGTATATAAAGGAAGCAAATCCAAAGAATGGAATGGCTGTTGCATTGAGTTGGTTACCCGAAGTTCCACTCGGCGCAGACGTAGGGTCCGATGCGGAGGTGGACGAAGAGGCCGGCCTGCTTGGCGAGCTTGACGAAGCGGACGAGGTCGTAGCGGTCGCCGAAGTAGTACTGCCCCTGCACCGGCTCGTGGCCGTTCCAGAACACGTACGTCTGGATCACGTCGAGGCCGCCGTCCTTGGCCTTCTGGATCAGGTCCGGCCACATCTCCGGGGTGCTGCGCGGGTAGTGGATGGAGCCGGACATGAGGATGCGGCGCTGCCCGTTGATGACCACGGCCCTGTGGTCGTAGGAGACGGCGGCATTGGCCGTGGAGGTGAATACGGCGAGCAGGACGAGGAGGAGGACGCCGCCGGACATGGTGGCGCGCGCCACCTAGCTAGCGGCCGGCCGGGAGCCTTGTGCCCGGCTCTGTTTATGTGCTATGACAGTGTGTGAACTGGTTGTTGGCTTCTTGGTGGGGCAATGGAGAAGAGGGAAGAGTGGGAGACGAGGGAAGGTGTGGCGGTGGGCTGGGCTTATATGTGCCGATGGATGACGAGCCTATCAATCGACTGGGCGGCGCCAGTGCCCGAATGGGAACGTGTTCCTGATTTTTGGAATCTTTTTTGCTTGTTTAACTGCTCCAGTTTGATCTTTCCCCTTCCTTTTTGGATTAGTCGGTGCTGTTTACCACTTCAAGGGAGGGGGAGAACCGGAGGCGAAATGGTGAAACTGTGAAGCGGAAAGCAGAGGAAGCGTGTGCCGTGACGCTGGAGTGGGCAGACCGGTAACGGGGCTGAGAGGGGAGGAAGACGACAGGTGGAGCCCACATCCCATAGGATGATACGAACCTCTCTTCTAGTGTTTTTATTTCTAGTTTTCCTTACAATCCATCAATATCCCCATTTGATTTGCTTCGTGTTCGAACCTCCCGCGATGCATCTCTCTGAGGTGCATGGTTTTAACTGAAACTAATTTGTATCGCATGACATATCAGCCGAGTTGCGTGCCCGGAGGGATGATGCTCATGAGCGGTTAATGAATTCAATTAGCGGTTGAAGTAGTTGCACTCACTTACCGGATGGCATTGAATATTGCTTATACTAGGACCATATATACCCACGCGTTGCAGCGGGTATCTCTTTAAGAAATGTAAGAAAACACATAAAATTTGATTTATAGAATATGCAATATTTAGTTGGCCATAGTAGCTGAGACACTAAGTTTAATACTACCTCCATCCCAAGGCTTAAGGCCTATTTTTTTTTCAGAAAGTCAAACTATGTTAAGTTTGACTAAATTTTTATAAAAAATCATTAACATGTCAAATACAAAATTGATATTATTAGATAGATGATGAAATATATTTTCATGTGCTATACAAAATATCATATTTATTGATAGATTATTCTAAAATTTTGGTCAAACTTTACTTGCTTTGACATTTCCAAAAAAATATATGCCTTAAGCCTTGGGATGGAGGTAGTAGCCATGAAATGGATAAATTTTGAAAATTTCAATATTGTTATATTTCAGAGGTGTATGTGATTGATTTAGATGATGTGAAATCAACCGACTGTAGAACCAAATAATATGAACGGCTTGCATGAAAAATGCATGCACATTGCCGCATTACATTTTTAAAAATATCCTATATGGTTACGTACATAAGAGCTCATAATTAACACTAAGTTTAATTCGCAAAGAGTTTATTTGGTTGCCAAAATTATTTGGTGTTCAAGTTGCTCATGACTTAACTATGTAATGATATAGCATGAGGGTGCGATATTATCAATCGAGCGACAACTAAAAAGAATAACATTGCTAGTTTAATGGTTAAAATAGATAATCTAAATATCTTGCATGTAGAGATAGATGATAAATAAGAACTACTATTAGTGGGATGAGGTGGACAAATGATTGGCTAAGGAAGTAGGTGATGTGGATAAATTGCATGTTGAGATAGATAAATATTAATTGCACTTAGTGGAATTTTGTTTTATAAGAAGTATAGATTGGGGTCAGAGAAATCTAGAGCAACGTTGATTGAGGGCAGTCTATATAGCCTCAGATTTCTGCACTTGTATTTAGTTTGGAGGTACAAAGTGACATTCATTTTTTCGCAACTACTAGCATGTTTGCTACGGCACATTATGTCCTGCTGAAAATTGTTGCTGTGTATTGTGCAAGAAAACAAAAAAGAAGACCAGCAGGGGAGTGACTCTGCGCCCCTGCGGCATTGTATTAAGAAGAAACTTTGGGCCACAACTACCGAGCCGAGGGCTCGAAGTGATGAATGCACGATTGATCTCACTGAAAAAATGTTTTTTAATCTGTTCTTATATCTAATGGGAGGCTATTTTAGTAGTGTAAATACATCCATTTTTGGAAACTTATTTTAAACCCGAGAGAGTAATAAAAGACTTTGTTGTCAGAAATCGGTGAGGATGTTTCATCTTCTCTATCGGTAGCATAGGTACTACATTTTTCACTCCAATAATTTGTTTTAAAATATATAATCTTAATTGTTGCGCAATTTTCCTATAGATTGTTTGATTTTGTAGAGTTACAAGTCTTAGGAAATTTTCTACGCACCATCAGTTTGAAAGGATCTTTTCCTTTGAGTCTAATCTTTTGAGAAAAATATAATATGCCTAGTGAGCTCCTTCGTATTTCGTATTATGTAATCAATTACATTTTTCATTGTATATGGTTGTTAATCCACTAAAATATAAGATGGCATGTCTTTGTGGTAGTACAATGATGATATTAAGGGGTGTTGATGACTCGTTGGAACTGAATTTTGTGGTGTCGTTATATCAGAAAAGAACACGTGGGTAAAAGGCAGATAAATCGACGATTAATTAATATATAAGAACCAAATTGTCCATGCGTATACTCATAATTCTTGACTAGGACAAACACACATGACCGGGAGAATAGAACGACCTAATTGAAGAATGAATGGAACGATCGAGAGAGTTAAAGAAGAAATTAAATAATAATAATAATAATAATAATAATAATAATAATAATAATAAGAATAATACATCAATACTATTTTGTGTTAGTCAAGACTTTAGATATAAATTTTAAACTCATTTTATGTAAAAAATGATAATGGTATTATTAGAAATAGTGGCGAGGCACACCCTGTACACAGTGGCAACCATGGTTATTCAAATCTCCTGTAGAGGCAAACACTGTTGAAACAAATTAATTCAACATAGTGGCATGTCTAAAAATATAAATTCTTCCTTGATCAGGAAACCTGACAGCAGTTCCGTTATTTTGTATGGATTTTGAATTAAGGCTTTTTTTTCTAGATTAAAACTCGCCACACTAAGATGACTAAAATAGAGAAATGTTCTCACTCACTGAAATGAAAGTGGATTGATTAAATTTCATGCTCACTGACCTAGTAGAACCAGAATTTTCTCACCATGGTATCATATTATCATGATACATATGTTTAGTAAGAAGTAATACGTGAGTTCCGCAAAACTGTGAAAAAAGTATCATGCACATAAGAATAGTAAGACACATGCACATGTGAGTTTTCTATAAATAAAATGGCCATTTGCTTCCCGAGGAACATAACAAATTACATTAGTGTGCAACATGTAAATAAATCGCCATCATGTATGTTCTATCCATTCCCAATCCAATTGTTTTGAATGCCCTTCGAGTGATCCATTGAATAGCGAATACTAATCTAGTTAATATGGTATATCAGGGTTGTCCATGTTTCACAACAATAACCCCACCCATATAGCGAAAAAATCTTTTTATTTTATCATCATTGAATTACTATTTTCATAAATATGTTATAATTGTGAAAATAATATTTGTAGAATTTCAAAAATAGTAAGGCAACACAATTTTTTATGCAAATAACAAAAATAAGGAAGACGTTACAGAACATGCGAAATTATTCGTAGCATTTCAAATATGTTAGTGTAATCAAAAAGTGTTTATGGGACATTTTTTGTTTCTCGCATGAAAACTGCCAGTAATGGAAAACTCCACGGAAATAGGTAAAACGGAACTTGTGCGACATGGAATGTCAATGTTTGCAGCACCTCGTTAGGAGCTTTGCAATATTTAAGAAAAATATAGCAGAGCCTCAAATTGCAGTATCTCGCTTATGTGTTTGCAACAAATACCACATGAGTTTGCAATGATTCAGGAAAATGTATGCAAGATCAAAAATTAGCGAACTCACTAATGATACGTCCTAAACGTATCTATAATTTCTTATGTTCCATGCTACTTTTATGATGATACTCACATGTTTTATACACATTATATGTCATATTTATGCATTTTCCGGCACTAACCTATTGACGAGATGCTGAAGAGCCAGTTGCTGTTTTCTGTTGTTTTTGGTTTCAGAAATCCTAGTAAGGAAATATTCTCGGAATTGGATGAAATCAACGTCCAGGGTCCTATTTTTGCACGAAGCTTCCATAAGATCGGAGGACTTACGAAGTGGGGCCACGAGGCGCCGCCACAACAGGGCGGCGCGGCCCAGGTGCTGGCCGCGCGGCCCTGGCGTGTGGGGCCCTCGTGTGGCCTCCTGACCTGCCCTTCCGCCTACTTAAAGTGTTCGTCGCGAAAACCCCAGTACCGAGAGCCACGATACGGAAAACCTTCCAGAGACGCCGCCGCCGCCAATCCCATCTCGGGGGATTCAGGAGATCGCCTCCGGCACCCTGCCGGAGAGGGGAATCATCTCCCGGAGGTCTCTTCATCGCCATGATCGCCTCCGGATCGATGTGTGAGTAGTCCACCCCTGGACTATGGGTCCATAGCAGTAGCTAGATGGTTGTCTTCTCCTCATTGTGCTATCATGTTAGATCTTGTGAGCTGCCTATCATGATCAAGATCATCTATTTGTAATCCTTCATGTTGTGTTTGTTGGGATCCGATGAATATTGAATACTATGTCAAGTTGATTATCAATCTATCATATATGTTATTTATGTTCTTGCATGCTCTCCGTTGCTAGTAGAGTCTCTGGCCAAGTTGATACTTGTGACTCCAAGAGGGAGTATTTATGCTCGATAGTGGGTTCATGCCTCCGTTAAATCTGGGACAGTGACAGAAAGTTCTAAGGTTGTGGATGTGCTGTTGCTACTAGGGATAAAACATCGATGCTTTGTCTAAGGATATTTGTGTTGATTACATTACGCACCATACTTAATGCAATTGTCTGTTGTTTACAACTTAATACCTGGAGGGGTTCGGATGATAACCCGAAGGTGGACTTTTTAGGCATAGATGCATGCTTGGATAGCGGTCTATGTACTTTGTCGTAATGCCCCGATTAAATCTCATAGTACTCATCATGATATATGTATGTGCATTGTTATGCCTTCTTTATTTGTCAATTGCCCAACCGTAATTTGTTCACCCAACATCCTGCTATCTTATGGCGGAGACACCACTAGTGATCTGTGGACCCCGGTCCTATTCTTTACATCCGAAATATAATCCGATGCAATTGTTCTTTACTGTTCTTTGCAAACAAACATCATCATCCACACTATACATCTAATCCTTTGTTACAGCAAGCCGGTGAGATTGACAACCTCACTGTTACGTTGGGGCAAAGTTCTGTGATTGTGTTGTGCAGGTTCCACGTTGGCGCCGGAATCCCTGGTGTTGCACCGCACTACACTCCGCCACCATCAACCTTCAATGTGCTTCTTGACTCCTACTGGTTCGATTAAACCTTGGTTTCTTACTGAGGAAAACTTGTTACTGTGCGCATCACACCTTCCTCTTGGGGTTCCCAACGAACGTGTCAACTACACGCATCAACTAACCTCTTACGGTCATCCATGGAGGCTCCTATTTCATCGATTTAGTATCGCCGACTGTGAATCCGGCTCGTCAGAGCCTTTGTGTGTGCTAGATATGGTGACCTTGAGCCCGTTCCCACTAGTCCATAGTCTCCATAGGTTTGGAAACATGTGATTTCGAGCTCCACCATGATCATGGTGATGGAGGAAAAGGCTCGGGGGAGTAGAAGGGCGCGGGATGAGCGTCAGGGTCATGGAGGTCGATGGGCAGCAAGAAAGCGAATGAGCAAGAAATAGAAGCAACATGGGGTGAGCGACACGCGGTGAGGGGTTACAAACATGTTCGTTGTACTATGCACTTATGTCTACCTAATAAAAGCATCTCTGTGTTTTCTTGTTTTATATCATACTTGTTATTTAGACAAAATAATATATCAATATAACAACAATATAATATAAATTTATCATGGTTTCGGCAACATAATACAAACAATAATCCAAATCACAATAATTTTTCAAATATAATAATTAAACAAATGAATGAATTTTCCCGGATGCAAAGAACAGCTCAAATCGCACATTACACAAAAAGGAAGTGAAATGAATAAAATGGGACACTAGAGCCTATATAGCTGCAACTTATGCTCAACAAGATCATCTCAAAGTTGGGTGTATGTGTCCATATCTTCAATTTGCTGCTATATATGTATAAAGAGCAACTTGGATCCCATCCTGGTTTCTTCTAGGTTTCACACTGGCAACCAAAATTGTCAAGCTTGAAGGGATGGGACACACACCTCTCATCCTTGATGGTCATATTGTGTAAAATCACACGAGCAGTCATGATGTTGTTGAGGGATTTATTATCCTAAAACAAGTAGGACATGGAATAATTCCAAATCTAGCATTCCTCCGGCGAGTGAAAAACAACAGTTTGCCTCTCATGCTTGCACTATAGGCACAAAGGGATCTCATATCATCCGATAGTGTCTGCAGAATAGGTGTGCAAGGTAGATGGGTACCTCGACAAAATATTAGTTCATGATTGATTCGTTAGCGACTGCGCGGTTCCAAGGAATGGACATACGGCTGACAGTGCCTGCCCTACGGTTACTATTCTATTGGGCTCATCCTAGAGGTTCTTGACGATGACCAACAAGATAGTGTTCTCAACATTGTCATCCTCGAGTAAATCATCCCAATATAAATCATCCAAGGAATCCTCGAAAAAAACTCCACCGACGCACTCGTTGACGAAGTACACGACGAACTCATCCACTTATTTTTTAATGAAATTTGTATGTTATTTAAACTATTTGATCCCTATTGTAATCGCAAAAGTAAAAAAGGAAAACACATCTCACTTTAGCTTGTGAAATTGAGCATGCCGGTAGTGGAATCTTTGGTCAATTGGCCTCAAATCAACTGCGGTTTAGTCCATGCATAATACCATACACAAATAATTCATGGAGCCACTAGCAAGAGGCGGTGTCCATGAGTACCTGCAAGCGAACAATGGAAACCAGGCAGGCATGGTCATTCCTGTTTCCCGAGGCATGTAGCATTGTGGACATGTTCATGAGGATTAACATGTGTGCTTCAAGACCATGGACATAATTTCTCTTTTTTCTCCCAATGACTCCAATGAGGCGGCACTGATCTCGTAACAAAACCTTCTAGGAGCTAAGGCGTGCAGAAGATAAGTGAAAAAACATTTTCATTAATAGAGCATATGCAACATGATTCGAAGATCATGTAGATCTGGAAGTTGTTTTGATTATGTTGCATCAATTTTGTTCTTTTTAAATTGTCATATTCGAGCAATGAAATCATAAATTAAAATTTAGTGTTTGTCCTTGTCACCAACCTTCTTATTTTTAGATAATATTAAGCATTAAAAAAATATGAAGAACAAATAACAATCAACATTAGAAACTAACAAATAACATGGCCATCCATAACATATCATAACAGAGTATACTTGTTATTTGCATCTACTCTAACCTCCAATATTTTTCATTAACTTCTCAGCCTTCAACATGTTTTCATTTCATTACATACTCAGATTCAGCCACAACTGAAAAACTCACATTTTGTGGCCCTAAGGAGAGTAAACCAAAGTTCTCACCAATTTGTACTGAACTCTTTTACTTTTTTTTATCACACACTTGTCATGAAATGTGTGTTATTTTTATTGATTCTTTGTGCACTATACTATATTGAATGCTATTCCGTATGAAAGGAAAATTTTAACAATGTAAACATGTCCATGTATATGTACTTATTTTATACAATTTTGGTTTTTATCGTTACAAATACATTTCTAGTAATCAGTTGAAACAAAAAAATTGTTGCAATTACTTTAGTTTGATTTGGGATGTCTGAAATATTATTTGTAATAATATATATCACCATACAATATCCAAACATACAAATATTATCACATCACTCCATGCTTCTTAGCATAATATAGTGTGCTATTATTTATCCTTTCTCATGGTATTCTTAAGTATCAATAGAACATGATAGAGTGTTGAGTGTACTTGGCAAAGATGTCTAAACTAAAGAAATAAATGTGACATGCCTAAACTATCTAACTTCAAACATACCAAAAACTTAGTTTCTCTTCAACTTGCTAAAAACCAACCGATTAGATAAGATCTTTGTTTTCACTCGATAAATTTAAACATCACATATCACGCCATAAATTATGGATGTAAAGATGTTGACAGACAAGGGTGTTATCTTTGTATTTAAAAGCACCAAAGATATAATTTTTCGCATGAAAACATAAATAATCATATTAATGATTAGAAATAATGAAAATTCATAGGCACTAGTAATATTATGCTACTAAAGTATAGTTTATGCGGTAATAGTTGTAACCATCTGACATGGGTATACCCTTCGAGTACCCATTATTAGTATACCTGGCTCGGCTCGGTCCAATATGGAGAAGGCTGATGTCTACGGGTGCTTCTATTCTTGTAGACAGTGTTGGGCCTCCAAGAGCAGAGGTTTGTAGAACAGCAGCAAGTTTCCCTTAAGTGGATCACCCAAGGTTTATCGAACTCAGGGAGGAAGAGGACAAAGATATCCCTCTCAAGCAACCCTGCAATCACGATACAGGAAGTCTCTTGTGTCCCCAACACACCTAATATACTTGTCAGATGTATAGGTGCACTAGTTCGGCGAAGAGATAGTGAAATACAAGTAGTATGAATGAATATGAGCAGTAGTAATGGCGCCAGAAAAGTGCTTGCTGGCGTGCAGTTGATGGTAGTAATATTGCAGGAAGTAAAGATGCAGTAAAACAGTAAACAAGCGATGATTGCAGTATTTGAAAACAAGGCCTAGGGATCATACTTTTATTAGTGGACACTCTCAACATTGATCACATAAATAAATAAGTTCTCTTCCTTTGTGCTACATATACTCTTGTTTGATAATGAACACCATTCGTTGTGTAGGGCTATAAGAGCACCTCAATGCCGGAGTTAACAAGCTCCACAACATTCGACATTCATATTTAAGTAACCTTTAGAGCATAATAGATCTTTGCAATTTAAATCGAGTACTAACATAGCATGCACACTGTCACCATCACACTACGAAGGGGGAATAAATCACATCAATACTATCATAGTAATAATTAACTCCATAACCTACAAGAGATTATGATCATAGCCTACGCCAAGTACTACACGATGCACACACTGTCACCATTATACCGTGAAGGAGGAATAGACTACTTTAATAACATCACAAGAGTAACACATAGATGAATTGTGATACAAAACTCATATGAATCTCAATCATGTAAGGTAGCTCATGAGATCATTGTATTGAAGTACATAGGAGAGAGATTAACCACATAGCTACCGGTACAGCCCTTAGCCTCGATGGAGAAGTACTCCCTCCTCATGGGAGACAGCAGCGTTGATGAAGATGGCGGTGGTGTCGATGGAGGAGCCTTCCGGGGGCACTTCCCCATCCCGGCGGCGTGCCGGAACAGAGACTCCTGTCCCCCAGATCTTGGCTTCGCGATGGCGGCGGCTCTGGAAGGTTTCTCGTACCGTGGCTTTTTCGTATCGAGGGTTTAGGTCGAGGACCTTTAAATAGGCGAAGAGGCGGAGTCGGAGGGCTGACGAGGCGATGACACAACAGGGGGGCGCGGCCCAGGCCCTGGCCGCGCCGCCCTATCATCTGGGCCCATGATGTCTACGGGAGCTTCTATTCTTGTAGACAGTGTTGGGCCTCCAAGAGCAGAGGTTTGTAGAACAGCAGCAAGTTTCCCTTAAGTGGATCACCCAAGGTTTATCGATCTCAGGGAGGAAGAGGTCAAAGATATCCCTCTCATGCAACCCTGCAACCACAAAGCAAGAAGTCTCTTGTGTCCCCAACACACCTAATAGGTGCACTAGTTCGGCGAAGAGATAGTGAAATACAAGTGGTTGATGGCGTGTAACTCACACGTTCGTTGGGAACCCCAAGAGGAAGGTATGATGCGCACATCAGCAAGTTTTCCCTCAGAAAGAAACCAAGGTTTATCGAACCAGGAGGAGCCAAGAAGCACGTTGAAGGTTGATGGCGGCGGGATGTAGTGCGGCGCAACACCGGAGATTCCGGCGCCAACGTGGAACCTGCACAACACAACCAAAGTACTTTGCCCCAACGAAACAGTGAGGTTGTCAATCTCACCGGCTTGCTGTAACAAAGGATTAACCATATTGTGTGGAAGATGATTGTTTGCAAGAAAACAGTAAAGAACAAGTATTGCAGCAGATTTGTATTTCGGTATAAAAGAATGGACCGGGGTCCACAATTCACTAGAGGTGTCTCTCCCATAAGATAAAAGCATGTTGGGTGAACAAATTACGGTCGGGCAATTGACAAATAGAGAGGGCATAACAATGCACATACATGTCATGATAAATATAGTGAGATTTAATTGGGCATTACGACAAAGTACATAGACCGCCATCCAAGCATGCATCTATGCCTAAAAAGTCCACCTTCGAGGTTATCATCCGAACCCCTTCCAGTATTAAGTTGCAAAGCAACAGACAATTGCATTAAGTATGGTGCGTAATGTAATCAATAACTACATCCTCGGACATAGCATCAATGTTTTATCCCTAGTGGCAACAGCATATCCATAACCTTAGGGGTTTCTGTCACTCCCCCATATTCACGGAGACATGAACCCACTATCGAGCATAAATACTCCCTCTTGGAGTTAATAGCGAAAACTTGGCCAGAGCCTCTACTAATAACGGAGAGCATGCAAGATCTTAAACAACACATAGGTAATAACTTGATAATTAACATAACATAGTATTCTCTATCCATCGGATCCCGACAAACACAACATATAGCATTACGGATAGATGATCTTGATCATGTTAGGCAGCTCACAAGATCCAACAATGAAGCACAATGAGGAGAAGACAACCATCTAGCTACTGCTATGGACCCATAGTCCGGGGGTGAACTACTCACTCATCACTCCGGAGGCGACCATGGCGGTGAAGAGTCCTCCGGGAGATGAATCCCCTCTCCGGCAGGGTGCCGGAGGAGATATCCAGAATCCCCCGAGATGGGATTGGCGGCGGCGGCGTCTCTGGAAGGTTTTCCGTATCGTGGCTCTCGGTACTAGGGGTTTCGCGACGGAGGCTTTAAGTAGGCGAAAGGGCAACGCGGGGGGCCACACGAGGGCCCCACACCCTAGGTCGGCGCGGCCAGGGCCTAGGCCGCGCCGCCCTGGTGTGGCGGCGCCTCGTGGCCCCACTTCGACTCCTCTTCGGTCTTCTGGAAGCTTCGTGGCAAAATAGGACCCTGGGCGTTGATTTCGTCCAATTCCGAGAATATTTCGTTACTAGGATTTCTGAAACCAAAAACAGCGAGAAAACAGACAATCGGCTCTTCGGCATCTTGTTAATAGGTTAGTTCCGAGAAAATGCACGAATATGACATAAAGTGTGCATAAAACATGTAGGTATCATCAATAATGTGGCATGGAACATAAGAAATTATCGATACGTCGGAGACGTATCAGCATCCCCAAGCTTAGTTATGCTCGTCCCGAGCAGGTAAAACGATAACAAAGATAATTTCTGAAGTGACATGCCATCATAACCTTGATCATACTATTTGTAAGCATATGTAATGAATGCAGCGATCAAAACAATGGTAATGACATGAGTAGACAAGTGAATCATAAGGCAAAGACTTTTCATGAATAGTACTTCAAGACAAGCATCAATAAGTCTTGCATAAGAGTTAACTCATAAAGCAATAAATCAAAGTAAAGGTATTGAAACAACACAAAGGAAGATTAAGTTTCAGCGGTTGCTTTCAACTTGTAACATGTATATCTCATGGATAATTGTCAACATAGAGTAATATAACAAGTGCAATATGCAAGTATGTAGGAATCAATGCACAGTTCACACAAGTGTTTGCTTCTTGAGGTGGAGAGAAATAGGTGAACTGACTCAACATAAAAGTAAAAAGAATGGTCCTTCAAAGAGGAAAGCATTGATTGCTATATTTGTGCTAGAGCTTTTATTTTGAAAACATGAAACAATTTTGTCAACGGTAGTAATAAAGCATATGAGTTATGTAAATTATATCTTACAAGTTGCAAGCCTCATGCATAGTATACTAATAGTGCCCGCACCTTGTCCTAATTAGCTTGGACTACCGGATCATCGCAATACACATGTTTTAACCAAGTGTCACAATGGGGTACCTCCATGCCGCTCGTACAAAGGTCTAAGGAGAAAGCTCGCATTTTGGATTTCTCGCTTTTGATTATTCTCAACTTAGACATCCATATCGGGACAACATGGACAACAGATAATGGACTCCTCTTTAATGCATAAGCATGTGGCAACAATTATTATTCTCATATGAGATTGAGGATATATGTCCAAAACTGAAACTTCCACCATGAATCATGGCTTTAGTTAGCGGCTCAATGTTCTTCTCTAACAATATGCATGCTCCAACCATTAAGGTGGTAGATCTCTCTTACTTCAGACAAGACGGACATGCATAGCAACTCACATGATATTCAACAAAGAATAGTTGATGGCGTCCCCAGAAACATGGTTATCGCGCAACAAGCAACTTAATAAGAGATAAAGTGCATAAGTACATATTCAATACCACAATAGTTTTTAAGCTATTTGTCCCATGAGCTATATATTGCAAAGGTGAATGATGGAATTTTAAAGGTAGCACTCAAGCAATTTACTTTGGAATGGCGGAGAAATACCATGTAGTAGGTAGATATGGTGGACACAAATGGCATAGTGGTTGGCTCAAGGATTTTGGATGCATGAGAAGTATTCCCTCTCGATAAAAGGTTTAGGCTAGCAAGGTTATTTGAAACAAACACAAGGATGAACGGTGCAGTAAAACTCACATAAAAGACATATTATAAACATTATAAGACTCTACACCGTCTTCCTTGTTGTTCAAAACTCAATACTAGATATTATCTAGACTCTAGAGAAACCAAATATGCAAACCAAATTAGCAAGCTCTAAGTGTTTCTTCATTAATGGGTGCAAAGTATATGATGCAAGAGCTTAAACATGAGCACAACAATTGCCAAGTATCAAATTATCCAAGACAATTTTAGAATTACTACATGTAGTATTTTCCAATTCCAACCATATAACAATTTAACGAAGAAGAAACTTCGCCATGAATACTATGAGTAAAGCCTAAGGACTTACTTGTCCATATGCTACAGCGGAGCGTGTCTCTGTCCCATACAGTGAATGCTAGGATCCATTTTATTCAAACAAAAAAAAACAAAAACAAACCGACGCTCCAAGCAAAGTGCATAAGATGTGACGGAATAAAAATATAGTTTCAGGGGAGGAACCTGATAATGTTGTCGATGAAGAAGGGGATGCCTTGGGCATCCCCAAGCTTAGACGCTTGAGTCTTCTTAGAATATGTAGGGGTGAACCACCGGGGCATCCCCAAGCTTAGAGCTTTCACTCTCCTTGATCATATTGTATCATACTCCTCTCTAGATCCTTGAAAACTTCCTCCACACCAAACTCGAAACAACTCATTATAGGGTTAGTGCACAATAGAAATTAACATGTTCAGAGGTGACACAATCATTCTTAACACTTCTGGACAGTGCATAAAGCTACTGGACATTAATGGATCAAAGAAATTCATCCAACATAGCAAAAGAGGCAATGCGAAATAAAAGGCAGAATCTGTCAAAACAGAACAGTCCGTAAAGATGGATTTTATTAAGGCACCAGACTTGCTTAAATGAAAATGCTCAAATTGAATGAAAGTTGCGTACATATCTGAGGATCACTCACGTAAATTGGCTTAATTTTCTGAGTTACCTACAGAGAATTAGACCCAAATTCGTGACGAGCAAAGAAATCGTTTCACGCGCAGTAATCCAAATCTAGTATTTACTTTACTATCAAAGACTTTACTTGGCACAACAAAACATAAAACTAAGATAAGGAGAGGTTGCTACAGTAGTAAACAACTTCCAAGACTCAAATATAAAACAAAGTGTTGTAGTAAAAATATGGGTTGTCTCCCATAAGCGCTTTTCTTTAACGCCTTTCAGCTAGGCGCAGAAAGTGTATATCAAGTATTATCGAGAGATGAAGCATTGGCATTCTTACCAGGGGTGTTGCTCTTACCTTTCTTACTCTTATTCTTACTCTTTGGTCTAGGGAATACATGACCACATCCGGGTGTAGAGGTAAAATTTAGAGTGCCTTTCCCAACATCTATGACTGCTCCCATGAGTTTCAGCAGGGATCTTTCAAGCGTGATTTGTCCTGTCCCTACACATTCAATAACGAGATAATCAGTGGATACCGTCCTTCCAAGAAAGGTTGTGAAAACACCTTCAGCTATACCCTTAGGAATTACAACAGAGTTATCCGTAAGAGTTATTTCTTCTCCTCCTTCGATAAGTTCCCAAAGTGTCAAAGATTTATAAATATTTTCAGGCATAAGGCAAAACTCGGACATAATATCACAACGAGCGAGGAAGGTTTCACCACCAATAGTAGCTTTAATAGTAGGCACCCACATTGAAGGTTCGAAGCTTAATGGAACATAATCATAGTATTCGCGAATTCGGTTATACACTTCTTTTAAACAAGATATATTTGTTTCAATAGTGTTTAATCTATTATGCATACTAGCATGAGATGGATCAAAAAGATTATCAGAGCTAAATGATGTAATCAATTTCCTTATAGCATTAAAAGCTTGATCCCCATCACAATGAAGGAAATCTCCTCCCACTACAGCATCTAAGGCATATCTATAACGAAGAATAAGCCCAAAATAGAAATTACTAAGAAGCAAGCTTAAGGTCATTTTAGGTTCAGTTTTACTAAAAGAATCAAAAATTCTAGACCATGCTTCTTTAAAATTCTCTTCACCTCCTTGTTTAAAAGTGAAGATTGATTCCTCGAGTGATAGAGTAACAACTACGGGACTAGACATGATAATAAAGTAAATGCGAGTAACTAATTTTTTTGTGTTTTTGATATAGCAAACAAGATAGTAAATAAAGTAAAGCTAGCAACTAATTTTTTTGTGTTTTGATATAATGCAGCAAGCAAAGTAGTAAATAAAATAAAGCAAGACAAAAACAAAGTAAAGAGATTGGGAAGTGGAGACTCCCCTTGCAGCGTGTCTTGATCTCACCGACAACGGCGCCGAAAAAGAGCTTGATGGCGTGTAACTCACACGTTCGTTGGGAACCCCAAGAGGAAGGTATGATGCGCACAACAGCAAGTTTTCCCTCGGAAAGAAACCAAGGTTTATCGAACCGGGAGGAGCCAAGAAGCACGTTGAAGGTTGATGGCGGCGGGATGTAGTGCGGTGCAACACCGGAGATTCCGGCGCCAACGTGGAACCTGCACAACACAACCAAAGTACTTTGCCCCAACGAAACAGTTGAGGTTGTCAATCTCACCGGCTTGCCGTAACAAAGGATTAACCGTATTGTGTGGAAGATGATTGTTTGCAAGAAAACAAGTAAAAAACATGTATTGCGGCAGATTTGTATTTCAAGTATAAAAGAATGGACCGGGGTCCACAGTTCACTAGAGGTGTCTCTCCCATAAGATAAAAGCATGTTGGGTGAACAAATTACAGTCGGGCAATTGACAAATAGAGAGGGCATAACAATGCACATACATGTCATGATAAATATAGTGAGATTTAATTGGGCATTACGACAAAGTACATAGACCGCCATCCAAGCATGCATCTATGCCTAAAAAGTCCACCTTCGAGGTTATCATCCGAACCCCTTCCAGTATTAAGTTGCAAAGCAACAGACAATTGCATTAAGTATGGTGCGTAATGTAATCAATAACTACATCCTCGGACATAGCATCAATGTTTTATCCCTAGTGGCAACAAGACATCCATAACCTTAGGGGTTTCGTCACTCCCCGCATTCACGGAGACATGAACCCACTATCGAGCATAAATACTCCCTCTTGGAGTTAATAGCGAAAACTTGGCCGGAGCCTCTACTAATAACGGAGAGCATACAAGATCTTAAACAACACATAGGTAATAACTTGATAATTAACATAACATAGTATTCTCTATCCATCGGATCCCGACAAACACAACATATAGCATTACGGATAGATGATCTTGATCATGTTAGGCAGCTCACAAGATCCAACAATGAAGCACAATGAGGAGAAGACAACCATCTAGCTACCGCTATGGACCCATAGTCCAGGGGTGAACTACTCACTCATCACTCCGGAGGCGACCATGGCGGTGAAGAGTCCTCCGGGAGATGAATCCCCTCTCCGGCAGGGTGCCGGAGGAGATCTCCAGAATCCCCCGAGATGGGATTGGCGGTGGTGGCATCTCTGGAAGGTTTTCCGTATCGTGGCTCTCGGTACTGGGGGTTTCGTGACGGAGGCTTTAAGTAGGCGAAAGGGCAACGCGGGGGGCCTCACGAGGGCCCCACACCCTAGGTCGGCGCGGCCAGGGCCTGGGCCGCGCCGCCCTGGTGTGGCGGCGCCTCGTGGCCCCACTTCGACTCCTCTTCGGTCTTCTAGAAGCTTCGTGGCAAAATAGGACCCTGGGCGTTGATTTCGTCCAATTCCGAGAATATTTCGTTACTAGGATTTCTGAAACCAAAAACAGCAGAAAACAGCAACTGGCTCTTCGGCATCTTGTTAATAGGTTAGTTCCAGAAAATGCACGAATATGACATAAAGTGTGCATAAAACATGTAGGTGCCATCAATAATGTGGCATGGAACATAAGAAATTATCGATACGTCGGAGACGTATCAGTGGTATGAATGAATATGAGCAGTAGTAACGCAGCAGTAGTAACGCAGTAAAACAGTAAACAAGCAGCGATAGCAGTATTTGGAACAAGGCCTAGGGATTACACTTTCACTAGTGGACACTCTCAACATTGATCGCATAATAAATAACTCTTTCTCATATGTGCTACATACACTCTTTTGTTGGATGCAAACACCAGTCGTTGTGTAGGGCTACAAGAACATCTCAATGCCGGAGTTAACAAGCTCCACAACATTCGATGTTCATATTTAAATAACCTTAGAGCATAATAGATCATTGCAAAATAAACCAAGAACTAACATAGCGCACACACTGTCCACATTACACTATGAAGGAGGATTAGATCACATCAATATTATCATAATGATAATTAACTCCACAATCTACAAGAGATCATGATCATAGCCTACGACAAGAACCACACGGTGCACACACTAGTCACCTTTACACCATGCAGGAGGAATAGACTACTTTAATAACATCACATGAGTAGCACACAACTAGTAGCGATACAAAGCTCATCATATGGATCTCAATGATGTAAAGAAGCTCATGAGATCATTGTATTGAAGTACATAGGAGAGAGATTAACCACATAGCTACCGGTACAGCCTCGAGCCTCGATGGAGAACTACTCCCTCCTCATGGGAGACAGCAGCGTTGATGAAGATGGCGGTGGTGTCGATGGAGGAGCCTTCCGGGGGCACTTCCCCGTCCCGGCGGCGTGCCGGAACAGAGACTCCTGTCCCCAGATCTTGGCTTCGCGATGGCGGCGGCTCTGGAAGGTTTCTCGTACCGTGGCTTTTCCGTCTCGAGGTTTTAGGTCTGGGACCTTTATATAGGCGAAGAGGCGGCGTCAGAAGGTCGAAGGGGCGACGACACCATAGGGCCGCGCGGCCAGGGGGTGGGCCGCGCCACCCTATCATCTGGGGGCCCTGTGGCCCCCTCCGCGGCTCTCGGGTGTTCCGGATGCTTCCGGTGAAAATAGGAACCCGGGCGTTGATTTCGTCCAATTCCGAGAATATTTCGTTACTAGGATTTCTGAAACCAAAAACAGCAGAAAACAGGAACTGGCACTTCGGCATCTTGTTAATAGGTTAGTTCCAGAAAATGCACGAATATGACATAAAGTGTGCATAAAACATGTAGATATCATCAATAATGTGGCATGAAACATAAGAAATTATCGATATGTCGGAGACGTATCAGCCCACCAGGGCTCCCCTCTGGTGGCTCTCGGGTGTTCTAGAAGCTTCGTGGAAAAATATGACCCTGGACGTTGATTTCGTCCAATTCCGAGAATATTTCCTTACTAGGATTTCTGAAACCAAAAACAGCAGAAAACAGCAACTGGCTCTTCGGCATCTCGTCAATAGGTTAGTGCCGGAAAATGCATAAATATGACATATAATGTGTATAAAACATGTGAGTATCATCATAAAAGTAGCATGGAACATAAGAAATTATAAATACGTTTGGGACGTATCAAGCATCCCCAAGCTTAGTTCCTGCTCGCCCTCGAGTAGGTAAACGATAACAAAGATAATTTCTGAAGTGACATGCTATCATAATCTTGATCATACTATTGTAAAGCATATGAGATGAATGCAGCGATTCGAAGCAATGATGAAGATAATGAGTAAACAAATGAATCATATAACAAAGACTTTTCATGAATAATACTTTCAAGACAAGCATCAATAAGACTTGCATAATTGTTACTCATAAAGCAATAAATTCAAAGTAAAGGCATTGAAGCAACACAAAGGAAGATATAAGTTTCAGCGATTGCTTTCAACTTCAACATATATATCTCATGGATAATTGTCAACACAAAGCAATATAACAAGTGCAATAGGTAAACATGTAAGAATCAATGCACACAATTGATACAAGTGTTTGCTTCTGGGATAGAAAGAATAGGCAAACTGACTCAACAATAAAGTAAAAGATAGGCCCTTCGCAGAGGGAAGCAGGGATTAAATCATGTGCTAGAGCTTTTTAAGTTTTGAAATCATATAGAGAGCATAAAAGTAAAGTTTTGAGAGGTGTTTGTTGTTGTCAACGAATGGTAGTGGGCACTCTAACTACCTTATCAACCAGACTGTCAAGAACGGCTCCCATGAAGGACGTTATCTCTACCAGCAAGGTAGATCATCCCTCTTCTCTTTTTTTACACATGTACTTTAGTTTTATTTATGGATGACACTCCTTGACATAGGCATCCCAAATGGGCCTGCCGGATATAGTACCCGGGGTTTATTGAAGGCCCACTACTCGAAGAATAAGAAGATTCGGAAGCCCAAGATATATTTAAGGAAAAGATAGAGTTGTAATAGGAAGTGTTATTTGTAATCTGGCGGGATGAGTTAGAAACCGTCCCGGACTTTGTAACTTGTACAAAACGAAACCCTCGGCTCCACCTCTTATATAAAGGGGGAGTTGAGGGACGAGAAGATCATCGAATCGTTGTTCACAAACCCTAGTTTTCATAATCGTCGAGTACTTTTCGGCTGAAACCTTCGAGATCTACTTGCCCTCTACTTCTAACTAAACCCTAGCCTATAATCCGTAGGCATTGACAAGTTAATCCCTTGTCAATTGGCGCCGTCTCGTGGGAATTAGAGGCGTAAGGATCCGATCTCGATGGCACGTTCAAAGTCTTCGACATCGTCAACCGGAAGCAACACTATGGATCGAGGTAAACAGATCGCTGCTTGGTCTTGTTGATTTTGTTCCTCACCCACCCTCCCGTTTGGATGCATATGCGTATCTGGCGGAGCCCTTGGAGATGACGTTCGGAAGGTTTCACTTTCGCGTCGAGAAAGAAGGATCGTATCGTGTCGAAATTCCGATTTCGTCGGGATCGTCGGCGGTCGATTCTGATTTTTCAAGCTATGCATCGTCAACCGAGTCGAAGAAGAAACTTCGTCAACACGTTACGTCGGCATCGAGCAAGAGAGAAACTCGCCAAGATCTTCGGCGACACATCGTTTGAGTCATCTGCGGACTCATATATAAGCGATGGCTCAAGCGATGTCGACAATTACGACTTCATCGACAAATCTATCACAGTGGGCAAGGTCTTCATCAATCTCAACAATGATGTCACCAAACCCAATATAGATCGGAGTACAAAATATCATCGGATTTATGCTATCGACAATCAAGAGGAAACATCGGAGGCTTTCGACGATTTGGGTAATCCTTTCGTCGATCCCTCAGATCTAAGGAGAGGTATGGGCACTAAATATGTCGGGCCCACGCCACGTGTCAGCGTTCAACTTCCACAAGCAGCTTGGGATAGAGCAGCAAAAGCTCTAGATGGTTCGGAACCAATGACGACGACAGCCACAGCTCAAGAACCGCAAGCTTATCAATATAGGCTCGCACGAACCGCCCGAGAAATAGAAAAACGAGACAGCTGAGTTGAACAGGAGAAAGGAGGCAGCTTCTGCATCAAGCAGGAGAAGGGCAGATCTAAGTGGACAATCTAGAGTTTCGGGTGATAGCCACAGGGAGGCTCGGAACAGAGGAAGATCAAGGTTACAACACATACCCGAAGCAGAAAGAGAGCACCTGGTCCAAAACCTCGACATGTCCTTTATGTCGATAGATACAAGAGGAAATATTATCCCTAAGACACCAGAAGCTGGGTATATGGCAACACAAGCTTACATCCTTGCATCCAGGCCACCCCCAGGAGATCCAAGGGAAACATTATACAACATGGCGTTAGCAGGGGTTGGAGCTATGGGGACAGCGTTCGTAGCAACACCTCCCGAAGGAGCGGCAAGGCAAAATAGTCCACGACCTGCGGCAGCAACAGCGGCAGCTCCTGAAGGACCAAGTGGAGCAAGAGATACAGGAGCACAAGCAAGGGTCGATAGAGCGAGGCAAAGCAGAAGGGATCATCGGCAGTCCCCAGAACTTAATGACGAGGATATGTGCGGTCTACCGTGCTTCACGAGAAGAGTCCGAAAAACTCGTGTCCCCTCAGGATTCAAGTTACCCGATCACTTCAAAAAATTCGACGGTTTGCAAGATCCAGAAGATTGGCTAATTGATTACCTCGAGACGGTAAAGCTAGCCGGAGGAACTAGGGCAACAGCCATGCAAAGTATTCGGGTGCACTTAAGTGGAGCCGCACGATCTTGGATCAAAAAACTTCCGCCGGGATCCATCGACACCTGGGAAAGTTTCGAGGACGTATTCGTCAAGAATTTCAGGTCCACATGCAAAAAACCTGCGTCGTTAGAAGAGCCGAGAGCGTGTCGACAAAAGCCAGACGAGTCAATGAGAAAATATATCCAAAGGTGGAACATCATTAAAAACTCGGCAGAAAATATATCTGACGAGAGAGCAATAGATGCGTTTGTCGCAGGAATTAGGCGTGGAGATTTCGTCGAGGACTTGGGAAGGACCAATCCAAAAACAGTATCCACGTTGATGGAAATAGCAAATAGATGGGCAGACGGAGAAGACGCTGTCCACAATAAACGACACAGGTCGCCAGAGGAGGACCGTGGTCGAAATTATCAATCGAGGCGACGATTTCCTCGACGGTACCGAACTACGATGCTCCAGGGCAAATTTCGGCTGGATTCCGAGCCAGCGCAGGAGGAAACAATAGAGATGATTATCAGAGAAGTAATGAGCAGAGAAGCGACAACAGAGACGACTCCCGCAATAGACAAAATAGCGGACCAAAGTTTCCAAGACCTTTCATGTCCCCCGAAGAAATGCTGAACGGACCGTGCCAGATGCACTTCTTCCTCGACGACAACGGGAAAAGACGGTCGGGGCACCTGCGGAAAGACTGTCGAAATTTTCAGGCAATGTTCGGATACGCGAGAAAATGCTCACGCTCGAGCAGCACGAGAGAAATCCCCGGGAGCCCGGGAGCGAAGTTCACCTACCGCCACCTCCCGCGATTACGAGAGAACAATCAACACCAGCTTAGAATAGCGGCAGCACCTGCACCACCACCCTATGTTGATCCTAATTCCAACGGAGCGAGTGTCGATGATTCGGAAGGGAAGGCCGTCCAATAGAGCTCAAAAAGTAATCTCACGACGGTGTTCATGGCAGAAAAAATGCCTCCACCAACGAGTGGAGTACCTCAATTGGTCGGGGCAAGACATCGGCTTCACCATAGCGGACCACCCGCAGCAAGTTCCTCGACCGGGGCGGTCAGCACTTATTCACGCGGCAGTTATCGCAGGATTTGACGTTTCTCGAGTATTCATAGATGGCGGCAGCAGCTTAAACCTTATGTATGCGGATACATTGAGGAAGAT
Organism: Lolium rigidum; assembly: GCF_022539505.1. NCBI lineage: Eukaryota > Viridiplantae > Streptophyta > Magnoliopsida > Poales > Poaceae > Lolium > Lolium rigidum. The sequence goes on from NC_061508.1 coordinate 272,664,244, forward strand.
GAACATATCCTTAGCAAACCGGAAGCCAACGGACACAAGGTTCCACGGCATCACACCGGAGAAACCAAGTTACCCATTGGGAAAGATCAACCTTGACGTTCAGTTTGGAACCCGAGAAAATTATAGAATCGAGAAACTGGAGTTTGAAGTCGTGGATTTCCCATCACAGTACCACGCTTTGTTGGGACGACCAGCATACGCTCGATTTATGGCAGTACCACACTATACATACCTGTTATGGAGATTGCCTGGACCCAAGGGACCAATCACGGTCAAAGGGAGTTTTGCCTTAGGCGATAAGTGCGACAAGGATTTCCATCGGTTATCGAAACCTTCGGGATGCAAGCTGAATACTTGGCGTCGAAAAGCATGACCGATTACGACGTATCGCCGGACGTTGGAAGGCCAAACAAAGAATCAACTTTCAACACGAGAGAAAAATTCTAAGGAGGTGCGGATTCACCCGACAGATCCAAAAAGACGACATCCATTGCAAACAACATGGATATCGCATAGGAAAGCGCGCTCGTCGAGTTCCTCCGTGAGAACTGGAAAATCTTCGCATGGTGTCCAGCTGACATGCCGGGAGTACCCGGGGAACTTGCCGAGCACCACCTAAATTTGGATCCAACAACGAAACCAATCGGACAACCTTTGCGGCGTTTTTCGGAACCAAACCGCGAGCCATGCTATCGAAATAAATCGACTAGAGGAAGCTGGTTTTATCGGAGAGATATCTACAGAAGCCACATGGGTAGCTAACCCGGTGATGGTGCCGAAGAAAAACACGACGAGTCCTTCGCATGTGCGTCGACTTCACGTGTCTCAACAAACATTGCCCTAAGGATCACTTTCCCCTCCCAAGGATCGATCAAATCATCGACTCCACGGCAGGTTGTGAACGTCTTTCCTTTTTGGATGCATACTCTGGTTATAACCAGATCAGATTAAAAGAAGATGATGAAGCCAAAACAGCGTTTATTACACCTTACGGCGTGTTTTGCTACAAGACAATGCCTTTTGGTTCAAAAAATGCGGGAGCAACATATCAGAGGATGATGCAGAAGTGTTTAGCAACACAGATCGGGAAAAACGTGCAAGTATACATTGATGATGTCGTCATAACGTCAAAGAAGGGGGCAACGCTGATCGAGGATCTCAAAGAAACTGTTGACAACCTCGACAAATTCTGCCTCAAGCTGAACCCGACAAAGTGTTCTTTTGGCGTTCCAGCAGGAGAACTTCTGGGGTTTCTAGTTTCAGCAAGAGGGATTGAAGCAAATCCCGACAAAATACAAGCCATAGTAACAATGAGAAAGCCAACGAAGTTGAAAGAAATACAGCAGCTAAGCCGGGCGAGTCGCAGCTTTGAGCGGATTCGTCGCCGAGGTTAGGAGAAAAAGCATTACCATTTTATGCGCCGATAAAACAAGGAGATAAATTCCAGTGGAACGAAGAGGCCGATAGAGCTTTCGAAGATCTGAAGCGAAAAATCTCGACACCACCAATCCTGGTGGCTCCAAAGGAAAAGGAACCTCTCCTGTTGTATATTGCGGCCACACCTCAAGTGGTTAGCACGGTTTTAGTTGTCGAAAGAGAAGAAGAAGGGAAAATCCATGGAGTGCAGCGGCCAGTATACTTCGTGAGCGAAGTCTTGTCTCCCTCAAAACAAAGATACCCTCAGTACCAAAAACTAGCATATGGAGTATTCACGACAGCACGGAAATTGCGCCACTATTTTTCGGCACACCCGATCATAGTGGTCAACGAAGCTCCCTTGTCAAATATACTGAACAATCCGGAAGCTACGGGTCGTGTCTCCCTTTGGGGAATAGAACTTTCCCCTCGGGACATCACGTACGAAAAAAGAAAAGCAATAAAGTCGCAAATACTGCCGGACTTCATCGCAGAGTGGATGGAGTTGCAAAATACAGGACCTCCAGATTTGTCGAGAACCTGGACTATGAACTTTGATGGGTCCAAGAGACTAGAAGGGGCTGGTGCAGGAGTAGTACTCATATCACCTGAAGGCGACAAGTTGAAATACATCCTTCGGATGACGTTCCCTAATGCATCTAACAATGAAGCAGAATATGAGGCTCTCATACACGGGATGAAGATGGCGAAAGCTCGCGGAGCAACTCGATTAAAAATCTTTGGCGATTCACGGTTGGTAGCTCAGCAAGTTATGAACCAATGTGACGCAATCAATGATAGCATGATGGCATACAAGGAGGTGTACAATGAGCTCGAGAAGTTATTCGATGGATGCGAAGTAAATCATATTAGTAGATTGAGCAACGACGAAGCCGACGTTCTTGCAAACATCGGGTCGCAGTGCCTTGCAGTCCCACCAGGTGTATTCTGGGAAGAGATAACAGAGAGATCTACTGAGTCGACAAAATCAAAAAAGAAGGAGAAGAAACCCTCGGGGGCTACCAAGGAGAAGCAAGAGGAAGAAGAAGAAGAGCAAGACCTGGTCATGGTAATACAGATACCGTGGATGCAGCCATACATATCATATATACTCAGGAAAGAAATACCCGACGATCCAGTCGAGGCAAGGCGAGTAATTCGACGCTCCAAAGCTTTCACAGTGGTTAAGGGAGAATTATATAAGAGAAGTATTTCAGGCGTCTTGCAAAGGTGCGTCACACCTGAAGAAGGAAGAATAATTCGAAGGATGTACACGAAGGGATATGTGGCCACCACGCAAGTAGTCGAGCTATCGCAGCCAAGGTTTTTCGGGCAGGATTTTACTGGATAACAGCAATTGAGGACGCTAAGGACATAGTACGAACTTGTGACGCGTGTCAAAGGTTTGCCGCAAAACCTCACTCTCCAGCGAGCGAGCTAGCACCAATACCTTTGTCGTGGCCCTTCGCACAATGGGGACTCGATATGGTGGGCAAGTTACATAAATCATGGCCGGGAGGAAAGGAATACATGCTAGTAGGCGTCGACAAATTTACAAAGTGGATAGAAGCGAAGCCGATAAATTCACCGGACGGAGCATCCGCGGTAAAATTCATAAAAGGCCTCGTCTTCAGATTTGGAGTGCCCCACAAGCATCGTCACAGACAACGGCAGCAATTTCACATCCAATGAATTCAAAGACTATTGCAAAGAGGTGGGTATCAAGCTGAACTTCGCGTCAGTTGCACATCCTCAAACCAATGGGCAAGTCGAGAAAGCCAATGGCATCATCTGCAACGGCATCAAGAAGCGTCCTGTTGGGACCTTTAGAAAAAGCTCGACATACACGGCACGAAGAACTACCAAGTGTGCTTGTGGAGCATCCGAACAACACCAAATACGGCGACACAAGAAACCCCGTTTTTTCTAGTCCATGGCGCAGAAGCAATACTTCCAATAGAAATAGAGCACGACTCCCCTAGAGTCACAGCATATGATGAAGAAGCGTCAAAAACAGCATTGGAAGACGATGTAGATGCACTCGACGAAGCTCGAGACGAAGTATTATCAAGGGTCACCAAATATCAACAGGACTTGAAAAATTATCACAGTCGACGTTTGCGGCCAAGATCTTTTCAGGTGGGCGACCTAGTTCTTCGGCTCACGCAAAAAAGTCATGAAAAACTCGAGTCACCATGGCTTGGCCCTTACATTATCACGGAAGTAATCGGAGGAGGAGCATACAGGATAAAGGACAAGAAGACAGGGGTGGAGGAGCCAAACCCCTGGAACGTGGCGCAACTTAGGCGGTTCTACGCCTAAGAGCTAAAACATAGTCCTTGTAAAACTTCAAATGTACTGAAACGCCCACGAGTTTTCAGACGCACTCTTTTCCTTTTTCGGGGCACCGAGTGGGGCCGGGAAAGGTTTTTAATGAGGCGGGCTCGTGGTGCTGCAATATAATAAAGATAGTGGAGATATACTTCTTATTTTTCGACATGCTCGGAGGCTCAACGCCCAAGTCTCAAAATATATACAACATAGATGCACTGAAATATTTCGCCTTGGTACATTAATACCTCGCCAAATATAACAAAATCAGAAGCCAGCAATCATAAATACAGTGTACACATCAAAAATCGTAAGTGCCTTGGTCTAAAAACCTCGCAAAATAAATATAGAACTTCGACATCAAAGATACTCGAAGACTCGCCTAGAGTAAAGTCTCGCCTTGGTACTCAAATACCTCGTGAGTCAATAAAAATACAAAATAGTGCTAAATAAAGAAGCTCGGGGCTGATACTTGCCAAAGATTACATATTATTGCCTTGGTTTATAAACCTCGCACTATATAAATACAGCAAATAGTCACCGAAAATACTTGGGGGCTAGACAAATATAGAAATGTGATATTCACTTTACAATATAATCACAATCACGATTTATAAGGAAGAATTAGTTACCAAAGGAAAAAGTTAGTCATGGTTCAATATATTGTCAAGGGTAATCCTGTCTTCTTCGGGAGCGGCACCAAGAAAATCAGCATAATGTCCATCTACAAAAAAGTCGGCATCCATACGAAGAAGGTCTTCAATCATTTCCTCAGCTATGGGTGAAACCTTCGTGTTAATACGGTCGACACCAACTCTTCGGCGCCGCACCTTCTCATGGACTTTCGCAACAACCTCGAGTCAGATCAAGTTTTGAATGGCAGATCTGAAGCATGATGAGAGCAAATCTGGCGCCAGCTACCAGTTGAGCTTTGACAAAGTCATGGATCTTGTGGGCATCCTTAAACTTTTCCATTAGCTCGAGAAGAGTCTTTGGTTGAGCGTTTCGAGGAAACATGGAATTATAAACCATAGACAAGGTCTTGGTACAGAAGTCAAGGAAGTCGCGAGTTTGGGAGGCGCGATCTTGAAATCTGACAATTTGGCGGGTCCTTTCTGGGGTAGCCCAGAACAAAGAACCATGATCAAGAGAAAGGTTAACAAGGAGGTTTGTCCTAGTATTTACCCTCTCTTCTTCGGCAACAGCATCAGTAAAGGGACCTATTAAAACAAAAGAGCGGCAAACTTTAAGAAGACGTAGCATGAAGACGGAAGATATTGAAGACGAAATAGACATACCCGACATATCCGCACTGGCCTCATTCATTAACTCGAGCATGAAATTTTCTCGGGTAGTCGCCTTTTCCGCTTCAGATGCAGCAATTTCCCTAGCTGCTACGGCCTCGCGAGCTTGCTCGTAGCGCAATTTCTTCGGCTTCGGATGACTTACGACACTTTTCCATCATCACAAGTGATTGCTTCTTCACGTATCGAAGTTGGTGCCGAAGTTCATCCAATTCTTGCGGTAAGGAATCTTTGACAGGTGAAGCGTCAGCAGTTCTCCTTAAGTGAGAAGAAGGCGAAATATTGGAGGGACCAGGAGCTGATGTATAATTGTCAAAAATTAACTGGAAAAAAGAAATATTTCGACAGCAATCACTGAGCAAAGATAGATTTCCATTCATCTCCAAAATATATACATGTCTATTACAAAAGAAGGACCTTCTAGAGACCTATTGAAGCAGTTATCGCCAAAAACACTACGGCGACAAAGCCAAAAGAAAGAGGTACGCTAAAAAGAAAAAGAAAAGAGGCATTCAACTAGACCTCCGGCTTTGATGAGCTAGGAGTTGCAGACGGCTGGATGCCGAGATAAGCCAGGATTTTCTTCGTGTTGGGTTTAGCTGCCTTGATCAAAGATTTCCACCTCGACTGTTCTATCTGTTCGAGTGTCTCCAACTTTCGCCCGATCGATAGTTTGTCGGCTATCGACAACCAAGGCAACGAGTATTTTCCACGGCAACCTTCATATTCTCATGACGCACTCTCAGCCCAAGATCTTCAGAGGGATTGAAGCACTTGGCGAGATTAAGGAAAGTTGCGGGTTCCTCTTTCTTTGGGAAGAAATAAGGAAAGAGCCGCGACAGCCCTGCTTTAGCCTGATCAATGCCTTCGCGTGCCTCTGATCCATGAAACTCGAGGAATGAAAAGGCGTCAAGTAGAGGATCATTGGCGGGATCTTCAAGTTCAAACTCTTGAGCTGTTCTCACTGTCAAGAAAGAAACTTATTGAGCAACAAACGAGTGCAGAGAAGAAAATACAAAAGATACGAAGTGGTACAGATACTTACTAACGAAGCGGCGACTTTGCGTCCTTATACGCTTAAGGAGCGCCTCCTCGCGGGCAGATTGGGCAGCTATGTGATCGCTTAGTGAAGTTTCGGCAGTGTGAAGTTTCTTTTTAAGATCTTCGACACCAGCAGCGTCAGCCTTGGCCTTGTCAGCCTCTGCTCTAGCTTCAATAGCGTCCAATTCAGCCTTTTTGAGAGCCTCTTTACTATGCTCCAATTGTTGAGCAAGTGTGTTGGCACGCTCATTGGCTTCCGCCGATTTTTCGGCAAAGAAGATAAATATAGTTAAAAATTTCGACAGCAAAGGAGCAAAAGGGCAGAGGGAAAAAGCAAAACATTACCTTCAGTTTTATTAGCATATTCACGGTACCCAACAAATTGGGCACCGATGCGAAGAAGATCCTTGATCATAGGCTGTTAAACAAAGGAAAGGAGAAAATGGTGGTATGAGAAACATACGATGGTACATCGAAATAAGCAAAGAAAACATAGACAATGACAAGAAAGTGAAAAACTTACATCCTCCAAAAGAGGGTTAGAGGAGCTACTCGATTGGAGAGTAGGCTCCGGATGATCTCCGCCCTTGCCCTTTTTGGTGAAGGGGCTCGGGGGCTCGAAGGAGGAGTAGACACGCCGACGTTTTGTTGAGGAGGCGAGGATTCCTCCCCTTCAACTCGCGGCTCTGAAATAACTAGGGTACGTGACGTACTCGTTCGAGCAGCCACATCCAAAGTTGGTGTTTCTTCGTCATCATCACTATCGAAAAAGGGTGACAGCATAAAAAGCAAGGCAAGCAAAAATTTTCGAATAGAAAAACAAAAAAAGACAGGGAACTTACGAACTGATGAGACTCGCGAGATATGGATCGTAAGCTGCCTTTTGCGGTGAAGGAACAGTTTCTTCGGGTTTAGAAGTCCCGGAATCTTCGACATCATCCCTCTTCCTTTTGTTCTTTGGAGAAACAGCAGGAGGAGGAGATTGTGCAGAGGTGGTACCTTCAGAAGCAGCATCCTTTTCAACAGATCCCGCAGATTTTCGAGAATCTGCGGGTTCATTCACAAAAGAGGGGGCCTCTTGGTTATCATCAGTGACAACAGCCCTTTCTTCGACATCTCCACCTTCGGGAAGGGGAGGAAGAGAAACAAGATTCGGATGATTCTATATAAAAACAGGGGAAGTCTGTCGACAAAGGAGTTACAAAAAAGATAGTAAGATAGCAATAAAACAACTAGACAAAGTCTACCTTGGGAAGCGCATTGTCGGCACTGTAAGGTTTTACGCGACAAGAAGAAGGGATAGGATCCTTTTTGCTAAGAGAAGAGATTTTTCGGACGAGCTTTTCCAAGTCCTTAACCTCCAAATCCGGCGACGGTCGATCTACGTCTTCGTCGCCGAGTATATTTCCGGAGAGGAAATTTGCGAGCTTGAAGAGGTTGCACTCTACTCTTAAGGAAATACACGAGTAATCTGGGTACACGACAATTCTTTGCCGCGAGTGTTCACGTAATTCATGGATGCGAGTCATCGGGGCCTCGATCGAAGATCTTTCTTCTTCGGTAGCCTCCGCATCCCGAGAACGGCGACGAAGAATCTTCTCGGCACCATCGAACGGAGGAATGTTGTCCTCTGCGCACCCGTGGTTTTCTTCTCGAATGTACAACCACTTCTTGCGCCACCCTTGAACGGAGTCAGGGAGTTTCACATCGAAGTAGTCGACGGTGGAGCGAACAGAGATAACAACGCCGCCTATATTATAGGCGACATTGGGAGAACCATTGCGGCGACAGAAGAAAATGCGCTTCCATAGCGCCCAATTGGGCGAGACGCCAAGGAAGGCTTCACAAAGAGTAATGAAAATGGAAATGTGGAGGATTGAGTTTGGCGTGAGGTGGTGAAGTTGAAGACCGTAGACAAACAGTAATCCACGGAGGAAAGGATGAATGGGGGCGGACAAACCGCGGATGAGATGGTCGACAAAACTTACCCGGTACCCCATTGGAGGGGCTGGGTAGCTTTCTTCGCTTGGGAAGCAGAGCGCTTTGGGCTTCTTGCTAATCCCAAGTTTCTTCAAGAGGTTGAGGTCTTGATTGGAAATCTTCGACCTTTCCCACTCCGCCGTCCCAAGATCCGCGGCGGCCATGGAGGATTCCGGCGTGCTGTGCCTCGTCAAACGACGCGGTGGCATCAACAATGGCGCGGAAGTGTAGCTTGGAGGAGAAAAGCTCAGGGAATCGAGAGCGCAAGAGGAGGTTTTTGCAGAGGAGATAAGGAGAGCGGCGCGAGCGGAAGTGCTCGAGGATGAAGAAGATGATCTTATATAGAGGTGCGGTGAAGCGACGGAACCGTTGGATGCAAAAAAGAATGCAGCAGATGATCACCACGTGGCAACAAGGGTAACATAGTATTTCAACATTGACGAGGTTACAGAATGTGCGCCAGGAAAAGCGGAGGACGTGTGTCCCCCACTTGCACGACGTGTCAACGTGGTGGCAACAATGGACCCACAAGGCAGGAAAAACTCGGCCATTAATAGAGTTGAAGAAAAATTTGCCAAGGGAAAATATGTCGACAAGAAAAACAAAAGGAGAATGGCGACAGGATGAGTCATTTGCATATTTCGAGAGCCTTTGGTCAGAAACAAGTTTTTGCCCAAATGCTCGGGGGCTACTTCGAAAAAAGTAAAGTTTCGACTATGGCAAATATAGAAATTGTGAGAGCCTACAACCAAGCACAAGTTCTTGGCTGTAGCCTCGGGGGTTACTCCCATCGGGAGCGCCGCGCACCCGAGAGAGAAAAAAAAAGGGAGAGAAAGAATATCGGGAGATAATGGCAATATAGCGACAAGGTGGACTAAAATGTTGAGCCTACAACCAAGCACAAGTTCTTGGCTGTAGCCTCGGGGGCTACTCCCATCGGGAACGCTGTTCGCGTGCCCGATGAAATTTAAAAAAAAAGGAAGAAGAAAGAAAGATAGAAAAGCAAGAGAGTATATTTCGAGTTATAATTAACTCTACATATACTCCCATCGGGAAAATAATATAAGTCATATTTGACTCGATAAAATGTGCCATTCCAACAGCCGGAAAAGCACTCGACAATATATTCTCGGAACGCCAAAGTTGCGATCAATTTCCGAATGCCGCAAATTTGCGAAGGTAAGACCCCGGATCCATTCTCGCTGGGTGTGGCATCGCCGAAGACTGCGCTCTGCTACTTTTATCCGTATCAACGGATACGAAGAAAAATCCTAACGGACGCGTTAGGTACTCGATAAATTTGATCGGGACTCGACGGAATGGTAAGACCTTAAGCGGCACCTGTCGAAGTTTACACCCGTATCCCGAGATCATGTCCAGGGACGTGATTTTGAAGTAGGTTTTTGCGGATTGCCACTAGAGCAGTTAACTAGTACCTGATCCGTCAGATGAACTAGCCCCAACTACCAATATCCCTGTACAATATAGAATTTTATGAGAAGAAGTATGGAAGTTAGAGCTTTCGAGTAAAAATAAACGAGTGGAGATTTTCCCCGATTCTATGATTCAAGCAAAATCTCGGGGGCTACTGACATAGGCATCCCAAATGGGCCTGCCGGATATAGTACCCGGGGTTTATTGAAGGCCCACTACTCGAAGAATAAGAAGATTCGGAAGCCCAAGATATATTTAAGGAAAAGATAGAGTTGTAATAGGAAGTGTTATTTGTAATCTGGCGGGATGAGTTAGAAACCGTCCCGGACTTTGTAACTTGTACAAAACGAAACCCTCGGCTCCACCTCTTATGTAAAGGGGGAGTTGAGGGACGAGAAGATCATTGAATCGTTGTTCACAAACCCTAGTTTTCATAATCGTCGAGTACTTTTCGGCTGAAACCTTCGAGATCTACTTGCCCTCTACTTCTAACTAAACCCTAGCCTATAATCCGTAGGCATTGACAAGTTAATCCCTTGTCACTCCTCCCAACCTTTTGCTTACACAAGCCATGGCTAACCGAATTCTCGGGTGCCTTCCAACAATCACATACCATGAAGGAGTGTCTATTTGCAAAATTAAGTTGCTTACTGATGAATCAGAGCAAAACATGTGAAGAGAATTATTAATGCAAGTTAATTAATTGGGGCTGGGAACCCCATTGCCAGCTCTTTTTGCAAAATTATTGGATAAGCGGATGAGCCACTAGTCCATTGGTGAAAGTCTGTCAGAAGTAAATGACAAGATCGAAAGATAAAACACCACATACTTCCTCATGAGCTATAAAACATTGACACAAGTAAGAGATAATAGCTTTTGAATTGTTTAAAGGTAGCACATGAAGTATTTACTTGGAATGGCAGAAAATACCACATAGTACGTAGGTATGGTGGACACAAATGGCATAGTTTTTGGCTCAAGGATTTGGATGCACGAGAAGAATTCCTCTCAATACAAGGCTAGGCTAGCAAGGTTGTTTGAAGCAAACTCAAGTATAAAACGGTGCAGCAAGACTTACATATGAACATATTGTAAGCATTATAAGACTTTACATCGTCTTCCTTGTTGTTCAAACACCTTAACCAGAAAATATCTACACTCTAGAGAAACTAATCATGCAAACCAAATTTTAACAAGCTCTACATAGTTCTTCATTAATAGGTGCAAAGTACATGATGCAAGAGCTTAAACATGATCTATATGAGCACAACAATTGCCAAGTATCAAATTATTCAAGACATTATACCAATTACCACATGCAGCATTTTCTGTTTCCAACCATATAACAATTAACGAAGCGGTTTTCACCCTTCGCCATGAACATTAAGAATAAAGCTAAGAACACATGTGTTCATATGCAACAGCGGAGCGTGTCTCTCTCCCACACAAGCATGAATTTATTCAAACACAAATAAAAATAAAAGCACACAGACGCTCCAAGTAAGGTACATAAGATGTGACCGAATAAAAATATAGTTTCAAGAGAAATGACCTGATAAGTTGTCGATGAAGAAGGGGATGCCTTGGGCATCCCCAATCTTAGATGCTTGAGTCTTCTTGAAATATGCAGGGATGAACCACGGGGGCATCCCCAAGCTTAGACTCTTCACTCTTCTTGATCATAGTATATCATCCTCCTCTCTTGACCCTTGAAAACTTCCTCCACACCAAACTCAAAACAAACTCATTAGAGGGTTAGTGCATAATCAAAAATTCACATGTTCAGAGGTGACACAATCATTCTTAACACTTTTGGACATTGCACAAAGTTACTGGAAGGTAATGGAACAAAGAAATCCATCCAACACAGCCAAAGAGGCAATGCGAAATAAAAGGCAGAATCTGTCAAAACAGAACAGTCCGTAAAGACGAATTTTAAAGAGGCACCAGACTTGCTCAGATGAAAATGCTCAAATTGAATGAAAGTTGCGTACATATCTGAGGATCACGCACGTAAATTGGCAGATTTTTCTGAGTTACCTACAAAGAGGCATATCGAAATTCGTGACAGACAGAAATCTGTTTCTGCGCAGCAATCCAAATCTTGTATGACTTTACTATCAAAGATTTTACTTGGCACAACAATGCAATAAAATAAAGATAAGGAGAGGTTGCTACAGTAGTAACAACTTCCAAGACACAAATATAAAACAAAATTACTGTAGTAAAATAAACACATGGGTTATCTCCCAAGAAGTGCTTTCTTTATAGCCATTAAGATGGGCTCAGCAATTTTAATGATGCACTCGCAAGAAATAAGAGTTGAGGCAAAAGAGAGCATCAAGAAGCAAATTCAAAAAAAATTTAAGCCTAACATGCTTCCTATGCATAGGAATCTTGTAAATAAACAAATTCATGAAGCATGATGCAACAAGCATAGAAGGATAAAACAAGTGTAACTTCAAAAATTTCAGCATATAGAGAGGTGTTTTAGTAACATGAAAACTTCTACAACCATATTTTCCTCTCTCATAATAACTTTCAGTGGCATCATGAACAAATTCAACAATATAACTATCACATAAAGCATTCTTATTCTGAGTCTCATGCATAAAATTATTACTACTCCCAACATAAGCATAATCAGTTTTATTAGTTGTAGTGGGAGGAAATTCAACAAAGTAGCTATCATTGTTATTCTCATCAAGTGTAGGAGGCATAGTATAATCACAATAAAATTTACTCTCCATAGTAGGCGGCACCAAAAGACCACTATCATTATAATCATCATAAATAGGAGGCATATCATAATCAACATAAACTTTCTCCTCAATACCCGGAGGGCTAAAGAGATCATTTTCATCAAAACCGACCTCCCCAAGCTTAGCATTTTCCATAGCATTAGCAACAATGGTGTTCAAAGCGTTCATACTAATATCATTGCCACTAGCATGCAAATAAGGTTCCATAGGTTTTTTAATTTTCGCATTAAACCATTCATGTTTTGACTCAGGAAATAGTACAAAAAGCTCACAGATGTTTTCCAGTATGCCTTACTAGTGTAAAACGAGAAACAAAAAGATGCAATTGCAGGATCTAAAGGAAATAGCTTCGAGCACACACACAACGGCAACAGAAAAGTACTTTACCTGGGACCGGAGTATGAGTGCCTTTTACCTTTCCTCCCCGGCAACGGCGCCTGAAAAGTGCTTGATGTCTACGGGTGCTTCTATTCTTGTAGACAGTGTTGGGCCTCCAAGAGCAGAGGTTTGTAGAACAGCAGCAAGTTTCCCTTAAGTGGATCACCCAAGGTTTATCGAACTCGGGGAGGAAGAGGACAAAGATATCCCTCTCAAGCAACCCCTGCAATCACGATACAAGAAGTCTCTTGTGTCCCCAACACACCTAATACACTTGTCAGATGTATATGTGCACTAGTTCGGCGAAGAGATAGTGAAATACAAGTAGTATGAATGAATATGAGCAGTAGTAATGGCGCCAGAAAAGTGCTTGCTGGCGTGCAGTTGATGGTAGTAATATTGCAGGAAGTAAAGATGCAGTAAAACAGTAAACAAGCGATGATTGCAGTATTTGGAAACAAGGCCTAGGGATCATACTTTCACTAGTGGACACTCTCAACATTGATCACATAAATAAATAAGTTCTCTTCCTTTGTGCTACATATACTCTTGTTTGATAATGAACACCATTCGTTGTGTAGGGCTACAAGAGCACCTCAATGCCGGAGTTAACAAGCTCCACAACATTCGACATTCATATTTAAGTAACCTTTAGAGCATAATAGATCTTTGCAATTTAAATCGAGTACTAACATAGCATGCACACTGTCACCATCACACTACGAAGGGGGAATAAATCACATCAATACTATCATAGTAATAATTAACTCCATAACCTACAAGAGATTATGATCATAGCCCACGACAAGTACTACACGATGCACACACTATCACCATTACACCGTGAAGGAGGAATAGACTACTTTAATAACATCACAAGAGTAACACACAGATGAATTGTGATACAAAACTCATATGAATCTCAATCATGTAAGGCAGCTCATGAGATCATTATATTGAAGTACATAGGAGAGAGATTAACCACATAGCTACCGGTACAGCCCTTAGCCTCGATGGAGAAGTACTCCCTCCTCATGGGAGATAGCAGCGTTGATGAAGATGGCGGTGGTGTCGATGGAGGAGCCTTCCGGGGGCACTTCCCCGTCTCGGCGGTGTGCCGGAACAGAGACTCCAGTTCCCCAGATCTTGGCTTCGCGATGGCGGCGCCTCTGGAAGGTTTCTCGTACCGTGGCTTTTCCGTATCGAGGTTTTAGGTCGAGGACCTTTAAATAGGCGAAGAGGCGGAGTCGGAGGGCTGACGAGGCGACGACACAACAGGGGGGTGCGGCCCAGGCCCTGGCCGCGCCGCCCTATCATCTGGGCCCACCAGGGCTCCCCTCTGGTGGCTCTCGGGTGTTCTGGAAGCTTCGTGGAAAAATAGGACCCTGGGCGTTGATTTCGTCCAATTCCGAGAATATTTCCTTACTAGGATTTCTGAAACCAAAAACAGCAGAAAACAAGAATCGGCTCTTCGGCATCTCGTCAATAGGTTAGTGCCGGAAAATACATAAATATGACATATAATGTGTATAAAACATGTGAGTATCATCATAAAAGTAGCATGGAACATAAGAAATTATAGATACGTTTGAGACGTATCAAAGGCCCAAACAAGGCAACCCGAAGAAGTAGTCGACTAGGAATCTTGTAAAATCCTAGGCTGGTTGCATATATAAAGCCATCCAGGGCACCCGATAGGGGGGACAACGGATAGACAACATAGCTCCGCCTATGGCGGCACCCTGTAAACAGACATATGATCATATACTGGATTGCTAGCAGCACGTAGGGATCCTCCACCGAGGGGACCCGAAGCTGGGTACATCGTGTGCCTAATCTCGTTCCCGGAATCTCCTTCGTCGCTCTCTCCCGAAACCCAAGTCTACAATACATAGGCATTGGCGAGGTGATCCCTCGTCACCATCTTTCACTTAAGGGTCCATTATTAATTACTATGTGACTTCCACAAAAAATCATGTTAATAAATTGCTTGTATGTCGTACTACAAACTCGTTATATCGAATATTTTTATTCACCAAAGATAAAGAAACATATAATTGAAAATATTAAGTAAGCACCTTATGTATTTTAGAATTTGTATAATTGATCTTGATGAATGCATGTATGATCTCAGTGAAGAACTGTTTGTTTAGATGTTCTTATTTCATATGTGCAACAATTTTAGAAATAAATATGTTTGTTGTTGGGTGGAGTCAGTCACGAGGTGTCATCTTCATCATCAGTAGCATAGATCTATACATTTTTCACTTGAATAAATTTCAAACATATTTGTAGGATTTCAATTGTTGCAAAATTTTCCATTCGATTGTTTGATTTGTAGGGTTACAAATCTTAGGAAGTGTTCTATATACCATTTGTTATTCTATTCCAAATTATAAGGTGTATATATATTTATTCAAAAGTCAAATCTTACAAAGCTTGACTAAAAATATGAAGAAAAATGTGAACATCTATGAATGCACACCAAGAAATATATTTAATGGTCGACCAATTGATATTGAATTTGCATTCTAGGTGTTCATATTTTCGTCCATAAGCTTTGTCAAACATAACATTGATTTTTGACTAAATTTGTATCCTTTTTTTTCGTAAGCTTCGTCCATAAATTTTTAAACAGAGGTAGTATGTTGTAATAATACAAATTTTTATTCATTTTTTATGGTTGTGAATCCATTAAGATATAATACGACATGTTCTTGGGGTAGTACAGTGATGATACTAAGGAATATTGATTAGTCGTTGGGATGAATTTTGTGGTGTCATGAAATTGGAAAAGATCATATAGGTGAAGAAGGCAGTGAAATCGATGAATTTTAAGATACAAGAACTATATTGTCCTTGTGTACTCGAATTCATGATAGAGACAAAGTGACAAACACACATGAGAGAGAAGATAGAACGACTATATTGAAGAATGGATGATACCGTCCAGAGAGTTAAAGAAGCAAATAATAATTACAATAACAACAATAATGTCGCAATACGTTTTGTGTTTGTTGAGACTTGAGATGTAATAATCTAAACTCATTTTATGTAAATTCAGTAATGGCAGGATATTTAGAAATGTCTTAACCAATCATGATTGTTCTAATCTCACGTAGTGCCAAACCTCACGCTGGAACAAATTAATTCAACATAGTGGCATGGTGAAAAATATAAATTCTTTGTCGATCGGGAAACCTAGCAGAGGGTGGGTTATTCGTGCGGATTTTATTGAACTCGCTGCTTTATGACGAGTGCAATAGCCAATTGTTCTCACTAATGTAAAAGAAAGTGATAGAAGTGGATGGTTCAAGTTCATATTGACGGATCCAGTAGACCTTGAATTTTCTGATCATCATGGTATCATATGATCATGATACGTAAGTTTAACAAGAAACCATACTTTCAAAAGTGCGAAAAAGTATCATGCACATAAAGAATAGTAAGACACATGTACATGTTGAAGTTGCTATAAATGAAATGACCATTTGCGACCCAGGGAAGATAACAAATTACATTGGTGCACAACAAGTAAATAAATAGCCATTCTGGTCATGGCTATTCCAATGATGCATTGTATAGTGCACTTTTGTCTATCTGATAGAACAAGAGAATTAGGGTTTGTTTGATTCAAAAGAATCGTGCAGGAATTCCGTAGGATTTGGATTTATAGGATATTTTTCTACAAACGTCGTTTGATTTATAGGATTGTTATCCTTTGAATTCCCACAAAGGGTTCATTTGCATTAGGTTTCGGAGTTAAAATTGCCTTTACTCCAACCGCTTTTTCAATTTCTTTTGTTTCCCTGTGCAATCAAACTCTCATGGATCCAAGACATATCATTCTGATCTGTGTTTCTTCTATTCTCGCGTTCCAATAATCCTGCAAGTCAAACGAGCCCTAAGAGCAAGAACAATAGTGTAACCGGCAGCCGGCTATAACAATTTGCCACATCATCTATAGTTAACTTATAGCTAGCATGTACAATAGTAAGCTATAAAAGTGTAGTAGTTTAACAATACATGGTCCATCTTTTAGTCTCACATAGTGCTCTAGGAAGCACGTCTGTAGAGCTTGCTTATTAGATAAGAGCCTACTTCTCTTCTCTCTCCTAATCTCTCTCCTCCAACTAAGCAAACTTATAATATTTTATCTCTTATAGTCAGCTGACTGTACCTTATTGTACTTGCTCTAATAGGATGGTGAAAAAAATACAGCATTGCCCATGCGCGTGCTGACCGAGTAACACTAGGAGTCTACGATTAGGATACCTAAAAAAAAAGGAATCTACGATTAGGAAGCAGTCCTAGCATGGGAGGACCGGTAATCCATCGAATCGAAAGCTGCGCTTCTCAGAAAGGTGCAACAACTCTCGACCAACTCCACGACCTCTTCACGAAAACAAGAGGTGAAACTGATCTTTCTCCAAAGGAAAGGCAAAAGTGCACGTCCAATTACTTCCGAGGAAGAAACCGGTCCTGCGACGGCGATGCAGTGTCCCTTTGCTCCACGAAAACACCCATCGATCATTGATTCATTGGAGCCGAAATGCATATCCGTGCAAACAGCCGATTGAGGAATTAATGCGCCGTCCTATGCGCGTCGCCGCAAGCAAGCAAGCAAAAATGGCCAAATGGGTTTCTAGAAGCTGCACAATTAAAGTCCTTACGTACTATGCAACGAGGTGTAAGGACTTTTGCAGCACTGCAGTACAAAAGCTGGATGTGCAGTTCGAATTATAATCACAGGAGTACAAGAGATCGATCATAGAAGGTGCTTCTGCTTCTACACGCAAGGCTATTATTCCCTAGGACTGTACGAGTGAACAGGAGAGACGGTGTCGTCGATGATTGCCCAGCGTGCAACTTTCGAATTCACGTGCCCTTTCTTAGTGGATAGCTTTAAGGTTGCACAGACAATGTTTAGTCATTAATTAGGGCTTGTTTTGTTGGAGTTAGAAGTGGATTAAAGGGGATTCTTGTTGTCTCAGTCGATCTGTTATTCGACTAGATTTAATTATAGAGGCCCAACCCACAACAATAAATAGGAAAAAGTATATATGGCCTCTAATTAAGCATCCCCAGGGTTCTGAGTGTACCCCTTCTGATCAGTGTCCTCCTTCACCAAGGCCGCAACGGCCATAGGTTGGAGAGCCGTATTTTGAAGACCTTATTGTTCCGCTAGTCTTTCCAAACTCCCAAATGGTGTTATATTATTGTTCCGCGGTCTCTATTCTTTTTTCTTTATTAGATCTTGTTTGGTACTATAGTTTTTGCGAAAATTTGTAGGGGTAATACTATAGAGTATTAGGTGAAACCAGTACCGTCATCCAATCCCCACAAAAGCCCATCTCAAATCCACTAGGTAGGGGTAGAGTATTGGGATTTAAGAAAAATACATTAAGATTTGAGAAAAAATGGAGATAAACAGGAATTAAACACGCTCAATACTTCAGTACCAAATATATATGCCTTTAAAAATAAGTGAGGATTTAGAGTTTGATGGGGATTATACCCATAAAAACTCTAGTACCAAACAAGACTTTAGGGAGGTGTGATATCTCTGTCATCCCACCTGCTATTGAGGCATCTCCCTCTTGGAGGTGGGGGTAACTTGATCACCCCTTCCATGCAAATGTTCCTGCTCCCTAATCGTGGATCCTGGTCCTTGCCGATCGGAGGACTATGCTTTTTTATCCTTTTTCTTAGTCTATTTAGAGTTTATGTCCTACTCAGAAAGGCATGGCGGTGACGACTCTCTAAAGATGGAATAAAGTTCTCCCTGTCTAGCCTCTGTTTTGGTGAGGCGTCCAGCATTGCCGAAGGGCATGTGGAGGGTTGTCTCTGACAGATCTCGTTGGATTTGGCCCGCGTTCCTTCCGATCTATGCTTCTCTTCATCAGCAATGGTTGTTGCTCTCTTGTGTTGGTCCTTTAGGACCTTAGCACGATGACTTCTCGTCTGTCTACTACAACAAGCTCTACTATGACAAAAAATTCCAACTTCAATGAGGAAGGGGTAAGGACGGCGATGCACCTTCGGATCGTTCGAGTGATTGTAGTCATCGCTAGGTGGTCCAAACAACTTCTTGTATTTTTTATTATTTTGAGATTCCTTATATATTTTGAGCAAATATTAAGTGGAAACCAAGGTATTATGAGAACTGGTGAAAACCAAGTAGAAACCACGTTCAAAACATTTAAAAAATTTCTAAAGAACACACTATATTGAGGAATTGATGTTCTACTTAGATGTAGAATTTAGAGTCCAAAATAATAACTTATGAATACAAAAATTCAGAATGAATAGTGAAAAACAATAAAACATCACTATTCATGTATAAATAGTTTTCCTTATTGTTAGATAGATATTCCAATAACTTATAACTAGATAAACAATAAAACATCACTATTCATGTGTTTGCATCAGTACATCAAACTCGCCTTCGGGAATGAAAATCCCGAGTTTGACCTTTAGGGTTGATCTCGTCAGCATCGGTGCAGTGGGCTTTATCGTGGGTACTGTACTTTTCATTGCTCAGTCATATGTCATAGGGCTCGTGTTAGGATTGGGAAGATATTGTCGTGAAGTGGTCCATTTAATTGGATGGCCTCGGGTTTTGATTTACTTTTTGTTGGCCTTACTTGTGATTATTGGTCAATCAATAATACATACGGACGTGTGTCTGTCAATGTAAAGGCCAGAGCTCATCCTCAATTTTGATTGTTTTAAGAACTTTCTGAATATGCTTTCCATGGAATAATTTATAGCTTGGTTTCACCGTATACATTATCATAAGTTTGCGATAGAAATGAGCGTGATTAGTTGGTGCCGCCGAATAAGCTGTTAGGACTACTAACCTTGGAGCATTGTTCTATTTCGAGTGGTCACTTCGGTCCATGATTGGGCGTGCCACGGCTTGTCCTGGACAGGTTTTAATCACTGAGCCACAAAGCTTTAGATTAGTCACAATGCATAGTATCATATAGAAGTATCATGCGTATGATACTACTAGATGTTACTATCTCCACAATGCATGGTATCATATACTAGTATCATAGTCTTCATATATTAATTGTTTTGTAGAATCTCAATGCAAATATATGTATAAGATTTATTTGACATTAATTTTTCTAGTAGTATGTGCTATGATACAGTAGTACCCTCTCTCTCATCCTTAATTGCACTGCCACATCAGCATTTTGCATGCATGGAATGCATGATACTACCTATGATACTCCCATTGTGGCTAGTCTTAGGTGATATAATTACCATGATTGATCTGAACAAGATCACTCACCAACCAAACGCTCACTTCGATAGATCTATCGCAAAACAGCACCGACAGTGCTACGCTACGCGGAGGGTAGAGTCTGCTTAGTGGGTGGTGTGATGGATGGATGCAAAGACATCTCATCGAATTAAGTCCTCAACAGCAAAAGGAAAGCCCATTAGCTTTGCTATCATTAGCGCTAGTACACATGCATAAGCAAATCGGACGGAAAAATGAGATCTTCAGATATGAGAAATACTTAGAGAATAACGACATATTAAGATCGGATCGAAATGGGCTAGGACCCAGCGACAGCCAATGCCAGCGACAAGAAACGCGCTGCCCTCAGTCAAGCCATAGTCGCCCAGTTGTGCAACAACTCCAAGTCTCCAACTCATCACCGCCTACATGCATATACCAGTGAGGTTAGATCGATCGTACCTAATCTGAAGATAATCAATTGATCAGAAACGAAGAATCATACTTTGTTCATCTTTACAATAGTCTATTATTATTTATCCTCTATAATCTATAGCACAAATGAAGGATTATGCGCACGCTCTGAAATGAAATAATTGTTGGTTTACCCAAGAGAGAAAGCAACCTGAAATGAGACGCAAGCCACAAGGTATCAAGAAATTGATGAACCTGCAGCTACGACTTCAGAATGTACAAAAGAATGCTTGAAACTCAAGGCTTTACGGACCTTGCAGTCATGATGTGAGTAAGAGGACTGAAGATGTCTCCCTAAGGCAATGACTGATAGAGAAACAAAGACATGATAGTGAGGAACAGGAATAAAATATACACATGGAATTGCGTGTTGGCGGAAAAAATGAAGGAAAAAGTAACAATAATACAGATTGCATTTTCAGCAATATGACTTCTCGGCAGAGTACAAAGCTCGGTGGGTCGAAAAGGTTCCGTTGTCCAGGTCTTCATCAATTTGGTATTTCAGTTGGGCACGGTGATAGGATAGGGTTGTTGTGAAAGACATACCAACTTATTTGGATTGACAACTCAAGTGACAAGAGTAACAGAACACATTGTTGTTTGACACCAAGCCATATGTGTTTGGCAGCCGAAAGTCCAAGTTTCATGCTTGATAAAGAAGCCTTACTAATTTTGGCTCTGAGAAGAAGCATCAGTTCACTCAATGCATCATCATTAATCAACTTGCTTCACAGCATCATCTACAGATCATCATCATCACTTTTTTGCCTTTAAAATAACATGGTGGCTTTGGCACTGGCAAGCACAGAGGCAAGATTTTCTTTTGACAAATTAAACTGAAGCTTAAGGAAGATATTACAGTAATACACATTAGTGAAAATTAATCATGATTAAGTTATAATTTACGTGAATAGGTTCCCCTTTTTCAGTTGTTTGGTGGTACTGGGAAATATATTAAGAATGATGAAGGTGCACCTAACAGAGTAGTACAGTAGCACTATACCAGCAACCCCAATCTGGTTCTTTTTGTTTATTTTTTTCCTAGGAAGCATCTTGCTATCTCTCCACCAATACATACAACTAACCTTGATGTCTAGTCTCTGATTTTTTTTATTCACTAATATTATCCATTTGAATGTATATCTTTGTCATCAATAGTCAGTCTGCAGGATCTAGATGACTGAAAATAATTGAGTAGTTATATCAACCTGGAGTTATCCATTTGAGATGCTATCGACCTTTATTTTTGGAGAGCATGCTATCAATCCCAAGTTGCAGGGAAAATTAGTAGACTAATATTAACGAGCGAATGATGAACAATGATAAAGCGTGAAAAATATGATAATAACTAAATTCGACACTTTATCTAAAGAACAGAATAAAAATCCAGTGTCTCTACTTCCTGTCTCTTTCTCGCTGAAGGATGCCTTGATACTGAGAAAGTGAAAGCAAAAACTGCCAATCAAGACGAAGGTTAAATGTCTCCATCCATTTCTAAGAACATATAGTTCTGTATTTTCCACCGACGGAATCATGCGCCTTACAACAGCGGTAACCCAATCCACATCCAATCTGTTTATCATCTTAGATCTAGGGCCTAGAGGAGTACAGATATCGTGGAAATAGAGGTGTTGAAATGACAGATGCAAAATACATACCTTATCACAAGGAACTCACCTTTCACTCGCACATTTAATAGAAGGAAGTGCACACAGAAAAACGGTCCATTAAACCCTTACCCTGCTTCTCTCAGTTCACAAACAGACACTCTGTTGGAACATGGAGTAGTAAACAATAGTGGTATCGTGTCCAACCGAAAAGGCCAAATTATTTGACTTGCCAAAAAGTACAAAGTATCCATCTTCAGAAAACAGTGAGCTAACTAACCCTTTCCTGCTTCCTTTCTGTTGCCCACTCCGTACACCTTTTGTTTTCTAGGCTTAATTCCGCGAGGCATGAGATAGCACATGTAAGTACCATATACCCTATAAGATACCGAAAACATGTGGCATATCTAATCAACAGATCAGATCTGTTCAAGAGTACTTCCACGACAAACTTCAACAGCTAAGACATGTTATCGCGTCCACGCCAAATGATTCATTCAACAGCTGCGCAGCCATTCATTTAACACATCGGCACATGCGCAAGAGCCCACGCAGAATATTTGGTAGGCGAAGATTTACAAGTTTTTGCTTGGGGATAAGGCACATGCTCCATGCAAGTGTATGTATCAGGCTAGCTAGCAGCTTGCCTCACGCAATTTCCTTACACCAAAATATGTGATCTTCAGTTAGTTGCTCACAGCTCCATCCTGCCGGGAATTCTTATCGTCGGTTGTTCCTATCCGCGCGTGCCCGGATGGAGATCCTATCCATAAAAATGTAACGAGAAGGTGAGGTGACAGTAAGAAAAGTTTTGATCACCTTGTGCAGTTGTGCTTACAGGAATTGGACTAGGGAGTCTGAAATTCTAATTTCTGAACCAGCACTGGGAACTGGGTATTAGCACTCCAACTTTCAGATCTTCGTACCAACCATTCTTGTATCAAAAAGAAAATCTTAGAAATCTGAGACACCTAGGATGCAAGCAGGAGGTGGTTAGCCCAAATTTCCCAATCACACACTATAATACCGACATCAGAACACGTCAGGTTTCGACTTCAGACGCTGATCCGGGTCTTAGCAGGTGCACAGCAATGGTCCTTCGTAAAGCTGCATATAAACATCAGGTTGGCATCTGAACGCAGGGAGGGAGTGTCACTCACTTCTTTGTTCTCCTTGGTTCGTTTGCTTCTTTCGTGATTTGTGGGCTTGGGCGGCCAGCTGAACACCAGTCCTTGGAAACACAGTCGGAGTCGGCTGCACCACTAGAAGGAAACAACCAATTCAGATAAAACAGGGACAATTAAGTAACAGTGCGTAACTTTCTCTTAGCTTAAGGGACCATGTTACTACACCTTTCGTGCAATCATGAACCAAATTGTTATTTTTTTAAATTTTTGAACCACATTGTTATGAATCTGCTGAAGCAAACCAGCAATGTAGAGCTTAAGTTGAATTAGTATTCCATGGTGAACAGGAATGTAATGTCTTTTCCTCACTGGATGTGAATTGGACGGCTGGAAGAGAGTTGGTTATGATATTGAGACAAGATTTAGAAAACTAAAATTCATTTGACGGCTGAAGCAGACACTTCAGCTACTAGTATATTACAAGCCTACCGTAATGGTACTGGTGGCCCATCTCAAAGCTGTCACAACAAAACGTAGGGCCACTGACAGGGACTAGTATCTATCAGGTCGGTGATAGCAAATCCATTTCAGCAGCTCAGGACCCATCAACGGGGATAAGAGTGCTGCACAGTAGCATGCTTTTCGTTCATCAACTCTCAATAGTTCTGTTCTCTGATCAAATAGCTCGACAAGTCGGTGTAGAAGGCAGAACTTGTCAAGTTGGCATTTAAGGGCCTTATATTTGGAAAAAACATTTAAAGGGCACTTTTTGTTCTCCTTATCCATTCTTGGAGAAGATGTAAAGATACACTCAAGCTTTGGTTTGTGACAAGGATGTGTAGAAGTTATTGCAATCTTATCTCTCAAGCTCCGTGTTCTACTGAAACTTGGACGTCACTGCGAAAATGTCTGCACTGTGCGAATATTTGTTGACTTACATGAAAGGGGATCACTGATATCCGACAACAGCGTGACACCAAAATCACCTCCAACCCCAAACATGGCCGCAGCTACATCATGAAGTACCGGGAACGTGACGACAAATCAGCCAATGGTAGGTTTTCGGTTGAAAAGAACAGACTAAGATGGTACTAGAAGTTAATCATGGACAGTGACCTCATCCTCTTCTTATCTCTGACGAGATGTTCAGCTAGGCATGAAACGGGTAACTCGCTCTATTTCAAATAATGCAGTTGCACAGTTACCATTCAAAATTTGCTAGTCTCAAATCCACATGGTACCAGTTCAATCATAGGATACAGTTTGTGACCCTGATTGTACAAACAAATTCCTTTATTCCGTCAGAACCAACATATGAACTTGAAAAATTCAGCTGAATACCTCATTCGATAGTAGGTAAATTACCATGTGGGGTGAAAAAATTGCAATGGAGGATGCAAGAAAGGTATTGAAGCAAATCGGCAGAAACATGTGCAGCCGGCGAGATGGTAAGGGCATGACTTTATGAGCAGCAAAGTCCTCGCTAGGCCGGCAGTGTTGGAGTGGACAACTTCTTTTGAGTGGAACTGGAGTCTCGAGTGGACAAGACTCAAGAGAGACCGAAAGAACAAACCCTTTAATGGGGAGATGCTAAGGGCTCCTTTGATTCGTAGGAATATGAAGAGTGTAGGAATAGGAAAGGTGTAGGATTGGAATGTCATGCCAAGTTGAATCCTATAGGAATATGGTGTGTCTTTGATTGTAGCAAAGGAATTTTTCCATGAGAGTATGAGCTAATGCTTTTTTCCTATAGGATTTGCACTACAAGATTCCTATAGGAATAATTCCTATAGGATGTGTTCCTATGAATCAAATGGCTTGTATAGGAAACTTTTCCATAGGATTCAAATCCTACATAATTCCTATGTCAATCCTATGAATCAAAGGAGCCCTAAAACTAGGCCTGCAAAGCATAAGTACACAATATCAGCCCATGTTTTCAATCGAAGGAATATAACAGACAAAGCCCAGTGTCCACAAACGGTGGACGGAGCGGCACGAAGGCTCCTGGCCCGATACAGTTCAGCAGGCTAGCTGGGCCTACGAGTGGTATATGCAGGATGACATCATTAACATCTTTTTGTTCCCTAAAAAATAAAAATCTTTTGGGAGATCAAAATTTTAAAGAATTCATCTCTTGAAGCTAAAGTTGATCGCTTATCTGTCTTCAGTGTAGGGTTTATCTGAGCGAGATATTCAAAACTATACCGATGCTGCCATATTTTAATATTTATTTTCGTTTATAGAGTTGTCACTTGTCACCTGACGGTTTGATAAAATTGATGTAGTGTTGGTACTTTAGTTAACCACATCTTACAACATAGGTTTCACCTTTTGTATTAGTGTAACAAAAGAGCCCTACATTATTTTTGAAACATAATCATATGTGAAACATATTCGAGGATCTCATCGGTGCGAAGCCATTATGGAATTTTACAAGTCGAACAACCACTTTTTAAAACACATGCAAAAGCTTTGTACCAATCTATTAAAATTAATTGAGAATAAGATGTCCGGTTAATTAACGGGAAATCAGGTGAAAACCGTTACAGCAAAAACACAAGCGAACAACAACCACGCATGAAACTTCCCTACAGAAAGACAAACCAACACTCTCTTAAGCTTTTTCAACCGCGAAGTATATAAACAAACTGAATTGGGCCTCTCGAGCAGCTACGAAAGCCTTCCTTCTTACGACACCTCTTCTTTCTTTTGCCCTTGAACGACTTCTCTGCACTCATAGTGACAGACTCATGTGGGAGAGAAACTGCACCATCCACTACACTACTCTCAGTGAAATCTAGGGTCTGGCTAGATGGTGAATTCACAATCGAGGTCCCGGGAGAGTCAACCTTCAGCTTCTCAACAAACAAAGGAATAACCGGTTCCCCATAGAACTCATCAAGTCCGGGAATGATTTGCAGCACCGAAGCCATAACCGCCAAGCTAGCCCTAGCAAAAGGAGAGAAACAACTTAAAGGATTTTCTCTACTCTCACCAGTGGAACCACCATCAGGCACAACCAAAGGGCGTACCTCATAAGCGGTCTGGAACATAGGCACGTGGAGGAAGGCTTTTTTGAGAGGGCAAAATTATGGCGAAAAGTGCCTTTGTCACATGACGCATGAGCATCTGTTGCACCTGGTTTTCAAAAAACACATTTATGGAATTGCAAATATTTCGAGCTTAAAACGCAAATATATAGAAATTTTCTGAAGGTACAGTAGAAATTTTGGAGGACAATATGTATTATTATGAACTATATATAAAAGATAAATTTCTTGCAAAAACTATCCCTAATATACAGCCATAATTTTTTTTATTTCCTGTAGCTCAAACTACAACACAATTTCTACCAAAACTTCACATGAGTATTCATGGTAAATTTTATGATTTTTAGAAACATAGAAGTACTCCCTCTGCTTCAAATGAATTGGCAAGAAAAAAAAGATGGGTCTACATAGTGAAACATGTTTGAATTTTTTTTACATCTATTTTTGGGCAGTTATTTTGAACCGGGTGACGTATAATTTTTAAATATTTTAAATAACGGAAGAAGTGCACTAAATCTGCTCTCAAAATTATGGTGCCTTTTTTTCAATTTACTCCACATACACTTATGACATGTAATCCGAACAAATAGAAAATAAAGGAAGAACATAGCCTAGCACATTTTCCCCCCAAGCACGCTGGCGGATGAGCAGCACTCTTCCCTTCCGATTAAGCTAAGTCGGCACCGCCGGATGGACAGTAGCCAGTAGCACGACTCACAGTGTGATGTGAGCCATTAACACCAGCGACTGCAGCACGGCGGGACGACACGTGCGTGTGCGTCCATGGAAACCCTTGTGGAACCGCCAAAGGAAGTTTCCGCTGCCGACTTCCCCGATCTCATTGGGTGCATCCTCCAACACACTACACTGACCTCACACCGCATAGTGTCCTGGGACTGCGTCCCCGTGTCCTCCATTTCACACCTTCCATTTCTCCGAGCAGCTTTCGTCTTTCGGGGAAACCAGTTCCCTGACGCTCACTTCACTCACACGCTCGCTCTCACTCAATCCACGCCACGCCACTGACCAACCCGTCCCACGCGTGCCATGGCTGGGCGTGAGCAAAAACATCACGGCGTGCCTCAACTTCGCGGCCATACTCTGCACCGTCCTCGTCATCACCATGGGCCTCTGGTAGTCTGGTTCGTCTCCAAGCAGGGCACCGAGTGCGCACACCTGGCGAGGTGGCCCGTGGCCATCCTGGGCGGGCTCCTCCTCCTCGTCGCCCTCGCGGGGTTTTTCTCTTTCGGCATGAGTGATGCCATGGCGATTGTGGTCCTCCTAACGAAAGAGATACATGTTTTAGCCCCTCTAGGTATTGTGATGTCGAAGTAATATGTCTGCACAGACACTAGGTGATAATGATCACATGACATCGTCACTATACACCAAACGAGAAAAGAAGATTTGATACTGGATCGATGTGGTCACTAGTAGAAAAAGAGGCTTCCGTCCAGCCCCATTAGTCGCCAAAATATAGGAACCGCGACTAATGGGGTCTTTAGTCGCGGTTCGTGAGGCGAACCGCGACTAAAGACCTGGGCCCAGCGCGCTCGGTGGCCAGCTGGTGGATGGGAGGGGCTTTAGTCGCGGTTGGCCAGGCCAACCGCGACTAAAGGTCCTCAGGCCTGGCCCGAAGGCCTTTAGTCGCGGTTGGCCAGGCCAACCGGGACTAAAGGCCCATCCCTATTAAAGGACCTCAGCTCACTCGCACTTAGCCATTTGGTGCCACTTCTCTTCACAAACTTCACAAGGGGGTGTTAGGTTTGCTTTTGGTTCCTCTTATGCACACAAGGTGTTTGATGAAATGCCCCAAGAGCATGAAACAAACATGATATGAAGTGTCGGAGCCACACTTGAGCTTCCTCATTTATTTTTTCCTCCTCGATCGCGGTTAGCAACTTGAACCTTTCATGTGTCATTGATAAAATATGCATGTGTGTAGTTCATTGTTTAATTTCTATTGTTTGTAGCTAGTTAGTTTAACAAATGCATGATGGTTAATTATATATTTTGTATTATAATAATGCAGATGAATCGGCAATGGATGTACGGTAACCGACTCTCCGGCGAGTTCATTACGGGTTTGAAAGATTTCCTCGTAGTGGCTAATGCGAACAAGCAGGGGGGTTTTGTTATCTGTCTATATGTTGCCTGTAAGAATCAGAAGGGTTACTCTTCCTCAAGAGACGTTCACATGCACCTGCTTCGGCAGGGTTTCATACCAAGGTATAATTGTTGGAGCAAGCATGGAGGAAGAGGGGTTATAATGGAAGAAGATGAAGAAGGGGATGATTTCATCGATGAAAACTATCATGATCATTTCGGTGATACTTTCATGGAGGATGCTGAAGGTGGGGAAGGTGAAGGGGAAGGTGAA
Source organism: Lolium rigidum (assembly GCF_022539505.1). NCBI lineage: Eukaryota > Viridiplantae > Streptophyta > Magnoliopsida > Poales > Poaceae > Lolium > Lolium rigidum. The sequence goes on from NC_061508.1 coordinate 272,692,786, forward strand.
GAAGAGGCACGTGATGAGCCCGCTGATGATCTTGGTCGGACCATTGCTGATGCACGGAGAGGCTGCGAAACTAAAAAGGAGAGGAAGAATTTGGATCGCATGTTAGAGGATCACAAAAAGTCGTTGTACCCCAGATGCGATAATGGTCTGAAAAAGCTGGGCTGCACACTGGATTTGCTGAAATGGAAGGCACAGGAAGGTCTATCTGACTCGGGATTTGAAATTTTTTTGAAAATGATGAAGAATATGTTTCCAAAGAATAACGGGTTGTCCGCCAGTACGTACGAAGCAAAGAAGGTTGTCTGCCCTCTAGGTTTAAAGGTTCTGAAGATACATGCACACATTAACGACTGCATCTTCTACCGCGGTGAATACGAGAATTTGAATGAATGCCCGGTATGCACTGCATTGCGTTATAAGATCAGAGGCGATGACCCTGGTGACGATGTTGAGGGCGAGAAACCCAGGAAGAGGGTTCCCTCCAAGGTGATGTGGTATGCTCCTATAATACCACGGTTGAAACGTACGTTCGGGAACAAAGAGCATGCCAAGTTATTGCGATGGCACAAAGAGGACCGTAAGTCGGACGGGGAGTTGAGACACCCCGCAGATGGAACGCAATGGAGAAAGATCGACGAGAGAGTTTAAAGATTTTGCAGGCTGACGCAAGGAACATAAGATTTGTTCTAAGTACGGATGGCATGAATCCTTTTGGCGAGCGAGCTCCAGCCATAGCACCTGGCCCGTGACTCTATGCATCTACAACCTTCCTCCTTGGTTGTGCATGAAGCGGAAGTTCATTATGATGCCAGTGCTCATCCAAGATCCGAAGCAACCCGGCAACGACATCGATGTGTACCTAAGGCCATTAGTTGATGAACTTTTACAGTTGTGGGGTAGACCTGGTGTCCGTGTGTGGGATGAGCACAAAGAAGAGGAATTTGACCTACGAGCGTTGCTTTTCGTAACCATCAACGATTGGCCTGCTCTTAGTAACCTTTCGGGGCAGACAAATAAGGGATACAATGCATGCACGCACTGCTTAAATGAGACTGAAAGTTTGTATTTGCCAAATTGTAAGAAGAACGTGTACCTGGGGCTTCGTCGATTTCTTCACAAAAATCATAACGTAAGGAAGAAAGGCAAGCATTACAACGGCAAGGCAGATCACCGGTGGTAGCCTGCGGAACGCACTGGTGCTGAGGTATTTTATATGGTCAAGGATTTGAAAGTCATCTTTGGAAAGGGTCCTGCCGGACAATCAGTTCCGAAGAGAGCTGATAGGCACGCACCCATGTGGAAAAAGAAATCTATATTTTGGGAGCTAGAATATTGGAAAGTCCTAGATATCCGCTCTGCAATCGACGTGATGCATGTTACGAAGAATATTTGCGTGAACCTGCTAAGCTTCTTGGGCGTGTATGTGAAGACAAATGATACAAAGGAAGCACGGCAGGACCAACAATGTTTGAAAGACCCTGATGACCGGCATCCGGAATGGTTTGAAGGTCGTGCCAGCTACGCTCTTACCAAAGAAGAGAAGGTCATCTTTTTTGAATGCCTGAGCAGTATGAAGGTCCCATTAGGATTCTCGTCCAATATAAAGGGAATAATAAACATGGCAGAGAAAAAGTTCCAAAACCTGAAGTCTCACGACTGCCACGTGATTATGACGCAATTGCTTCCAATTGCTTTGAGGGGGCTCCTGCCGGAAAATGTTCGAGTAGCCATTGTGAAGCTATGTGCATTCCTCAATGCAATCTCTCAGAAGGTAATCAATCCAGAAGTTCTACCACGGTTACAGAACGATGTGGTCCAATGTCTTGTCAGTTTCGAGTTGGTGTTCCCGCCACCCTTCTTCAATATTATGACGCACCTCCTGGTTCACCTAGTCGAAGAGATTTCCATTCTCGTATTTCTACACAATATGTTCCCCTTTGAGAGGTTCATGGGAGTATTAAAGAAATATGTTCGTAACCGTGCTAGGCCAGAAGGAAGCATTGCCAAGGGCTATGGAAATGAGGAGGTAATTGAGTTTTGTGTTGACTTTGTTCCTGACCTTAAGACGATTTGTCTTCCTCGATCGCGACACGAGGGGAGACTAAGTGGAAAAGGCACGCTCGGAAGGAAATCAACGATATGTATGGACGGCCATTCTATGACTGAAGCACACCACACAGTTCTGACCAATTCCAGCTTGGTGGCTTCGTACTTTGAGAAACACAAGAATATTTTACGCTCGGACAACCCGGGGAAGCCTGCATCCTGGATTAGGAAGGCCCACATGGATACTTTCGGCAGTTGGTTGAGAAAACATTTAATGAATGACAATGATGTTGTAGATCAGCTGTACATGTTGGCCAAGACACCATCTTCGACTATAACGACTTTCCAAGGGTACGAGATAAATGGGAATACATTTTACACGATCGCCCAAGATAAAAAGAGCACCAACCAAAACAGTGGTGTCCGCTTTGATGCAGCAACCGAGAATGGGCAAAATGTCACATATTATGGTTACATAGAGGAGATATGGGAACTTGACTATGGACCCTCCTTTAAGGTCCCTTTGTTCCGGTGCAAATGGTTCAAGCTAACAGGAGGTGGGGTAAAGGTGGACCAGCAATACGGAATGACAATGGTGGATTTCAACAATCTTGGTTACCTTGATGAACCATTCGTCCTAGCGAAAGATGTCGCTCGGGTTTTCTATGTGAAGGACATGAGTAGCAAACCGAGGAAACGGAAAGATAAGAAAACGATCGAGTACATCATGCGATGATCCAAAGCGCCACATTGTTCTTTCAGGGAAAAGAAACATCGTGGGAGTGGAGGACAAGACAGACATGTCAGAAGATTATAATATGTTTGGTGAAATTCCGCCCTTCAAAGTGAACACCGACCCAAGCATTAAGTTAAATGATGAGGATGCTCCATGGATACGGTCCAATCGTAAGCAAGCAGAGACACAAGGGAAGAAATGATGTGTAATAATTTAATGTACCAAACTTTGTTGAATGGATCATGTGAATTATATTATCTGTGATGTGTTTGGTGTCCATTTTCGAATGATTCGATTGATTCAAGATACCACTGATGATACATGAAATTTGGAGTGACTTAGTCATACTCCTGCCTAGGCGTATAATATGCATACTCGTAGTCTTCATAGTCTCCACCGTTGTACTAGTAGTCGTCGCCTTCTAAGTTGCCACCGTCGTCGTCGCTGTCATCGGGCGTCGCTCGTGGCTCGAACTGAGGGTAGCGCAGGCGGGGGATATCGCCGGCCGTGATGTAGTCCATGACGCTCTGTAGAGTCCGGCCGTACCACCATAGCCGACGACCGGCCTCGCGGAAGTTCCCAGGAGGCAGACCGTCCTCCTCATACCTGGCGAGCGCCCTATCACGCCGATTGATGAAGAAGGCGTCCCAAGTATGCTGGTTACGGGGATGCCAGCGGGGATTCATCCGCTGCTCCGGCGTGAGATCGAGGTAGTAGTGGTTCATGATGGCCGCCCGACGCGCAGTACCCTGAGGGACGAGAGGGACCAGCACGCCTCCGGCGCTTAGGCTCCAGCCGGCGGGGACGCGGTAGCCCGGTGGGCAAGGGTAGTTCGAGGCGCAAAGCTCCTCCACCTGCTGGTAGGTTAGAGTGGGTGCGGTGGAAGCCATGAGAGAGTGATGAGAGATTGTAGAGATGTGATAATGCGGCAAGCCGGGCTACATATATGTAGTGAGAAATGGCGGGAAAAAGGGGAGCGGGAAGACAGGAGGCGGGAAGAAAGTGGCGGGAAGAAAGAGGCGGGAAGACAGGGAAGAAATGGCGGGAAGAAGAGGAATCCAGAGCTGGTCATCTAACCTTTAGTCCCGGCTGGTGGGTGCAACCGGGACTAAAGGTGGTTTTGTATCATCTAACAAAACTGTCGGTGGGATAAGCTTTAGTCCCGGCTGGTGGGTGCAACCGGGACTAAATGTGGGTTTTGTATCATCTAACAAAACTGTCGGTGGGATAAGGACGTCTGGGTAAGCTTTAGTCCCGGCTGGAGGCTGCAACCGTGACTAAAGCTGTCGGCAGGATAAGGACGCGTGGGTGGACGCACTGCTCGATGAGATAAAGCATGTAGCGCACGACGCCTTATCGGAGGAACAAGACAAAGCAGAAGCGACGCCGTGCCTATAAAAGGAGCATCGATACGCCTTGGCAAGCAGACCAACAAGCCAACCTAGCAGGTAGGGAGAGTTTCATCCCCATGGATGGAGTAAATGGTTGGAAAATCTCCCGTGGCGCAACTTCTCGAAGATGTCGTCGGTGCACACGCCCTACGACATCTTCGGAAGTTGCTCCACAGGAAAATTTTCCTGCAAGCCCGTGAAAGACTCCATCTCCTCTAACAGTGTTGGGTAAAGGGTTGGAAAATCTCCCGTGGTGCAGCTTCTCGAAGATGTCGTCGGTGTACACGCCCTACGACATCTTCGGAAGTTGCTCCTCGGGAATTTTTTCCTGCAAGCCCATGAAAGACAGAGGCGGCAAGACATAGGCGGGAAAGAACTGGCGGGAAGACGGGCCGGGAAGAACTTGTGGGAAGATCTTCTGATTTTTTTGATATATTATTTGTATTTTTAAAATTTTGAAATGAATTAGTTTTATTTTTCTGATTTTTTGATATATTATTTGTATTTTTAACATTTTGAAATGAATTAGTTTTATTTTTCTTAATTTTTGATATATTATTTGTATTTTTAACATTTTTAAATGAATTAGTTTTATTTTTCTGATTTTTTTGATATATTATATGTATTTTTAAAATTTTGAAATGAATTAGTTTTATTTTTCTGATTTTATTGATATATTATTTGTATCTTTAACATTTTGAAATGGAAATTTTTTTGGAAAAAGGCCTTTTGACGGGCCAGACCAACCGCGACTAAAGGTTATTTCCGCGGGAACGCTCGAATTCGGGCGAAAATACCTTTAGTCGCGGTTGGTGTGGCCAACCCCGACTAAAGGTGTACCCTTTAGTCGCGGTTGACCACACCAACCGCGACTAAAGGTCCCTCCCTATAAATACGCGCGGGCGGCGCGCAGGCGAATCACTTCTTCTTCCTCGACTCGAACCGCCAGGCTGCGCCTTCTTCGATCTGCCGACCGCCGAACCGTCTGCGCCTCCGCCGTCTCCCTCGTCCTCGCCGACCGCCGCCCTCGTCGCCGCCTTCGGCCGCCGCCTCCTCCTCTTCTTCCCGCGCCCGCCCCGTATGTCGTCGTCTTAGCTCTGCCGGCGCCGCCCCCGCGTGCGCGTACCTCCGCCGCCGAACCACACCCTCCGCCGCCGAACCACACCCCCGCGCGCACGTACCTCCGTCGCCGTGTCGCCGTGTCCGCGCGCCGTGTCGCCGTGCCTGACAGTCGCCGCCACCGACCAGACTTGCGCCGCCACATGCGCCGCGCCGCAGTACGTGCGCCCCGCTCGCGGCAGAGAGACGACGCAGAGAGGGAGAGGAGAGAAGGCTAGGGCGCCTGGCCGATTTTTTTTTGTTTTTTTAATTTGTAACTAAGTTTTTTTAATTAAAAATGTAACTTAATTAAATTGTAAACGTGTATGTATTATGTGAAGAACTAATTTGTAACTAAGTTTTTTTGTTTTTTTTTTTAATTTGTAACTAAGTTTTTTTAATTTGTAACTAAGTTTTTTTAATTAAAAATGAAACAACTTTGTTGATGTGTATTATGTGAAAAACTTAACTAATAAAAAAACGAGCGTCGCCACCGCCGCCGCCCCCCTTTCGCCGCCGCCCCCCTTTCGCCACCGCCCTTTCGCCACCGACCCCACGTGTATACGGAGGGGGCGGCGAGGTACGCACGGGTTTTGTTTTTGTTTTTTTACGAGAGAGAGGATCGGCACCGCCACCGCCACTGCCACCGTCACCGCCACCGCCACCGGTCACGCGGTCACTGCAAGGCGAGGTCGATCGTCCGCATATACACATATAATACGCGTCCCCCCTCTCGCCTCCCTCGTCGCCCTCTCTCTTTAATGTAGAAGAGATGTGATAATGCTGGCATATACACAATTAATTAGTTTTTACTACATGTTTTTAGGAATGACATATCGCGGACGATAGAGCTGACCCGATTATGGACAACTATGATCCGGAAGCTGAAGAACATATAATGGGCCTCATAAAAGGCGATGTTCTTTATGTGTCGAACGAACAAGATGAAGAAGAGGATATCTCTTCTTATCTGAACCTTGACAGTCAAGATGAAGGCCGTCAGCAAGATGATGACGAAGAAACGTCGATAAACGACGATCTTCAATTGCAAGTAGCAACCACTTCCGGCGCCGAGGTATATATATACATTGAGACTCTGGTGATACAAACTTACTGATTTGAATAAATATGTGTGTACTAACGCGCGCGACTTTCTTTCTTATTTTAGCCCTCGGCCGGATCGTCAAAACAATCGAGTACATCGTCAAAGCGTGGCGCAACCAAGACGCTGAAACAAGGAGAAACATATACCATCGAGGTTGTCAGTGCAACCGGCAAGCCGCTGGAGCCCCACAAGAACTCCACCAAGTTTATCAACCAATGCGGAGCCGTTGTTAGAGACAACGTCTCGATCACCGTCCAGGAGTGGAATGAGCCAAAGAAGGCACGTCTTGGTTTTAGTTTTGTCGAGAAGAGAACAAAAAATGATTGCTTGAAAAAGCTTATGGAACATTTCGTTCTACCTCCGGAATACAACAAATTCGATGAATTGGGTAACAAGATTCCGGAAAACAAGGAGAGGAGGAGGCTAGTCAAACAGTTCGCTCTTCATAAGATGGCCGGCGCATTCCGGAAATTCAAGCAAAATCTAGCCCGTGACTATGTCAACAAGAACAAGACTCCGGATTTCAAAGGACAATATGAGAAACTGAAAGATGATTGGCCAGAATTTGTGAGGCAAAAGAAATCGGAGCAGTTCATTGAAATATCGAAAAAATAAGGAAAATGCGGCTAAGAAGGAGTACAATCATATTATGGGGCTAGGAGGGTACCGCCTTTGGGAGCCTAAGTGGGAGAAGATGGAGAACGGCCTGAGGGACCGAGGAATCCCTCTAGGTACGGAGGGATGGGACCCAAGGGCCAAAAGCTGGTGGTACGGGCATGGGGGAACGCTACACCCGGAAACAGGGGTGTGTGTTCACCGGAATAAAGCGTTTAAACCAACGCAAGCCCTTATTGACGCAATGAGGGATGCTCAAGAGGGGAAGATAAAGTTCAACAGAGAGAATGACGCGCTGACAAAAGCCCTCGGGAATCCTGAACACGGAGGACGTGTACGAGGTATGGGGAACATTCCGTGGAAAATAGGGTTCTCCCAGGACGATGACCCGTACGGTTACAGAAGCCATAAGAGAAAGATGGATCGGGATGCAGATGTTGTGGCGCGGTTGGCATCGGAATTCGATGAGATAAAGAAAACCCTGAATATACTAGTACAAGAAAGATCGGCAGCTGGGACGCATGAAGATCATCCAGCGGATCTCGGAAGCCAGCAGCGGAGAAGAAGTGTGGCTTCCACGGAGGCCCCACCGGCTACTGCTAATGCACCAGCGATCGATATTACTGCACCGGATCCTCCTCGCTACCCCGTGGACGATGTAAAGGAGATGAAAGAATGTCATCTGCATTATCCAATTGGGAACATGTCCACGAAGGTAGCCATCGGCAGTGCTTTACCATGTTTACCTGGAGCACTCTGACATAGGCATCCCAAATGGGCCTGCCGAAGATAGTACCCGGAGTTTACTGAAGGCCCATTACCCGAAGAAAGAGAAGATTCGGAAGCCCAAGATATTATTAAGGAAAGCTAGAGTTGTAATAGAAAGTTTTATTTGTAATCTTACGGGATGAGTTAGAAACCTTCCCGGACTTTGTAACTTGTACAGCACGAATCCCTCGGCCCCGCCTCCTATATAAGGGGGAGTCGAGGGACGCAGAGATCATCGAATCATTGTTTACAAACCCTAGCTTTCATATTCGTCGAGTACTTTTCGGCTGAAACCTTCGAGATCTACTTGCCCTCTACATCCAACTAAACCCTATTCTACCATCCGTAGGCATTGACAAGTTAATACCTTGTCAATTGGCGCCGTCTGTGGGATCTAGAGGCGACAAGGAGCTGATCTCGATGGCACGTTCAAGATCGTCGACTTCATCAGTAGCAAGCAACATCATGGACGAGAGGTAAACGGATCGAAACTAGTCTTGCTGATTTTATTCCTCACCCGCCCTCCCGTTTGGATGCATATGCGTATCTGGAGGAGCCAATGAAGATGACGTTTGGAAAATTCGATTTCCGCGTCGAGAAAGAAGGAGTGTATCGGCTCGAAGTTCCGATCTCGTCGGGATTATCGGCGGGTGATCTTGATCTCTCAAACTCAATATCATCCGACGAGTCAAGCGATAAGGAGATTTCGTCGCCACACTTCATCGACAGCAGGGCAAGTGAAAAACTCGCCAAAATCTTCAGCGACATGTCCTTCGAATCATCGGCGGACTCTTATATAAGCGATGATTCGAGCGACACCGATAGCTTCGACTTCATCGAACAATCCATCTCTATTGGGAAGGTCTTCACCAAACTTTATGATGGTGTCACCGAACCAAGCAAAGCGAAAACTCCAAAATATCACCAAGTTTATGCCATTGGAGAGGCAAGTCGCGATCAAGAGGAAACATCGGAGGCTTTCGACGATTTGGGAAATCCCTATGTCGATCCCTCAGATCTAAGGAGAGGTTTGGGCACTAAATATGTCGGGCCCACACCACGCGTCAGAGTTCAACTTCCACAAACAGCATGGGATAGAGCTGCGAAAGCTTTAGATGGCTCGGAACCAATGACGACAACTGCTACAGTCCAAGAACTGCAAGCCTATCAATATAAACTCGCCCGAGCTGGAAGAGAACTGGAAAAACAGACCGAAGCTTTAAACAAAAGAAAGGAGGCAGCTTCCGCATCAAGCAGGCGACGCACGGAATTAAGTCGACAATCAGAAACTTCGGGAGATAGTCACAGAGAAGCTCGGAGGAGAGCAAGATCTCGGCTGCAAAATATACCGGAAGCTGAAAGAGAGACTCTAATCCAAAACCTCGACATGTCCTTTATGTCAATCGACACGAGGGGGAATATTATCCCAAAAACACCAGAAGCAGGATACATGGCGACACAAGCTTTTATCTTAGCGTCCAGGCCACCTCCCGGAGATCCAAGGGAAGCGCTATACAATATGGCCATGGCAGGATGTGGAGCCATGGGAGCAGCGTTCACAGCCACACCTCCCGAAGGAACTACAAGGCAAAATAGTCCAAGACCTACCGCAGCAGTACAAGATCCACCGAGAGCAAGTGGAGCCAGGGACACAACAACTCAAGCCAGAGTTGATAGAGCACGACAAGAAAGAAGAGAACGTCGGCATTCACCAGAACTTGTTGAAGAGGACATGTGTGGACTCCCATGCTTCACACGACGGGTCCGAAAAACTCGAGTTCCATCGGGATTCAAGCTACCCGATAGTTTCAAGAAATTCGATGGCACTGCAAGACCACGAGGATTGGCTTGTGGATTACCTCGAGACAGTAAAATTGATAGGCGGGACCAGAGCGATAGCCATGCAGAGCATCCAGATACATCTGAGCGGAGCCGCCAGATCATGGATAACAAAGCTTCCCCCAGGTTCCATCGACAGCTGGGAAAGTTTCGAGGATGTGTTTATCAAGAATTTCCGGTCGACCTGCAAGAAACCTGCGACACTAGAGGAGTTGAGGTCATGTCGACAAAAGCATGATGAATCAATGAGGAAGTACATTCAAAGGTGGAACATCATCAAAAACTCGGCAGAAAATATATCCGACGAAAGAGCGATAAATGCATTTGTTGCGGGAGTTCGACGAGGAGATTTCGTGGAGGACTTGGGGAGGACAAACCCAAGAACGATATCGGCTTTAATGGAGATCGCAAACGAGATGGGCGAGATGGCGAAGATGCGGTGCATAACAAACGACATAGGTCCCCGAGAGGAAGATCGCGGTCGAAATTTCCAAAATAGACGCCGATTTCCTCGTTAATTTTCAAGTTACGATGCACCTGGCCAAATATCGGGCGGCTTTCGGGGAAACAATGGAGGAAACGATGAGAGATGATTACCGAGAGAAGCAACGCACAGCAAGGTGACAATAGAGATAACGAGGCAAAATAGCGGGCCAAGGTTCCGGAGACCTTTTGTGTCCCCGAAGAGATGATGAATGGGCCATGTCGGATGCATTTCTTTCTCGACGACAACGGAAAAAGACAGTCGGGACACTTGCAAAAAGATTGTCGAAATTTTCGGGCAATGTTAAGATGGGCGGGACATGCAAATGCTCGGGCGGCACATAGAAATCCTCAAGGACCCGGGAGTGAGATTCACTTACCACCTCCTCCCGCGATTACGAGATGAAAATCGACATCGGCTCAGAATCACGGCGGCACTTGCTCCACCGCCCTATGTCGACCCTAACTCTAACGGAGCGGTCTCGATGATTCGAAAGGCGAGGCCATCCAATAGAGCTCAGAAAGTAATCTCGCGACGGGTGTTTATGGCGGAGAAAATGCCACCACCAACGGTCGAGTACCTTAAGCTGGTCGGGACAAGATATTGGCTTCACAATAGCTGATCATCCGCGACAAGTTCCTCGACCGGAGCGGTCGACACGATCTTACCAGCGAGTAATTGCGGGATTCGATGTATCTCGAGTATTCATAGATGGCGGCAGCGATCTAAACCTTATGTACGCAGATACGCTAAGGAAGATGAATATTTCCCTCGCAAATTTGAAACCAACCGACACACGTTTCCACGGCATCACACCGGAGAAGCCAAGTTACCCATGGGGAAGATCAATCTCGACGTTCAGTTTGGAACCCGAGAAAACTACAGGATAGAGAGGTTGGAATTCGAAGTTGTGGACTTCCCGTCGCAGTATCATGCTTTGTTGGGGTGACCAGCATATGCCAGGTTTATGGCGGTACCAAATTACACATACTTGCTTTGGAGGTTACCGGGACCTAAGGGACCAATCACAGTCAAAGGAAGCTTCACGCTAGCCGATAAGTGCGACAAAGATTTCCATCGACTATCAGAAACTTTCGGGACGCAGGCAGAGTATGCAGCGTCAAGGCTCATGACTGATTATGATGTGCTGCCAGACGTAGGGAGGCACAACAAGGAATCAACTTTCAATACAACAAAAGATTCTAAGGAAGTACAGATTCACCCGACAGATCCGAAGAAAACGACGTCCATCGCAACAAATATGGACCTCGCATAGGAAAGCGCGCTCGTCGATTTCCTGCGTGAGCACTGGAAAATCTTCGCATGGTGTCCAGTGACATGCCGGGAGTACCCGGGGAACTTGCCGAGCACCACCTAAACTTGGATCCTATTGCGAGACCAATCAAGCAACCTTTACGGCGTTTTTCGGAACCAAACCGCAAAGCCATGCTTGTCGAAATTGATCGACTCGGAGAAGCTGGTTTCATTAAAGAGATATCTACCGAGGCCACTTGGGTAGCTAACCCGATGATGGTGCCAAAGAAAAACACGAAAGTCCTTCGCATGTGTGTCGACTTTACGTGCCTCAATAAACATTGTCCAAAGGATCACTTTCCCCTCCCAAGGATCGATCGGATTATCGACTCCACGGCGGGATGTGAACGTCTTTCCTTTTTGGACGCATACTCTGGTTATAACCAGATCAGATTAAAAGAAGACGACGAAGCCAAAACAGCGTTCATCACACCGTATGGCGTATTTTGTTATAAAACAATGCCCTTCGGGTTGAAAAACGCGGGAGCAACATATCAACGAATGATGGAGAAGTGCTTGGCAACACAGATTGGGAAAAATGTACAAGCATACATCGACGACGTCGTCATCACATCAAAAAAGGGGGCAACATTAATTGAGGACTTGAAGGAAACTTTCGACAACCTCGACAAATTTTGTCTCAAGTTGAATCCGACGAAATGCTCTTTTGGCGTCCCAGCAGGAGAACTTCTTGGGTTCTTAGTTTCAGCAAGAGGGATTGAAGCAAATCCCGACAAAATACAAGCCATCGTAACGATGAGGAAGCCAACCAAGTTAAAAGAAATACAACAATTAACTGGGCGAGTCGCAGCTTTGAGTAGATTCGTCACCAGGCTAGGAGAAAAAGCACTACCGTTCTACACTTTGATAAAACAAGGGGAGAAATTCCAGTGGAACGAAGAAGCCGATAGAGCTTTCGAGGATCTGAAGCGCAAAATCTCGACACCACTAGTCCTGGTGGCGCCGAAGGAAAAGGAACCTCTCCTGTTATACATCGCAGCCACACCCCAAGTGGTCAGCACGGTGCTAGTTGTCGAAAGAGAAGAAGAAGGAAAACTCCATGGAGTGCAAAGGCCGGTATATTTCATTAGTGAAGTTTTAACGCCTTCCAAACAGCGGTACCCGCAGTACCAGAAACTAGCATATGGAGTGATTACAACAACAAGAAAGTTGCGCCACTATTTTTCGGCACACCCGATAATAGTAGCCAATGAAGCACCTCTCTCAAATATACTGAACAATCCAGAAGCTACAGGGCGTGTCTCCCTTTGGGGAATAGAACTTTCCCCTCGGGACATCACATATGAAAAAAGAAAGGCAATCAAGTCACAAATTTTGCCAAACTTCATCGCAGAATGGATGGAGCTGCAAAACACGGGACCCCCAGATTTGTCGAGAACTTGGACCATGAACTTTGACGGATCCAAGAGAGTAGAAGGAGCTAGCGCAGGAGTGATACTTATATCACCTGAAGGCGACAAGTTAAAATATGTCCTACGGATGACGTTCCCAAACGCATCCAACAATGAAGCAGAATACGAAGCCCTCATACACGGGATGAAGATGGCGAAAGCTTGCGGTGCAACTCGACTAAAAATCTTTGGTGACTCACAGTTGGTGGCTCAGCAAGTTATGAACCAATGTGATGCAGTCAATGATAGCATGATAGCATACAAGGAGGTGTACAATGAGCTTGAGAAGCTGTTTGATGGATGCGAGGTAAATCACATCAGTAGATTGAGCAATGATGAAGCCGACGTCCTCGCAAACATCGGGTCGCAGTGCCTTGCAATCCCACCAGGTGTATTTTGGGAAGAAATAGCGGAGAGATCAACAAAGCCGAAGAAGATGCAGAAAAAAGCAAAAGAAGAAAAAACTTCGGCGTCTCTCAAAGAAACCGTGGAGGACGAAGAGGACCAAGAACTTGTGATGATGGTACAAGTCCCTTGGATGCAAGCGTACATATCGTATATCCTCAGGAAGGAAATACCCGACGATCCAGTTGCAGCAAAGGCGAGTTATTCGACGATCCAAAGCTTTCACAGTGGTCAAAGGGGAGTTATATAAGCGAAGTATTTCAGGCATCTTGCAAAGGTGTGTCACACCCGAAGAAGGAAGAATAATCCTAAAAGATGTGCATGAAGGAATATGTGGCCACCACGCAAGTAGTCGAGTTATTGCAGCCAAGGTTTTTCGGGCAGGATTCTACTGGTTGACAGCAATCGAGGACACAAAAGAGATAGTACGAACTTGCGACGCGTGCCAGAGATTTGCCGCAAAACCGCACTCTCCGGCGGCAGAGCTAATGCCAATACCATTGTCGTGGCCCTTCGCCCAATGGGGACTCGATATGGTGGGCAAATTGCACAAAGCTTTGCCAGGAGGATATGAGTACCTGTTGGTGGTCGTCGACAAATTCACCAAGTGGATAGAAGCAAAGCCGATAAATTCACCGAGATGCGAGCATCAGCAATAAAGTTCGTGAAGGGCATCGTTTTTCGATTTGGAGTACCTCACGGCATCGTCACGGACAACGGCGGCAACTTTACATCAAAGGAGTTCAAGGCGTCTTGTGCGAGGTAGGCATCAAATTGCACTTCGCGTCAGTTGCACACCCTCAAACCAATGGTCAAGTCGAGAAAGCCAATGGAATCATCTGCAATGGCATCAAGAAACGCTTGTTAGGGCCACTGGAAAAAGCTCGACATACCTGGCCAGAAGAATTACCAAGTGTGTTATGGAGCATCCGAACAACACCAAACACTGACAACACGGAGACCCCGTTCTTCTGGTCCATGGAAGCGAGGCGATCTTGCCGATAGAAATAGAGCACGACTCCCGAGTCACGAGTACAACGAAGAAGTTTCCGGGAAAGCATTGGAAGACGACGTCGACGCACTTGACGAAGCTCGAGATGAAGTACTATCACGAGTCACCAAATACCAGCAAGACTACGAAGAACTACCACAGTCGACGATTGCGGCCGAGATCTTTCCAGGTCGGCGATTTGGTCCTATGGCTCAACCAGCAAAGTACAGAGAAGCTCGAGTCACCATGGTTGGGACCTTACGTCGTCACGGAAGTTATCGACGGAGGAGCATACAGGATCAAGGACAAGAAGACAGGGGTTCCCAAGAAAAACCCCTGGAATGTGGCACAGCTCCGGCGGTTCTACGCCTAGAGTCGAAATATAGTCCTACTTTGTAAAAATACAATGTACTGAAACGCCCGCGAGTTTTCAGACGCACTCTTTTCCTTTTCGGGGCACCGAGTGGGGCCGGAAAGGTTTTTAATGAGGCGGACTCGCGGTGCTGCAATATAATAAAGATAGTGGAGATATACTTCTTATTCTTCGACAGGCTCGGGGGCTCAGCGCCTTCAAGTCTCAAAATCAAATTAGACTTACCGAAATATTTCGCCTTGGTACACTAATACCTCGCCAAATATTAAAATCAGAAGCTAACAATTATAAATATAGTATTGTTTTGGTCCAAAAACCTCGCAACAAAAATATAGAACTCCGACACTAAGATACTCGAGGGCTGGCAATCCATCAATGAAAAAACAAGGATGTCTTATTACAACAGAAGGAAAAATCTTCGAGATGGAAAAAACAGTACAAACTCTAGCCAGAAGGCTCGGGGGCTCCAACAATATAGAGCACTTTGCAATATACAACAAATTTCTTCGGAAATAAAAAAGGAGTCAAAAAAGATAGAGACACAAGGTTTTGCAATATGGTACAAATCAGTTAAAGCCTAAAATACTATCTATGGACAAACCTCTGGTTGTTTTATGTTCAGCATAGGACCCCTTGACGAAGAATTCTGAGTCCATTCGAAGAAGCTCATCTATCATCGACTCGGCCACAGGAGCTACCATCTTATCGATTGTGTCAATATCATTTTTCCGCCGCGATTTCTTGGCCAAGCAATCAGCAACAATCTTCGTAAGGTCTAATTTTGGATGACAAATATTTATCATAATCATGGCGAACCTTGCTCCAGCAGTCAATTGAGCTCGTACAAAATTATGAATACGGGGAGCATCTCTGAATATCTCCAGCAATTCAGGAAGAGAATTGGGAACCTCATTTCGCGGAAACAAAGTCTTGTAAACAAGGGTTAATGTTGTCGTGCAAAAATTGAGAAATTAGCGCACTTGGCAAGCACGATCTTGGAACCTGACAATCTGTTGGGTTCGTTCAGGGGTGGCCCGAATAAACGAGCCATGGTTAAGGGAAAGATTGACAAGAAGATTCGTTCTCTCGTTTACTCTTCGATCTTCGGCGGCGGCATCAAGAGCCAGAGCCTATTAAGCGACAAGGCAAGAAATTTGGAGGAGGGCACAGCAAAATAAAGAGGAGGCATTGTGAGGTTGGAAAAACGTACCTAACATATCCGTGCTAGCTTCCAACATTAGCTCGAGCATGCTATTTTCTCGGGTAGTGGCTCCCTTTGCCTCCAATACGACGGTATCCTTGGCAGCCATAGCCTTTTTGGCTTGTTGGAGAGCGAGTTTTTCTTGTTCGGACGCTTTACGAGATTGTTCCATCATTGCCAGAGTTTGTTTCTTCATGGATTGAAGTTGTTGTCGAAGTTCTTGCAAATCTTTCGACAAATGTTTGCTTGAAGAACCTTCGAGGGGATTATCATCGACTAGTATTTTCTTCGAGAAGGAAGACGCGAGGTGAAGCATCGGGAGAGCAAGGGTTGGTCGAATAATTATCAAATATTAACTGGAAAAGAAAGTCCCAGGATCAATGATAGTACCAAGAGGAATTTCATTGATTTTTAGAAAGTTTACACGGACATTACAAAAGAAGTTCTCTAAAGGGACTAACAGGGTAATTGTTGCCAAGGCTAAGATGGCGACAACAGCAAAAGAAATAGAGAAAGCAAAGGAAAGAAAAAGCAAAGGCATTCAACTAGACCTCCGGCCTTGATGAGCTAGGAGTTGAAGATGGCTTGATCCCGAGATAGGCCAGGATTTTCTTCGTGTTGGGCTTGGCTGCCTTGATCAACGACCTCCATTTTGATTGTTCTATCTGCTCGGTGTCGCCTACCTTCATCCAGTCAACAGTTTGTTGACTGTCAGCGACCAAGGCAATAGTGTTCTCAACAACAACCTTCATGTTCTCCTGACGCATCTTCAGTCCAAGATCCTCTGGTGGATTGAAAGCCTTGGCAAGGGCAAGGAAAGTCTTAGGCTCCTCTTTCTTCGGGAAGAAGTAGGGGAACAACTTCGACAATCCTGCGTCAGCATTCACCACGCCTTCGCGAATTTCTTGGCCATGAAACTCCAGATAAGACGGTGCGTCAAGCGAGAGGATCATTGGTGGGATTCTCAAGGTCAAAATCTTGGCTTGTTTGACCTGCCATAAAAATTATATGTTAGTTGACGGTAAGTAAAAACAAAAGAAAGCAAGTCTTAAGAAAAATAGAAGGGATCAACAAAGTTCCGAGGAAGCGACGATTTTGTGTGTTCAAGCGCTTGAGGATTCCCTTTTCACGGGTGTCTGTGCGGCTTTGTGCTCGTTTAAAGCGGTTTCGGCATCATCAAGTTTCTTTTGCAGTTCTTCGACACTGGCAGCTTTTGCTTTGGCCTCATCAGCCTCTACTTTTGCTTGGCTGGCATCAAGTTCGGCTTTCTTGCGAGCCGTTTCACTTTGCTCCAATTTCCGAGCAAGAGTGTCGGCAAGCCTGTTGGCCTCTGCAAGTTTTTACGCCAAAATAGAAAAGAACAGTCAAAAATGCGACAAGAATAGGAGCAAGAAGATTAGAAACAATGACAACAAAAAAGTTGTTACCTTCAGTCCTGCTGGCATATTCACGGTACCCAATGAATTGGGATCCAATGCGAATAAGCTCTTTGATCATGGGCTGTCAAAGAAGAGCAGAGAAAGAAAATATCGGTACGAGAAAAATATGAAGGCACAAAAAGAAGTAAACAGAGGAAATATGGATACTAGCAGGAAAGTCAAAAACCTACATCATCTAAGAGCGAATGAGAAGAGCTACCGAATTGAAGGGCAGGCTCAATGATCGTTTCAACCCTTGTCCTTTTTGGTGAAGGAGCAAGGGGGCTTGAAGGAGGAGTGGCGGTGACGACGTTTTGTTGAGGAGGCGAGGATTCTTCTCCTTCAACTAGCGTCTCCGAAACAAGTAAAGTATGTGACGCGCTCGTCCGAGGAGCCACGTCACGAGTTGGTACTTCTTCCTCATCATCACTACGATTAAAGATCGACAGCATAAAAAGCAAGATGAGACAAAAAACTTCGACTACAAGAAATAAGGGGAAATCAAGATGACTTACGAGCTAACGAGGGATGCGAGATATGGATCATAAGTTGCCTTCTGATGCGAAGGATCAACTTCTTCGGCTTTGGAAGTGCCAGAACCTTCGACGTCATTCCTCTTCCTTTTGCCTTTTGGAGAAACAGCGGGAGGAGGAGATTGTGCCGACGCAGTGCCTTCGGAAGATCCCGCAGATTTTCGAGAATCCACGGGTTCATTCACAAAAGACGGAGTTTCTTGATTGTCATCAGTGACGATGGCCCTTTCTTCGACTTCTCCACCTTCAGGAAGAGGAGGAAGCGAGACAAGGTCCGGATGATTACGTGCAAAATAAAACAGGGAAAGATGTCAGAAAAGAAGTTACAAAAAAGATAGCAAAGCAATAACAAGCCAATAGACAAAGATTACCTTGGGAAGTGGATTGGCGGCGCTGAATGGTGTCACGCGGCAAGAAGAAGGGACAACATCTTTTTTGCTGAGAGATGAAATTTTTCGGACAAGTCTTTCTAAATCCTTGACCTCCAAATTCACCGACAGCCGATCTACGTCCTTGTCGCCGGCATATTTCCAGAGAGGATATTTGCGGGCCTGAAGTGGCTACACTCTAGTCCTAAGAAAGTATGCAGTGATTTGGATACCTGATAACTCTTTGCCGCGAGTATTTTGCAACTCGTGGATACGAGCCATCAAGGTTTCTGTCGACGCCCTTTCTTCTTCGGTGGCTTCCGCGTCCCAGGAGCGGCGGCGAAAGATTTTTTCGGCGCCATCAAAAGGAGGGATGTTGTCCTCCGTACATCCATGGTTCTCCTCCTGAATGTACAACCACTTCTTGCGCCATCCTTGAACTGAGTCAGGAAGTTTGACGTCGAAGTAGTCGACAGTAGGCCGAACAGAAATTCCAACGCCGCCTATATTATAGGCAGCATTGGGTGAGCCATTACGGCGGCAGAAGAAAATGCGCTTCCATAGCACCCAGTTAGGCTGGACGCCAAGGAAGGCCTCGCAAAGAGTGATGAAAATGGAGATGTGAAGAATGGAGTTTGGCGTGAGGTGGTGGAGTTGCAGACCGTAGATAAAAAGCAGTCCACGGAGAAAAGGATGAATGGGGGCGGATAGACCGCGGATGAGGTGATCGACAAAACTTACCCGGTACCCCATTGGAGGGGTTGGGTAGCTCTCTTCACTGGGGAAGCACAATGCCTTGGGTTTCTTGTTGATCCCCAGCTTCTTCAGCATGTTGATGTCTTGAGTGGAAATTTTCGATCTTTCCCACTCCGCCGCCCCAAGATCCGCGGCGGCCATGGAGGATTCCGGCGTGCTGTGCCTTGTCAATCGACGCGGTGGCATCAACAATGGCGCAGGGTTTGCGGTTTGGAAGCGAGGAGCTTAAGAGGTTGTGGATCGCGAAGGAAATTTGCGAGATGAGAGAAGGAGGACGGCGCGAGCGGAAGTGCTCAAGGAGGAAGAAGGCGATCTTATATAGGGGTGAGGTGAAACGACGAACCGTTGGATAAGGAAAATGTGTGGCAGATGATAGCCACGTGGCAACAAGGGTAAAAAAGTAACTCAACGTTGGGGAAGTTACGGTGCGTGCGCCGGAAAAAACGGAGGACGTGTGTCCCCCACTTGCACGACGTGTCAAGATAGTGGATCAATTGGGCCCGCAAGGCAGTGGGTGAAAAGCTTCTCGCGATTTTTGGACTTACAATCGTGGCTATCGTCAGCAATAACGTCACCTTGGCAGAAAGAAAAATTCGACTCAACAGCTGCATAAAAAGGCGACATGCAAAAATATTGGAGAGCCTTTGATCAAATACAAGTTTTTTGTCAAATGCTCGGGGGCTACTTTGGAAAAATGAAAAGATCAAGAAAGACAAAATAGAAATGGCGTGAGCCTATGATCAAATACAAGTATTTGTTCATAGCCTTGGGGGCTACTCCCATCGGGAGCGCTGTTCGCGCACCCGAGAAATTATAAAACTTCGGGAGAGAAAGAAAATATAGCGGCATAAAGTGTGGAACCTACAACCAAGCACAAGTCCTTGGCTGTAGCCTCGGGGGCTACTCCCATCGGGAACGCTGTTCGCGTGCCCGATGAAATTATAAAAAAAAAAGGAAGACAGAACGAAAAGAAGAAAGATAGAAAAGCAAAAGAGTATATTTCGAGTTATAAATAACTCTGCATATACTCCCATCGGGAGAGCAATATAAGTCATCTTTGACTCAATAAAATGTGCCATTCCATCAGCCGAATAAGCACTCGACAATATATTCTCAGAACGCCGAAGTTGCGATCAATTTCTGAATGCCGCAAAACTTTGCGAAGGTAAGACCCCAGATCTATTATGTGAGGCGTGGCGCCGTCTCTGACGTCGGTTTGCTACTTTTATCCGTATCAACAAATACGAAGAAAAATCCTAACGGACGCGTTAGGTACCCGATAAAAATGACTGGGACTCGACAGAATGGTAAGACCTTAAGCGGCACCTGTCGAAGTTTACACCAGTATCCCGAAATCATGTCCAGGGATGTGATTTTGAAGTAGGTTTTTGCGGATTGCCACTAGAGCAGTTAACTAGTACACGATCCGTCGGATGAATTAGCCCCAACTACCATTATCCCTGTACAATATAGAAATTTATATGAAGAAATATAGAAAAGTTTAAGTTGTCGAGTAAAAATAAACAGTGGAGATTTTCCCTGACTCTATAATTCAAGCAAAATCTCGGGGGCTACTGACATAGGCATCCCAAATGGGCATGCGATAGTACCCGGAGTTTAATGAAGGCCCATTACCCGAAGAAAGAGAAGATTCGAAAGCCGAAGATATTATTAAGGAAAGCTAGAGTTGTAATAGAAAGTTTTATTTGTAATCTTACGGGATGAGTTAGAAACCTTCCCGGACTTTGTAACTTGTACAGCACGAATCCCTCGGCTCCGCCTCCTATATAAGGGGAGTCGAGGGACGCAGAGATCATCGAATCATTGTTTACAAACCCTAGCTTTCATATTCGTCGAGTACTTTTCGGCTGAAACCTTCGAGATCTACTTGCCCTCTACATCCAACTAAACCCTAGTCTACCATCCGTAGGCATTGACAAGTTAATACCTTGTCACACTCCACCACAACAACCCCATTCAAGATGGCTATGCTCGTGTCACGGTGGAGGACATAGTCCCAGGGTTTGAGTACCTGGAGATTGACTATGCTACACCCGAAGGGGAGAGAAGACTTGGAGGTGTCAAGCGCCAGTTCATTCTATGGAAAAAGAAGTTTATCAAGTTTCCAGGCGAGGCGCCAAGGCCAACAAGTCCACCCCCCTCCGGTGGTGGTGCTGGTGGTCGCTCACCTACACCTCCTTCACGTCAGCCGACGCTGCCCCCCAGTCCACAACGTCCGGCGGGTGATCAGCCGCCGCCCCCCAATCCTCGTCCGGCGGGTGATCATACGCCGCCCCCCAATCCACCTCCGGCAAAGAAGCAGAAGAAGTCTTGGACTATTAACCCGGACCCTTATGTACCTAAGACCACAAAGGTACCGGAGCCATCACTGAAGCCTCTCCCCACAAGGCCTTGGGAACGTAGTGCCGAGGAAACTGACGCGGCCGCGACTGCTGATTATGAGAAATGGAAGGCGGATATGAAGGCGAAAAGAGAGCCTGAGCCCAAGCCAGTATTTTCTGACAAGCAAAAGAAGTGGGCTAAGTCATTTTTGAGCACACCATCCCAAGCCGCGAAGAATCTGCCTGACGACTATGCACGTGAACTTCGTAGGCAAGCACTCATGTTCAAGGAGAAGAAAGAGTTGGCGGAGAAGCAGGAGAAGAAAGCCTTGAAGGAGGCTGAGAAAGAATTAGAAAGTAAAAAAGGGGGGAAACAAGTTGCCCAGCTCGGGAAACAAAGTAAACAATCGATCGCCCCGCTCATAGTGAAAGCCGCCGGTCCGAATGCTGAACTAATGGACCCCGCTATCATAGCAGCTGCGGCAGCACATGGAATGACTGTAACGGGTGCCAGAGAACAAGCGGCCGCGTTCGGTATGACTCTTCGTGCAGTGTTAGGCCTTGAGGAGGCGCCAATGAGTGAACCAGTAATTACATATGTGCCGAATGGGCCTCTAGTCGAGCCTGCGCAGGAAGAGGATCTACCTCAACAAATGAAAAATCTGCTACATTGGTACAAGGGTTACATAAAAAATAACGCCGGCAAAGATTATATTTATGCGGAAGTTAGACATGAGCATCACTTCAAACATTACTATGTAACAGT
This sequence comes from Lolium rigidum, assembly GCF_022539505.1. Lineage (NCBI taxonomy): Eukaryota > Viridiplantae > Streptophyta > Magnoliopsida > Poales > Poaceae > Lolium > Lolium rigidum. The sequence continues at coordinate 272,714,747 of NC_061508.1, forward strand.
TCATCTGAGTGAATTGTTCCAGCTGTTCAATCTGCGCGAGCTCGACAAATTTTGTAAGTGATTTATTTCTACCCCATCTCGTTCATTGCATGCACTATATATATATATGGTAAATGTGGTATTGCCACCCGGTGGCACTGCCCCCCCCTCTACCTGTCGTCCGATCCATCATATAGATTCGGCCTGAATGCAGTTTAGCTTCACCTCTCAAATCCTTATTAGCTACACTATCTGTAAAACCACCTGCACGGTCTGCAGCCTAGGTTAGTGTCAATGTTCGTGAGATGCAGAAAAGGTCAGATTGATGGCAGGCTTTCTCGATGTGAATTGCTTAGTCAAAATCGCATGCAGAGACAAGAGACAGAGTGCTTGTCAGCCATCAATGTATACTGTATGCATGCACCGTTTTTTTTTTTTGCCTCTTTTAATCCACATGATGTTTTTTACCGAGCGCACAGTGGCCATCGACATTTTTTTATCTATTTTACAGAAGTGGAAGACCACCCTTTTTCAGAAGACATCATGGAAGCATTAAATGTAAAATGCATGCACAACAATGAGAAGACCAGCAGTGCTTCATGCATGCATTTATCTCAGCAGCAGTCGGCAAGCTCCTACACTCCGGCGGGAGCCTCTCCGGTGAGAGGGCAAACGCGGCGAGTTCTACATTTTGCACGTCAGCGGAGGCCGACTTCGGGGAGATGGCCATCACTGACGTTAGCATATGTATATACTCCTCTTGTGTCTCCATCGGTCATGGCATAAATAGTGACATCTCCGCTTGGTGTTGACCGCCACCAGCTCGCCGCCATGAGTGACGGACACCGCTGCCAACCTTTGTGTCCTGGTGCACTCCGGCCAGATGAGTGTCAGACACCGCCGCCAGCCCTCCAGTTCTAGCGCGCTCTCTCAGCCTCTCCCGCTCAAGCCACCAGCGAGGAAGGTCACCACCCCTGCCGTTTGGGCCGTGTTCTGGCCTCCGCCCACAATTGTGCGTGCCCCATGCATGCTTGAGGACGATGAGAGCCTCTGCAATGCGGAGGGCTACAACAAGATCTCCGACGAACTCGCGAAGGGTGACGTGCAGCCCGCCCGCGTGTCCGGCGGTCGTTTCGTGCTCGAGTTCTTCAATTTCACGGGCAGCCAGCACCATGCTCGATCAAGTACCAGCAGCTGGAGCTCCTCGCGCTGCACAAGCCAAGATGCATGCATGCAGAGCTGCTGCAACGCTGACTATAACACTGTGCGCGCATTGGAAATTAAGAAAGACGTTTGGCTCATTTATTCCTTCACTTTACACAAGCCAGCGCCGGGTTTTACGCTGCATGGCTCTGCTGTTCTCTGCCACATGAACGTATAATTAGGTTCTAATTCAATTTTCAACGTGATTCATTAAGTTTTAGCTGCAACGTGTTGGTTTGTTAGCAGCGCAGAACGAATCTCCAGCTAGTCATCGGACGGGCAGACACACGGGGGGCAGTGTCACCGGGTGGCAATAAGGGCATGAGCAATGGTGGCATACACAACTAGCTGCTCCATGTAAAAAAGTTGTCAGAAGCAACATGGTCAATTTTATCTCTCCAATGGAAGCTACAACTTTAGTCAGAAAAAAGAGAGAAGGGACCCCACAAATATGACACTATGTATCTCTTCCTCTTTCCAAAAAGCATACTTTTTAGGCTTAAGATCCCACTTCTTGAAGAGGAGGCTGCCTCCTCATCCGAACCTACTTTGGACCACCCGAACCTAGTTAAAGGTGTGAGGCAGTAGCTCTAGGGCAGTGCATTGGGCATGCCCTAAACGGAAATGCTGGAGTTACGGGCAGATTGGTTACGGACTGAACTTACGGGATAACGTGGCTATCAATCGTGAATCTAGATGAGAAAGTCTCGGGACAACTGCTTCAAGGTATCCAATCGTGTTGACCCACATAATGCCTGTAAGATAATTTCGTAAGATGATTCCGTACGTGTAGCATTACTGGGCAATAAATCCACTCTCATATATATATATATATATAGAGCTGGACTATTCTCGAACCCCCTTAAGAGGGTTCTAGAATAACTATTCTCGAACCCCCAAGAACCAACGAACCGAACCACCAGAAAAACCAACTAGCTACCGACTCGACCCAGTCCCCCACAAATCCCACCTTCTTCCTTCACGAACTTCCCACTGCCCGTGTCCCACCTTCTTCCTTCCTCGGCGGCACCGCATCCCTGCGCCACCTCCATCCCTGACGGTCGCCCCGCATCCCCGCAGCGGCGCATCCCCGGCCGCAGCCCCGCATCCCCGCGTCGCCTCCATCCCCGGCCGCAGCCCCGCATCCCCGCGCCGCCTCCATCCCCGGCCGCAGCCCCGCATCCCCGCGTCGGCTCCATCCCCGGCCGCAGCCCCGCGACACCTGCAACCCTCGACCTCCGTTCATTCTCGCTGCCCGCCTCCGACCTCGCCGTCCTCGTCCCCTCCGCCGGTAACACTCGCTCTTCCTCCCAGATCCGATTCCATCCGAAATTCGTTCTACTCGATCCCGGCGCCTTGCAATCTCGTTCTCTTTAGGTCTAATATAATCGCCGCCCTTTTCTGCAGTTGGAAGCGCCATCGTGTTGGGTCACCGGAAGCGTCGCGCGCATGTGAGTGATCCGATCCAACCATTTTTTATTGCCGTATTCAATCGCTGATTTGTAGCGCAGGCGTCACACGCGGGTCGGGCAGATCGCTGCGTTGGGGTGGATGCGGATCCATACGCCGCCGCCGATCGCGTGTTTCAATTAGCTAGGGATTGTAGGGCACTTATATTCGTGATTGTCTATTTATTATACGCCTGGGATCCGTGGAATTGAGCAACGGTGTTCTGGTGCACGATGCGTCTTACGAATTCTATGCAATGCAACCAACCAACCAACCGCCCATGGCTGCTGAGGCCTCCGTGCTAGCTCGTGCAGCGGTTCCAATGGCCTGCCTTTTTGCAAAAATCTGAAGTATATAGGCTCTGAAGTATCCTGCGCAATGAGGATATGAATTTATGGCTTTATGCTTTAAAATAAACCTCTTCAGTAGGAGGAGCAGTCATGAATCTGCATATGTTTTTGAATGGATGATTGCACTAAAAAATGATTGGTATGCACTGCTCTGTACAAATTATCTATATATTTGGAAGTTTGGTTTCTGTTTCTGAGAAGTATACTCTTTGCTGTTGGGAAGTGTAAGTGTATTGTCTCATTTTTTCTGGTGTGCATCTAATCCTAATGCGTCGTTCCTTGTTTATCTCAGTTTATTTTGTGTAAGTCGACAGTTCAGTTTTGTGCTTTTTAACAGTTCACCCTTGTGTCCAGGTAGCGTCGTGCGACTCGACGGAGCTCCTGATTTTCGCTACACACACTTCTCCTAATCTGTGAACCTCACTTCTACTAATCTGTGAAGCTCACTTCTCTTAATTTGTGAAGTTCACTTGCCCATCGTGAGAATTCCTGATTCGGCAGAGATAGCAGTTAACTTCCACGATGCAGAGTTCACTTGGTCCACAGAGGGTACAAAAAGTTAATTTTTTCAGAGGGGGAGTCCGCTTAATTCTTGGGGCAGAGTTCACTATTGCTTGTCCAGAGATTTTTAATGAGGAACTTATTTCGTTTGAGTAGTGAGTAATTTTTTACAACATTGAGCAATTTTATTACAGACAAACACAAGTGAACTTTTAATGATGTATTGTCCTGAGGCTTTTCTCACTACATAATCGAGTGCAAAACTGTTGTTGTTTTAGTTTAGAACTGCCCAAACTTCAGAGCTAAACTACAATATTTTGGCTTAAGAACTACTGCTAGTTCATAGCTGAACATTTGCTTGTTCCCTCGACAGCATGCTTGGCCTCCCTCATGACCATTCAGGATCTCCGCCGCCACCTGAACTAAGGTGTATGTTTCTCTACGAACCGCTGCTGACTAGTTTGTGAACTTGCTCAATGACCTGCACAACTCTGAACTGCCTGATGCTAATTCAGAATTCTCTGTGTCAGAAAGTTCGCCTTGTGCATTCTTGAAGTTCAAATATAATCGAACCATCTTCACTTTTGTTGGACAGTTTACTTGGGACATAATGGGAAGCTCAATTTTCACATCGTGAAAGTTCATTTCATTTTTCTATGAAACAAACTAAATGGTAATGGTGAGTTCACTTTTGTAAAAGTGAAGTTCACTCCGCAAATAAAATGAAGTTCATTTGAACAAAAATGCATATTGCTGCAATCTTGTTTTGATGTATAAAAGCATTATCTAGTATTTCGTTTGATCTTAACCATCTACTACTGTCTACTATTATCCTTATGCTTCCTTTTTTGTTATATGTAAGGAACACTACTTGACCGAGCCTACTATGCTATATCTAAGAGGTGGCATGATGATCCGGTAATACTCCACGGGGATTTCAACGCTTAAACTTAAGGTAATTATCTAGTAAACTATGCATATGCATTCAAGAGTCCATTCATGTTCCCTATTATTATGCTGTTATACTCATTTTTAACACTAAGAAAGATCTATCTTTTGCCCTACAAATTAATATCATCAGAGCAAAAAGGTAGAACAATTTGACATTTTTTCTGCAACTAATTGAGCATTACTAATCTCAAAAGTAGTTGAAACCTACAAAGCTTCACAAGCCTGCACTTGAGTTTGTGATTTTTATGCTAATAAGATCTGTGGAAGTTCTTTATTGAAGTTCACATTACTTGATTGACGTAGTGCACCTTTTTCTATATGTGAAGTTTGCTTTTTTTATATGAATTAACTATCATCACAGTACCCACAAGCAGCATTGCAACGAGCTGGGAGTTCTTGCGGCTGGCTCCTGTGGTTGTCACTGCAAGTCATGCTCTTCATTGCATGAAGCAGCCGAGCACAAATGCACAACAGGAATAAAGGTGCGGAGATGAAGAGCTCACTATTGCTAGTCCGCGAAGTTCATTTCTCCTAATTCGTGAAGTTCACATCTCCTGCTACTTTAGTTCAGATATTCTTGCTAGATGGAATATTATTTTATTTCTTTTTGATATTGTAAAGCTCCATGTGCAGAAATGTAGCTACACTGGACTTCCTTGTCGGTGCCTTCATATGCATCTCTTCCGCTTGACACAGCGACGCCGCGAGTGACAAGGCTGCCACCCCACACTGCTGCATCTGCTCCGCGAGTAACGCTGCTCTTTGAATCCCTCCTGTGTTGTCTTGTGAGTTTTCAAATTTTATTGCTTCTGGTATGATACACAACGCTGGTATTATGTCATGTTTCTCTTACAGAAATTAGGAATGAGTAATAATGTTCAGTAATATTTTGACTGTGTAGTGGTTTCTAATTAGCCTCACCAGTACAAATATTTGATGCATGGCTGATAGCAAAAAATAGAAATCCCATGAAAAAGGTGACTTTTTTATTAGAAAGGAATCCATGGAAGTTCACTCTGTTTGTGGGAGAAATTCAATTCCGCCTGAGTGTGGAGTCAAAATTGTTCATATTTTTGTCAAGAGGTTCGCTTATTGTAATTCGGAAGTCGTGTCTTGTGTCTTGTGCGTGAGCTCCAGACCGGTTTGTATGATTAGAAAAGGAAGTCCACCTATTAAGGTAGAGCGGTTAGTTTACTGAAAAACCTAAGTCCATTCTTTAAAATATAAATGATATATGATATTCCACTTCTCAAATGAAAAACACGAGAACATACCTTATTTTATGTAGTGCATTTTTTACTTGTGTTTTATCTCTAAATTGAAGTTCAGATTTAAATGCATAGTAGTTCGGATGCTAGTAATGTATAGTAGTTCAAATCACAAAACTTTAAAAAGAAAAAATATTGGCGAAGAACTCCAGGATCCTCTTTTCCCTGTCGCTCCTCCTAGGAAGTTCGCCCTGCGCCGCCGAGGAGTTCACCCGCACCTACCGCTGGGGGACGACGGCACCGGGATGTAGTGGTCGGGATCCTTGGAAAGTTTGGTTATGTTGCAGCTTAGTAATTTGACAGGGGCAGTGCGGAGCATACCAGGCAGTCCACTCGTGCGGATGTGCGATAACGTCACCCACATTCTCCCACCCTCCTGAACTATCCGAACAACAACATGCTGTTGAAGTTTCCAGCAATTGTTTGTTTGAAGTTCAGACACGGTTCAGAAAAAGTTCATTGCATGTAGTTACCTTTTCCCCCCAGTATTTTGCCTATCAAATTGATGTAAAGTTCAGACTGATCATGTGCATGGAATTCATTTTACTTTCATGGCAGCACAAAGGTGAGCCATGTTTATTTGGCAAAACGAAAGAGTTAGCACTTGTATAGTATGTCAATCACTTTAAACACCACCCTTTCTTAAACAAATTGGGGGACATGATGCCCTTTGATTCGGAAACCATTCAAACTATGACACAACAAAGTGCAGTTTTATGACAGGTGTTGGCGACCTGGGAGTCCATCGCTCGCAGCCATGGGAAGTCCATCAATGTCGTCCACAATGTCCGACAGGGAACAACATCATCAGGAGTTCGCTTCTTCTAATCTGTTAAGCTCACTTCTCTTAATTCGCAACGTTCACATCTACTACTATTCACAAATCGCAAAGTGAACTGATATGTTCATTGGATATCATTTGAAAAAAATGCAGTATACTTGCAAAGCTCACTTTCATCTTCGAGTGAAAAAATTCATCATTTAAAAATGCAGTATACTGATGAACCTATTTTCTTCCATTTCTTGGCGTGGCAGATTTCTGCAGTAGCATGTCGCGCTGGTGGCGGTCATGTCCTAAAATTATTGGCCGGGGCCCTGTGCTGCTGATTCCTTGGCCGATACCTTCTGCGAGTGGGTGCGTGCTCCTCCGGCAGGTACCATCTCTCCCAATCAAACGACTCTAGGGTACCAACTCTGCTAGTGGTGAGAAGCTAGCTTTTCTATATCAATTGCTGATTTTTGGACGTGGTGCAAGCCCAGAACTCTGCTTCAGGTGGTGGACGCGGCTCCCTGGTTCAGTACTAGCAGCATATGCACAGTTCTGAACTGCTACTTGGCGTGTACTATTTGATTTCTATTTTAGAAATTTTGTTTGTTAGCATATTATTGTGCTGTGCTTGTGCGATTGCTGACTAGTTTGCACTTCTAATCCGTGAAGGTCACTTTTCCTAATTCGTTAAGTCGTACATCTTGCATTGCACAATATGCATTTCTCTTGTGGGGAATTAGCCTTTATTTTGTATAGGAGTTCACCTTTGTGCACTACTATTTTTGTTCTTTATTTTCTTTTGGCAAAACCATTCGCCGTTGGTTAATTAGAATTGTGTTTGATGGTGCACTGCTTCTGAACTGTTGTTGTTGTGTCTTACATTTTATATCGATTCTAATACAGTGCGCCGTGCAGCTCTGGCCAATTAGTTTTATAAATAGAAAGTAAATTAGATAATAAAAAAATCAGGAAGTTCATTTGTATTTCTTAGGAAGTTCTGCATATACATATATTTTTAATCAACAAAATAAGACTCTATTTAGACTCTTGTATTGATGAGTTCTTGTTCTACTAAATGTCAGAAGTCCTAACAAATTATGTTATTACAGGGTAGCAGCTTGGGCGATGAATTCAACAAGACTTATAGAGCTTGGCTGGAAGACACTATAATATTTTTGAATTAGCTCATGTATTTAGGGGAGAAGTTTTTCTGCACTTCAACGTGGCTATTTAGGATTCATACTTCCTTATTTGGGATATGAACTTCAACGTGGCTCCATGATCGCATGCCGTTGAGAAGTTTTGTAGCATTTTTCCTCCGTGAAGTGTTACTGTGTCTGACTTTCACTTTTGCCTTTAACTCTGATTACTTGTAATAATTTGGGGAAATGAATAACATGTACTTGTGTTGATGTGTAATAGAAAAAATAAGAAGTTCATTTTTATTTACGTTGAAAGTTCAATTTTGTTTTACGGAAGTTAGTGCCATATGTGTTGGCAATTTTAGTTAAAAGCGCACAATAAAAAAGAATCAAAATTGCATCGTGCAAGTTGAGAAGTCCTCTTCAATTAACTGAATAGTTCAATTCCACTCACCTTTTATTCTTGGCAAAAGTTCACTTTTCTAATCTTGACAGTTCAGTCTTATTCGATGCATAGTATCAGTTAAAAGTAATTTCTAAAGTGCACTTTGTTCGTATGAGAAGTTCACTTTACATGAACAGCGGTAGTTCATCACTTTACATGAACAGCGGTAGTTCATTTATTCTTGGCCAAAGAATTCAATTCATCTTTTAACTGAAAGTTTACTTTGAAAGTTAACTTTGCCGATCTTCATTTTGTAACGGGCGCGAAAGTTCACTTTGAACCACATTTTGAACATAGCTGAAACTTTATACCGCGACCCGAAGTTCACTAACAGATATCGGGAAGTTCACTTCCATATTCGAGCACCTCATACACTCTGTTTTTCTGGACGGAAATCATACGCATAGAAATCGTCCGTACAACCACCGATTGCGCAAATCGACCAACTCAACGTACAATTAGCACTAATATAACTCTACTAATACTCCAACATATCGCAATGCCACACCTAATCAATCTAGATGAGCCAATTTCGAAATGTTCTTGTGTCGACGTTATCTTCACTTTTATGTATTTCTGAAATTAAACTAAAACCATTTAGAATTTGGAAAAACATTCAACATGAAAAAGATTCGCCTAATCAATATCTTTTCAACGCAATATCATTTGGCACATTCCGATAAGTGGTTCGTAAATAAGCCCCAAAAACAGTTCGAAAAACCAAGAAAGTTCGAAAAACGTAACCACGTATTTTCAAATCTGCTCTTAAACTATAAAAAATTTAAAAAAGTTTTCTTCATGAAAAAGGTGCGCCTAGTCAGCACCTTTCCAACGGCGTATCATACGCATCATTCCGATAAACGGTTTGAAAACTGGAACCCAAAACTGTACAATAATAGAGAAATCCGCGAAAACGTTGTTTTGTATATTTCAAATTAGTTTTAATGAATATAGAATTTGGGAAACAATGAACAAGAAAAAGATGCGAAATTTCCGTGCGAATCCAACGGTATATTATACGCATCAATCCGATAAGCGGTTTGAAAATCATCATGAAAATACTCGTCCGCACGAACATGCAATTCGGTATTCCGTCGAGAAGTTCACTTGTGAAACACGCGGAAGTTCAGTAAAGGGTTCGAGAATAGTTATTCTCGAACCGGTTCGAGAATAGACCAGATATATATATATATATATATATATATATATATATATATATATATATATATATATATATATATATATATATATATATATATAGGATAAATACTTCCTACCCCTGGGTGTAACTACACCCATGTGTACTATACTACCATATTGAAGTATGTACGATACTTTATCTATTTGAGTATGTTCATACAACATATCTAAGATACTCCAAATCAAGTTTGGTGGAAAAAATGTATTTAAACATGTAGTTTGCACTACATATCCGATATACATGCATATGTACACGTAAAAAATGAGTCTACGTAAAAAAAATGTACATACTGCCTACAAAGTATTATATATACAACTAAAATAGTCTTATATACTTCATACTACATGTACATACTTTCCGGTATGATAGATACTCATATAGGATATATATTGTCCTAACTATATTGTTGTGCACGCTATTATGCAGAATGAAGATTCGGGAAATGCGAATAAGGAACATCCATGATGTTGGGTTCATTGACCCACACATCGTTAATGGATATGTTTTAGAACATCACCCCGCCGACGTGGAGGAAGACCTGTGGCGTTTTCTTACAAAGCAGCAACTCAAAAGTCAAATTCTATTTCTTTACCATTTTGGGTGAGTGTTTCTGTCTTGAGCACATTCTCTTTTCTTTACTCCATGCATGGTATGTCTAATCGATGAGTTATGCATGACTGTGCATGTATCGTGTCCGCAGGTTCCACTGGATTCTTCTCACAATTGAATTTCACACCTCTAGAGTTCTCGTCCTGGACTCTCTGGATATGGATCCAAAGCATTGGGTCGACATGAGAAGAATGCTGCAAAAGTAATTATTTTCATTCATTTACGCTCTATATCGATCGGCCTCTTTCGTTCATTTCCTAATATCAAGTAACTAATAACTCTCTTGTTCATTTAATTTTCTTTGCCTCGTAGGGTTTGGAGACGGTTCTCATATCAAATGGTCGGTGAATTCAAAAAAGAGGTAGAATTTAAAAGCTCACTGACTGGGGATATTCAGCCACCGGGGACCAATCTATGTGGATACTATGTTTGTGAGTTCATCCGGAGATACACCTCTGAGCGGACGCCGTTGGAAAACAACATCAAGAGGAATGACTTGCGGAAGACACTTAGTCCAGAAGCTCGCTTCCGACCAATTCAAAAGGAACTAGCAGGATGGTTCATGAGGGAAGTCCTCCATCCTAAAGTAGAACACTATTACGAGGACGTAGAACTTCTGATGCAGTAAATTATGTATGGAAACTTTGTTCAAAATTGTATATGGTCATCCGATATTGAATATATATTGTATATTCCTCTTGAATTCTTTTTGGTTCTAATTTCAAATTTGTTTGAAATTGTACATTCATATGCATGTATGTAGTACCGTAGAATATGTGAAACTCCTTCAAAATTAAAATAAAACACAAAAGAAATAAAACAATACAAATTAAAAAGAAACCAGATTTAGTGGGGGGGGGGGTAAAACCCTAAACCTGCGGCGGCCTTTAGTCGCGGTTGGCCAGAAGAACCGTGACTAAAGGTCCTCCGCCCCGACGGTCGCCTGGCGCCCACGTGGACGTGCCTTTAGTCGCGGTTCGTAAGCAACCGCGACTAAAGGGGGGGCTTTAGTCGCGCTTAATTGGTCCCTGTTGCGCAACCGCGACTAATGGCAGTTGCCAACCGGGACTAAAGCCCCTTTTTCTGTAGGGATTCGTTGCATAGAAAACAAAAAAGTTCCTACCGCGAGAACGCAATCCAAGCCAAGATGCAATCTAGAAGATGGGAGCAACGATGGGATGAACGAGACTCACCCTTGAAGATTTCCAAAGCCTACAAGATGAGGCTCTTGTTGCTGCGGTAGACGATCACTTGCCGCTTTCAAAAGCGCGTAGAAGATCTTGACGGTGCCACAATCGGGCAGCACCTCCGTACTCGGTCACACGTTCGGTGTTGATACAGACGATATCCTTCTCCCCGTTCCAGCGGGCAGCGGAAGTAGTAGCTCATCCTTGAATCCGGCAGCACGACGACGTGGTGGCGGTGGCGATGGAGATCTCCGGCGGAGCTTCGCTAAGCGTTGCGGGAGAGAGGGAGGAGTGGGGCGGCTAGGGTTTGGGGAGAGGGGGTTGATACGTCCCAAACGTATCTATAATTTCTTATGTTCCATGCCACATTATTGATGATATCTACATGTTTTATACACATTATATGTCATATTTATGCATTTTCCGGCACTAACCTATTAACAAGATGCTGAAGAGCAGTTGTTGTTTTCTGCTGTTTTTGGTTTCAGAAATCCTAGTAAGGAAATATTCTCGGAATTGGACGAAATCAACGCCCAGGGTCCTATTTTTGCACGAAGCTTCCGAAGACCGAGGGGAAAGGAAGTGGGGCCACGAGGCGCCGCCACAATAGGGCAGCGCGGCCTAGGTCTTGGCCGCGCGGCCCTGGTGTGTGGGGCCCTCGTGTGGCCCCCCGCGTTGCCCTTCCGCCTACTTAAAGCCTTCGTCGCGAAACCCCCAGTACCGAGAGCCACAATACGGAAAACCTTACTGAGACGCCGCCGCCGCCAATCCCATCTCGGGGGATTCAGGAGATCGCTTCCGGCACCCTGCCGGAGAGAGGAATCATCTCCCGGAGGACTCTTCATCGCCATGATCGCCTCCGGAGTGATGAGTGAGTAGTTCACCCCTGGACTATGGGTCCATAGCAGTAGCTAGATGGTCGTCTTCTCCTTATGTGCTTCATTGTTGGATCTTGTGAGCTGCCTAACATGATCAAGATCATCTATCTGTAATTCTATATCTTGTGTTTGTCGGGATCCGATGGATAGAGAATACTATGTTATGGTGATTATCAATCTATTACCTATGTGTTGTTTATGATCTTGCATGCTCTCCGTTATTAGTAGAGGCTCTGGCCATGTTTTTGCTCTTAACTTCAAGAGGGAGTATTTATGCTCGATAGTGGGTTCATGCCTCCATTAAATCTGGGACGAGTGACGAAAAGTTCTAAGGTTGTGGATGTGCTTGTTGCCACTAGGGATAAAACATTGATGCTATGTCCGAGGATGTAGTTATTGATTACATTACGCACCATACTTAATGCAATTGTCTGTTGTTTGCAACTTAATACCGGAAGGGGTTCGGATGATAACCCGAAGGTGGACTTTTCAGTGCATAGATGCATGCTCGGATAGCGGTCTATGTACTTTGTCGTAATGCCCAATTAAATCTCACTATATTTATCATATCATGTATGTGCATTGTCATGCCCTCTCTATTTGTCAATTGCCCGATCGTAATTTGTTCACCCAACATGCTATTTATCTTATGGGATAGACACCTCTCGTGAACTCGTGGACCCCGGTCCTATTCTTTACATAGCATACAATCTATCGCAATAATTGTTCTTTACTCGTTTTCCGCAAACAATCATCTTCCACACAATACGGTTAATCCTTTGTTACAGCAAGCCGGTGAAATTGACAACCTCACTGTTTCGTTGGGGCAAAGTACTTTGGTTGTGTTGTGCAGGTTCCACGTTGGCGCCGGAATCCCTGGTGTTGCGCCGCACTACATCCTTCCGCCATCAACCTTCAACGTGCTTCTTGGCTCCTCCTGGTTCGATAAAACTTGGTTTCTTTCTGAGGGAAAACTTGCTACTGTCTGCATCACACCTTCCTCTTGGGGTTCCCAACGGACGTGTGTCAACTGCACGCATCAAGCTCTTTTTCTGGCGCCGTTGCCGGGGAGATCAAGACACGCTGCAAGGGGAGTCTCCACAATCCAATCTCTTTACTTTGTTTTTGTCTTGCTTTATTTTATTTACTACTTTGTTTGCTGCACTTAAACAAAACACACAAAAAATTAGTTGCTAGCTTTACTTTATTTACTGTCTTGTTCTCCATATCAAAAACAAAAAAAAATTTTACTTGCATTTAGTTTACTTTTGTTATCATGTCTAGCTCTGCACCTGTTACTTCTTCACCTGAGGAATTAGTTTTTACTTTTAAACAAGGGGATGAGGAGAGTTTTAAAGATGCTTGGTCGAGAATTTTTACTTCTTATCGTAAAGCAGAACCTCAAATGACGCTAAGTTTGCTCCTTAGTAATTTTTATTTTGGTCTATGATTCGCTATAGATGTGCCTTGGATGCTGTAGTGGGAGGAGATTTCCTTCATTGCAATGGGGATCAATCTTTTAATGCCATAAAAAAGTTGGTTGCATCACATGATTCAGCTAATAACTTTGATTCAGCCCTTATTAGCATTTATAATAGATTAAACACTCTTGAGACAAGAGCATCTCGCTTGAATGAAAATTATAGATATGTCCGAGACCGTCTTGATCAAGTTTTAGTGAACTCTGAACCCTCATTATGGGATCCCACTATTAAAATTGTTATCGGTGACCAAACTCTTCATGCCAATTGTGATATTATGTCTGAATTTTGCTTAATGCCTAGGAGTATTCATGAATCTTTGCAACTTTGGGGATTCGTTGAAGGGGGAGAAGGAATAACTCTTATTGATAACTCTGTTATAATTCCTAAAGGAACAGCTGCGGGTGTGCATACAACCATTCTTGGGAGAACAATATCCATTGATTATCTTGTTATTGAATGTGCAGGAACAGGACAAATCACACTCGGAAGATCCCTGCTGAAACTATTGGGAGCAGTCATAGATATGGGAGAAGGCACCCTAAAATTCACCTCTATACCCGGGGGTAGACATATATTCCCTAAATCAAAGAGTAAGAAAAAGAACAATAAAGGTAAGGGTAAAGCCCAAGGTAATGCCGATGCTTCATCTCTTGATAACACTTGATTTACACTTTCTGCGCCTAGCTGAAAGGCGTTAAAGAAAAGCGCTTATGGGAGACAACCCATGTTTTTACTACAATACTTTGTTTTATATTTGCGTCTTGGAAGTTGTTTACTACTGTAGCAACCTCTCCTTATCATGTTTTTGTGCCAAGTAAAGTCTCTATGGTAAAGTTGATTGTAGATTTGGATTGCTGCACAGAAACAACATTGCTGTCTGTCACGAATTCGCGCAGAAGTCTCTGTAAAAAAATCAAAAAAATCTGCAAATTTACGTGCGTGATCCTCAGATATGTACGCAACTTTCATTAGTTTTGAGTTTTTCCGTTTGAGCAAGTTAAGTGCCCCTTCCAGGTTCGTCTTTACGGACTGTTCTGTTTTTGACAGATTCTGCCTTTTATTTCGCATTGTCTCTTTTGCTATGTTGGATGAATTTCTTTGATCCATTAATGTCCAGTAGCTTTGTGCAATGTCCAGAAGTGTTAATAATGATTGTGTCACCTATGAACATGTGAATTTTTGATTGTGCACTAACCCTCTAATGAGTTTGCTTGAAGTTTGGTGTGAAGGAAGTTTTCAAGGGTCAAGAGAGGAGTATGATATACTATGATCAAGAGGAGTGAAAGCTCTAAGCTTGGGGATGCCCCGGTGGTTCACCCCTGCATATTTTAAGAAGACTCAAGCGTCTAAGCTTGGGGATGCCCAAGGCATCCCCTTCTTCATCGACAACATCATCAGGTTCCTCCCCTGAAACTATATTTTTATTCAGTCACATCTTATGTACTTTGCTTGGAGGGTCTGTTTTTTTTTGTTTGAATAAAATGGATCCTAGCATTCATTGTGTGGGAGAGAGACACGCTCCGCTGTTGCATAGGACAAATATGTCCTTAGGCTTTACTCATAGTATTCATGGCGAAGGTTGAATCTTCTTCGTTAAATTGTTATATGGTTTGAATCGGGAAATGCTACATGTAGTAATTCTAAAATGTCTTGAATAATTTGATACTTGGCAATTGTTGTGCTCATGTTTAAGCTCTTGCATCATATACTTTGCACCCATTAATGAAGAAATACATAGAGCTTGCTAAAATTTGGTTTGCATATTTGGTCTCTCTAAAGTCTAGATAATTTCTAGTATTGAGTTTTGAACAACAAGGAAGACGGTGTAGAGTCTTATAATGTTTACAATATGTCTTTTATGTGAGTTTTGCTGCACCGGTTCATCCTTGTGTTTGTTTCAAATAAACCTTGCTAGCCTAAACCTTGTATCGAGAGGGAATACTTCTCATGCATCCAAAATCCTTGAGCCAACCACTATGCCATTTGTGTCCACCATACCTACCTACTACATGGTATTTCTCCGCCATTCCAAAGTAAATTGCTTGAGTGCTACCTTTAATTTCCATCATTCGCCTTTGCAATATATAGCTCATGGGACAAAATAGCCTTAAAAACTATTGTGGTATTGAATATGTACTTATGCACTTTATCTCTTATTAAGTTGCTTGTTGTGCGATAACCATGTTCCTGGGGACGCCATCAACTACTCTTTGTTGAATATCATGTGAGTTTCTATGCATGTCCGTCTTGTCTGAAGTAACGGAGATCTACCACTTAATGGTTAGAGCATGCATATTGTTAGAGAAGAACATTAGGCCGCTAACTAAAGCCATGAATCATGGTGGAAGTTTCAGTTTTGGACATATATCCTCAATCTCATATGAGAACAGTAATTGTTGCTACATGCTTATGCATTAAAGAGGAGTCCATTATCTGTTGTCCATGTTGTCCCAGTATGGATGTCTAAGTTGAGAATAATCAAAAGAGAGAAATCCAAAATGCGAGCTTTCTCCTTAGACCTTTGTACAGGCGGCATGGAGGTACCCCTTTGTGACACTTGGTTAAAACATGTGTATTGCGATGATCTCGGTAGTCCAAGCTAATTAGGACAAGGTGCGGGCACTATTAGTATACTATGCATGAGGCTTGCAACTTGTAAGATATAATTTACATGATACATATGCTTTATTACTACCGTTGACAAAATTGTTTCATGTTTTCAAAATAAAAGCTCTAGCATAAATATAGCAATCGATGCTTTCCTCTTTGAAGGACCTTTCTTTTACTTTTATGTTGAGTCAGTTCACCTATCTCTCTCCACCTCAAGAAGCAAACACTTGTGTGAACTGTGCATTGATTCCTACATACTTGCATATTGCACTTGTTATATTACTTTACATTGACAATATCCATGAGATATACATGTTATAAGTTGAAAGCAACCGCTGAAACTTAATCTTCTTTTGTGTTGCTTCAATACCTTTACTTTGATTTATTGCTTTATGAGTTAACTCTTATGCAAGACTTATTGATGCTTGTCTTGAAGTACTATTCATGAAAAGTCTTTGCTTTATGATTCATTTGTTTACTCATGTCATTACCATTGTTTTGATCGCTGCATTCATTACATATGCTTACAATAGTATGATCAAGGTTATGATGGCATGTCACTTAAGAAATTATCATTGTTATCGTTTACCTACTCGAGGGCGAGTAGGAACTAAGCTTGGGGATGCTTGATACGTCCCAAACGTATCTATAATTTCTTATGTTCCATGCCACATTATTGATGATATCTACATGTTTTATACACATTATATGTCGTATTTATGCATTTTCCGACACTAACCTATTAACAAGATGCCGAAGAGCCGCTTGCTGTTTTCTGCTCTTTTTGGTTTCAGAAATCCTAGTAAGGAAATATTCTCGGAATTGGACGAAATCAACGCCCAGGGTCCTATTTTTGCACGAAGCTTCCAGAAGACCGAGGGGGAAAGGAAGTGGGGCCACGAGGCGCCGCCACAACAGGGCGGCACGGCCTAGGTCTTGGCCGCGCGGCCCTGGTGTGTGGGGCCCTCGTGTGGCCCCCGCGTTGCCCTTCCGCCTACTTAAAGCCTTCGTCGCGAAACCCCCAGTACCGAGAGCCACGATACGGAAAACCTTACTGAGACGCCGCCGCCGCCAATCCCATCTCGGGGGATTCAGGAGATCGCCTCCGGCACCCTGCTGGAGAGAGGAATCATCTCCCGGAGGACTCTTCATCGCCATGATCGCCTCTGGAGTGATGAGTGAGTAGTTCACCCCTGGACTATGGGTCCATAGCAGTAGCTAGATGGCCGTCTTCTCCTTATGTGCTTCATTGTTGGATCTTGTGAGCTGCCTAACATGATCAAGATCATCTATCTGTAATGCTATATGTTGTGTTTGTCGGGATCCGATGGATAGAGAATACTATGTTATGGTGATTATCAATCTATTACCTATGTGTTGTTTATGATCTTGCATGCTCTCCGTTATTAGTAGAGGCTCTGGCCAAGTTTTTGCTCTTAACTCTAAGAGGGAGTATTTATGCTCGATAGTGGGTTCATGCCTCTATTAAATCTGGGACAGTGAGAGAAAGTTCTAAGGTTGTGGATGTGCTGTTGCCACTAGGGATAAAACATTGATGCTATGTCCGAGGATGTAGTTATTGATTACATTACGCACCATACTTAATGCAATTGTCTCGTTGTTTGCAACTTAATACCGGAAGGGGTTCGGATGATAACCTGAAGGTGGACTTTTTAGGCGTAGATGCATGTCGGATAGCGGTCTATGTACTTTGTCGTAATGCCCAATTAAATCTCACTATATTTATCATATCATGTATGTGCATTGTCATGCCCTCTCTATTTGTCAATTGCCCGACTGTAATTTGTTCACCCAACATGCTATTTATCTTATGGGAGAGACACCTCTAGTGAACTGTGGACCCTGGTCCTATTCTTTACATAGCATACAATCTACTGCAGTAATTGTTCTTTACTGTTTTCTGCAAACAATCATCTTCCAAACAATACGGTTAATCCATTGTTACAGCAAGCCGGTGTGATTGACAACCTCACTGTTTCGTTGGGGCAAAGTACTTTGGTTGTGTTGTGCAGGTTCCACGTTGGCGCCGGAATCCCTGGTGTTGCGCCGCACTACATCCCTCCGCCATCAACCTTCAACGTGCTTCTTGGCTCCTCCTGGTTCGATAAACCTTGGTTTCTTTCTGAGGGAAAACTTGCTACTATCTGCATCACACCTTCCTCTTGGGGTTCCCAACGGACGTGTGTCAACTGCACGCATCAGGGGTGGCCGGCCTCCTTGGGGTGCGGTAAAGGTGGTGGTGTTGTGGTGGCCGCCCCCCTCCCCTTGGCCCCTCATTATATAGGTGGAACCCCCAAGTGTTGGACTACAAGTCTTCGAATAAGACCCCAACCCAAAACCTTCCATGCGTAGGTAAACCTACCCAAGGTGGGATTCCCATCTCAAGTGGGACTCCCACCCTTCCATGAGGGGGGTGGCCGGCCACCCTTGGTGGAGTCCACCTGGGACTCCACCCCTCTAGGGTGTGCCGGCCATGGGAGGTGGAGTCCCTTCGGGACTCCGCCTTCCAAAGTGATTTCTTCCGGACTTTTCTAGAATCTTCTAGAACCTTCCATAAATGCACCGGATCATTTTCAAACTTATAAAATGACTTCCTATATATGAATCTTATTCTCCGGACCATTCCGGAACTCCTCGTGATGTCCGGGATCCCATCCGAGACTTCGAACAAAACTTCGAACTCCATTCCATATTCAAGTTCTACTAATACGATATCAAACCTTAAGTATGTCACCCTACGGTTCGCGAACTATGTAGACATTTTGAGAACTCTCTCCGACCAATAACCAATAGAGGGATCTGGAGATCCATAATGGCTCCCACATATTCAACGATGACTTAGTGATCGAATGAACCATTCACATACGATACCAATTCCCTTTGTCACGCGATATTTTACTTGTCCGAGGTTTGATCATCGGTATCTCTCTATACCTTGTTCAACCTCGTCTCCCGACAAGTACTCTTTACTCGTACTCGTAGTATGTGGTCTCTTATGAACCATTCATATGCTTGCAAGCTATTTAGACGACATTCCACCGAGAGGGCCCGGAGTATATCTATCCGTCATCGGGATGGACAAATCCCACCGTTGATCCATATGCCTCAACTCATACTTTCCGGATACTTAATCCCACCTTTATAACCACCCATTTACGCAGTGGTGTTTGATGTAATCAAAGTACCTTTCCAGTATAAGTGATTTACATGATCTCATGGTCGAAAGGACTAGGTAAGTATGTATTGAAAGCTTATAGCAAATAAATTAATGACGTGATCTTATGCTACGCTTAATTGGGTGTGTCCATTACATCATTCATATAATGACATAACCTTGTTATTAATAACATCCAATGTTCATGATTATGAAACTAATCATCTATTAATCAACAAGCTAGTTAAGAGGCTTACTAGGGACTCATTGTTGTTTACATAACACACATGTATCAATGTTTCGGTTAATACAATTATAGCATGGTATATAAACATTTATCATAAACACAAAGATATATAATAACCACTTTTATTATTGCCTCTTGGGCATATCTCCAACAGCCTCCCACTTGCACTAGAGTCAATAATCTAGATTACATTGTAAGGTACCTAACACCCATGGCATTCTGGTGTTGGTCTTGCTTTGCCCTAGGGAGAGCTTTAGTCAACGGATCCGCTACATTCGGATCGAGTGTGTACTTTGCAAATCTTTACTTCTCCATCTTCGATGTACTCGCGAATCGAATGATAACGCAGCTTGATATGCTTCAGCCTCTTGTGTGACCTTGGTTCTTATGCATTGGCGATGGCACCCATGTTATCACAGTAGATGACTAATGGGTCCAATGCACTAGGAACTACACCGAGCTCTACAATGAACCTCTTCATCCATACCGCTTCTGATGAAGCCTCTGAAGCCGCTATGTACTCCGATTCTGTTGAAGACTTCGCCACCGTGCACTCGCTTCGAGCTTGCCCAGCTCATCGCAGCATCATTCAATATAAACACGTACCTGGATCGTGACTTAGAGTCATCAGGATCGGTGTTCCAACTTGCATCGGTGTAACCGGTTACAACGAGCTCTTGGTCACCTCCATAACAAAGAAACATATCCTTAGTTCTTTTCAAGTACTTCGAGATATTCTTGACCGCTGTCCAGGTGTTCCATTCCTGGATCACTTTGATATCTTCTAGTCAAACTAACATCATGTGCTATATCCGGTCTAGTACATAGCATGGCATACATGATAGAGCCTACTCGCCGAGGCATAGGGGATCCGACTCATCCTTTCTCTTTCTTCCGCCGTAGCCGGACCTTGAGTCTTACTCAAGACCTTGCCTCGGTAACATAGGTAAGAATCCTTTCTTACTTTCGTCCATTCTAAACTTCTTTAGAATCTTGTCCAGGTATGTACTCCGTGATAGCCCTATTAGACGTCTTGATCTATCTCTATAAATCTTGATGCCTAATATATACGATGCTTCACCAAGGTCTTTCATTGAAAAACTATTAGTCAAATAACCTTTTACACTCGCTTAATAGTTCTATATCATTCCCAATCAATAATATGTCATCTACATATAATATCGGAACGCTACGGAGCTCCCACTCACTTTCTTGTAAATACAGGCCTCTCCATGACACTCGTATAAACCCGAAGTCTTTGATCACCTTATCAAAGCGTCGGTTCCAACTTCTCGATGCTTGCTTCGAGTCCATAAATTGAACGCTGAAGTTTGCATACTTTGTCGACATTTTTAGGATCGACAAAACCTTTGGGTTGTACCATATACAACTCTTCCTCAATGTCTCCATTAAGGAACGCCGTTTTGACATCCATCTGCCAAATCTCATAATCGAAAAATGCAGCTATTGCTAACAAAATCGTCACAGATTTTAGCTTCGCTACAGGTGAGAAAGTCTCATCGTAGTCAACTCCTTGAATTTGTCGGAAACCCTTTGCGACAAGTCGAGCTTTATAGACAGTAATATTACCATCAGCATCTATTTTTCTTTTGAAGATACATTTATTCTCGACAGCCTTGCGGCTATCAGGTAAGTCTACCAAAGTCCACACTTTGTTATCATACATGGATCCCATTTCGGATTTCATGGCTTCTTCCCATTTGTTGGAATCTGGGCTCATCATCGCTTCTTCATACGTCGCGTGGTCTTCATCATTGTTGTCCACAATCATGACATTTAGACAAGGATCATACCAATCAGGAGTGGCACGTTCCCTTGTCGATCCGCGAGGTTCGAGTAGCTATCTCATTTGAAGTTTCATGATCATTATCATTAGCTTCCTCTCGTTGCCGGTGTAGGTGGCACGAGAACATTTTCCGGCATCGCGCTACTCTGATCAACGAGTGAAGATTCATTAATCTCATCGAGTTCTACTTTTCTTCCAGTCACTTCTTTAGTGAGAAATTCTTTCTCAAGAAAGGTTCCGTTCTTAGCAACAAAGATCTTGCCTTCGGATCTGTGATAGAAAGTGTACCCTATAGTTTCCTTAGGGTATCCTATGAAGACGCATTTTTTCCGCTTTGGGTTCTAGCTTGTCCGGTTGTAACTTTTTTACATAGGCTTCGCAACCCCAAACTTTAAGGAACGACAGCTTAGGTTTCTTGTTAAACCATAATTCATACGGCGTCGTTTCAACGGATTTTGATGGTGCTCTATTTAAAGTGAATGCAGCTGTCTCTAATGCATAACTCCAAAATGATAACGACAAATCAGTAAGAGACATCATAGAACGAACCATATCTAAGAGAGTTCGATTACGACGTTCGGACACACCGTTTCGTTGTGGTGTTCCCGGCGGTGTCAATTGTGAAAGTATTCCGCATTTCTTTAAATGCATGGCAAACTCATAACTCAAATATTAACCTCCACGATCAGATCGTAGAAATTTAATCTTCTTGTTACGTTGATTTTCTACTTCACTTTGGAATTCCTTAAACTTCTCGAAAGTTTCGGATTTATGTTTCATGAAATAGATATACCCATATCTACTCAAATCATCTGTGAAGGTTGGAACATAACGATAACCACCGCGCGAGGGTACACTCATTGGTCCGCACACATCGGTATGTATGATTTCCAATAAGTCTGTAGCTCGCTCCATAATACCAGAGAATGGAGTCTTAGTCATTTTTCCCATTAGACATGCTTCGCATCTATCAAGTGACTCAAAGTCAAGTGATTCAAGTAATCCATCGGTATGGAGTTTCTTCATGCGTTTCACTCCAATATGACCAAGACGACAGTGCCACATATAAGTAGAATTATCATTCAATTTAATTCACTTAGCATCAATGTTATGAATATGTGTATCACAACTATCGAGATCTAACAAAAATAAACCATTCTTTTCAGGGGTGCTCGACCATAAAAGATGTTATTCATAAAAATAGAACAACCATTATTCTCAGACTTGAATGAATAACCGTCTTGCATTAAACAAGATCCAGATATAATGTTCATGCTCAATGCGGGTACAAAATAACAATTATTGAGGTTTAAAACTAATCCCGAAGGTAGATGTAGAGGAAGTGTGCCGACAGCGATCACATCGACTTTGGATCCATTTCCAATGTGCATCGTCACTTCATCCTTCAATAGTCTTCGTTTATTCTTTAGTTCCTGTTTCGAGTTACAAATATGAGCAACCGAACCAGTATCAAATACCCAGGTACTAGTACGAGAACCAGTAAGATAGACATCTATAACATGTATATCAGATATACCTTCTTTCTTCTTCTTGACAAGGCCGCTCTTTAGATCCGCCAAATACTTGGAGCAATTACGCTTCCAGTGTCCCTTCTCCTTGCAGTAATAGCACTCAGCATCAGGCTTAGGGCCAGTCTTAGGTTTCACAGGAGTCGTGGCAGCTTTCTTGCCACCCTTCTTGTATTTTCCCTTAGACTTGCCCTGTTTCTTGAAACTGGTGGTCTTGTTGACCATCAACACTTGGTGCTCTTTCTTGATCTCAATCTCAGCAGATTCTAGCATGGCGAAGAGTTCAGGTAACTCTTTGTTCATGTTCTGCATATTGTAGTTCATCACAAAGTTCTTGTAACTAGGTGGCAGTGATTGAAGGACACGATTAATCCCCAGTCGGTTAGGAATCACTATTCCCATGTCACCGAGTTTCTTCGCATGCCCGGTCATGGCGAGCATGTGCTCACTAACGGAGCTGCCTTCTTCCATCATGCGGACTGAAGAAGTGTTTCGATGCTTCATAGCATTCCACGGCCGCATGAGTTTCAAAGATAGCTTTCAGCTCACTGACCAACTCATGAGGATCGTGGTGCTCAAAACGTTTTTGAAGATCGGCTTCCAGACTGCATAGGATGGCACACTGAACTTGAGAGTACCGAGCTTTCCGAGTCTCGTAAACATTCTTTACTTCATCGGTTTCAGTTTCTGCAGGAGGGTCACCTAGCGGTGCATCAAGCACATATTGCAGATTTCCGCCAGCGAGGAAGATCCTCACATGACGGAACCAGTCGGTGAAGTTGCTACCGTTGCTCTTAAGCTTTTCTTTCTCTAGGAACTGGTTAAAATGAATTGGGGACGCCATATCTACAACATATATTTGCAATAGTTTAGACTAATGTTTATGACAAATTGAGTTCAAACTTTAATTCAATAAAATTAAAAACTAGGTGAACTCCCACTCAAAACAATATCCCTCAAATTGTCTTAGTGATCACACGAACCAAATCCACCACACCAAGTCCGATCATCACGAGACAAGATGTAACTTCAATGGCGAACACTCAAAGTGTTCATCATATCAATCATATGATTCATGCTCTACCTTTTGGTCTGTACATGCTAGGCTCGTCAAGGCCACCTTAGTATCCGCATGTGCAAAACTGGCTTGCACCCGTTGTATGCACTTGTTGAGTCTATCACACCCGATCATCACGAGATGCTTCGAAACGACAAGTCTTGGCAACAGTGCTACTAAGGATGAACACTTTATTATCTTGATATTTTAGTGAGAGGGATCATCTTATAATGCTACCGTCGCGATCTAAGCAAAATAAGATGCAAAAAGGATTAACATCACATGCAGTTCATATGTGATATGATATGGCCCCTTTGTCTTTGCGCCTTTGATATTCATCTCCAAAGCACGAACATGATCTCCATCATCAACGGGCATGATCTCCATCATCGTCGGCGTAGCGTCAAGGTCAATGGCGTCGTCTTCATGATTGTTCTCCCATGTAGCAACTATTACAACTTCTTTGAAATACTACTCAACATGAAATTTAGAGACAACCATAAGGCTCCTGCCGGTTGCCACAATACAATAATGATCATCTCATACATATTCATCATCACATTATGGCCATATCACATCACCAAACCCTGCAAAAACAAGTTAGACGTTCTCTAATTTTGTTTGCATATTTTACGTGGTTTAGGGTTTTCGAGTGAGATCTAATCTACCTACGAACATGAACCACAACGGTGATACTAGTGTTGTCAATAGAAGAGTAAGTTGAATCTTCACTATAGTAGGAGAGACGAGACACCCGCAAAGCCACTTATGCAATACAAGTTGCATGTCGAGCGTGGAGCAAATCTCATGAACGCGGTCATGTAAAGTTAGCCCGAGCCGCTTCATCCCACTATGCCACAAAGATGCAAAGTACTCAAACTAAAGACAACATAAGCATCAACGCCCACAAAACCATTGTGTTCTACTCGTGCAACCATCTATGCATAGACACGGCTCGATACCACCTGTAGGGATTCGTTGCATAGAAAACAAAAAATTTCCTACCGCGAGAACGCAATCCAAGCCAAGATGCAATCTAGAAGATGGGAGCAACGAGGGGATGAACGAGACTCACCCTTGAAGATTTCCAAAGCCTACAAGATGAGGCTCTTGTTGCTGCAGTAGATGATCACTTGCCGCTTTCAAAAGCGCGTAGAAGATCTTGACGGTGCCACAATCGGGCAGCACCTCCGTACTCGGTCACACGTTCGGTGTTGATGAAGACGACGTCCTTCTCCCCGTTCCAGCGGGCGGCGGAAGTAGTAGCTCCTCCTTGAATCCGGCAGCACGACGGCGTGGTGGCGGTGGCGATGGAGATCTCCGGCGGAGCTTCTCTAAGCGTTGCGGGAGAGAGGGAGGAGTGGGGCGACTAGGGTTTGGGGAGAGGGGGTGGCCGGCCTCCTTGGGGTGCGGCCAAGGTGGTGGTGTTGTGGTGGCCGGCCCCCTCCCCTTGGCCCCTCATTATATAGGTGGAACCCCCAAGTGTTGGACTACAAGTCTTCGAATAAGACCCCAACCCAAAACCTTCCATGTGTAGGGAAACCTACTCAAGGTGGGATTCCCACCTCAAGTGGGATTCCCACCCTTCCATGAGGGGGGTGGCCGGCCACCCTTGGTGGAGTCCACCTGGGACTCCACCCCTCTAGGGTTGGCCGGCCATGGGAGGTGCAGTCCCTTCGGGACTCCGCCTTCCAAAGTGATTTCTTCCGGACTTTTCTAGAACCTTCTAGAACCTTCAATAAATGCACCGGATCATTTTCAAACTTATAAAATGACTTCCTATATATGAATCTTATTCTCCGGACCATTCCGGAACTCCTCGTGATGTCCGTGATCCCATCCGAGACTTCGAACAAAACTTCGAACTCCATTCCATATTCAAGTTCTACTAATACGACATCAAACCTTAAGTGTGTCACCCTACGGTTCGCGAACTATGTAGACATGGTTGAGAACTCTCCGACCAATAACCAATAGCGGGATCTGGAGATCCATAATGGCTCCCACATATTCAACGATGACTTAGTGATCGGATGAACCATTCACATACGATACCAATTCCCTTTGTCACGCAATATTTTACTTGTCCGAGGTTTGATCATCGGTATCTCTCTATACCTTGTTCAACCTCGTCTCCTGGCAAGTACTCTTTACTCGTACTATAGTATGTGGTCTCTTATGAACCATTCATATGCTTGCAAGCTATTTAGAAGACATTCCACCGAGAGGGCCCAGAGTATATCTATCCTTCATCGGGATGGACAAATCCCACTATTGATCCATATGCCTCAACTCATACTTTCCGGATACTTAATCCCACCTTTATAACCACCCATTTACGCAGTGGTGTTTGATGTAATCAAAGTACCTTTCCGGTATAAGTGATTTACATGATCTCATGGCCGAAAGGACTAGGTAACTATGTATTGAAAGCTTATAGCAAATAACTTAATGACGTGATCTTATGCTACGCTTAATTGGGTGTGTCCATTACATCATTCATATAATGACATAACCTTGTTATTAATAACATCCAATGTTCATGATTATGAAACTAATCATCTATTAATCAACAAGCTAGTTAAGAGGCTTACTAGGGACTCATTGTTGTTTACATAACACACATGTATCAATGTTTCGGTTAATATAATTATAGCATGGTATATAAACATTTATCATAAACACAAAGATATATAATAACCACTTTTATTATTGCCTCTTGGGCATATCTCCAACATTTTCTACCAGTGGGTTAAAGAGTTGATTCACTGGAGTACTTAAAGTCTCACCTCGAGGTATCAATACATTATGAATCAAAGGGATTAACATATGTACTAACATGAAAGGTTTGTTTCGTAATATCTTCGAGTATGTAAAGGAGCCACCACGGACGTCCAAGTCCGAATGTTAGTTATTGATATGAAGGTGTATGTGCTTATGGCTGCGTATTACCGATCCTGTCGGGTCACACTCTTAATGTGGTTCAATCTGTTGCGAATGTTCCATTTATGGTGTGTGGTTGAGAGAAGCTGTCCGGAATAGTTCCGGCAGATTCCGAAGTGTTTCGGACATTTAATGATTGAGGGGGAAACTATCGAAATTACGTTGAGGTTTTCGAAAATGATTAATTAGTAGCATCGGAAGTGTTCCAGGGTTACTATATATATATATGGAATTATTTTTGGAATCATTTAGAATTATATTTCATATAGGGAAACCTAGTTCCAATGAACTCCGAAGTATGTGGAAGACTTTGGAATAAGAGAGGGAAAAGTTTCAGAGGGAGGGGTGGCCAGCTGAGCTACGAAAGATCTCGAGGGACCAGCCAGTCCCCAAGGGGCTCAACATGCCCCTGCCCTTGGCCCCCTTCTGATGGGGGGCCCTAGGGTTCGGTGGGGTGGTACGACCCACCCTTGGTAACACCAATCTAGGAGAGACAGCGGCAGCCATAGGTGCGCACCTTAAAGGCAGCGGTCAGATTGTCCCTCTCCCCAAGTCGGTACCCCTCCTCCACCTATATAAACAATGGAGGCCCCTCCCTCTTTGTACAACAATTTCTCTCCGTAGATCATAGAACCCTTTGGTTTGTTGTCTGTCTCTTCCTCTCCACATACGCACGCCATGGGGCTGCACCTCTCTCATTGTGAGATCTAAGCAATGGACAACAAAGCCTTCACGGATTGTATCTCCCTACGCGTCGACTACGCCAGAGGAATCATCCGTTCAATTATGTGAACATGTAGGAGATATCCTTGCGGTTGAGAGGAATTAGCCTAAATGCGGGGATCGCTCGGATCATTACCATCATCGAGCTCTTCCGCACTACTCGGTGAGTAATTTGGAATGAATCCAGCTATTGCATCTACACAGTATAGATCTTGGTTGATCGTGTAGATCTTTTTTCATTTTACATGCATTTTCCCCTTCAATCACAAGCGCCAAACTGAGAGCTTGAGACAATCAATTGGATACACACATGTTTTCCTCATCATTACTGATAAGATAACCTTGGTAGCAGAGAGACCTCAAGAAGAATCACTCGGATCTTGCACTGAAGCAAGGAATTGAGCTTCTTGAGTTCTTCAGATAATGTTATTTTAACTGTTACCCAAAGAAGGGTTTATCCCCCAAGGATTCCTATGATTGGGCGTATATTGCTTGAGTCCCTTCCCATGGTGTTTTTGGAGGGTGCACTATACCCAGCTAGACGTTTTTTAGTGGAACATCTAACTATGCTAGGGCTGAGTGGCTGAAACATTAGATAGATAAGTTATTTCAAAATAGTTGTTGTTTGCGATCACCAAAATTCACTAAGAGCGCAAATATTCCTTTCAGTAGGAATGCTAGAAATATATTCCTTGGGCATTCTCAAACATGGAAGTGACACCCTTATCATTCAAAAGAGTTGTACCTTCCTAATTTCTTGCGGGATATGTGTTTCAAAATTATCACATGAACACATAGATCTTATGTAAGTCCGTTGGTTTCAAGCAAGATAAACAGAGACCAGTTGGTGGTAGGTTTATAAAGGTACATAGTTAAGGCATGTCACAATAGTTTTCTTCACTTCAAGAATCTTTGCCAAGTAATTTGCTAGATTGATACACTCTAAACATTCTACCAAGTTCTTTAGATATATATGAATATTCTGGAAAATGATAAATAGTGACACATTATAAAACACTATGAGACAGGGTTAATGTTATTGGTTTGCTTAGATCTTGTATGGTGCAACACTTTATTATAATTAAATATTGTTTCAAGCAAGCCGAACTAAGAAAATTGCAATAACAGTTTGTTTTACTTGAGTGACAGAAATTTAGTTGCAACGTAGATATTAGAATTGCAATAAATTCTTAATATACTGACCATATTACAATGGTAATATTGTCATTTATACCTAAAAATATTGTTTTCGTACTACATAGTACATGAATTATCAATAGAAATGACGTACATTTAATGAAAAGTTCTATAATAACAAAGTAAAAATATTTGGTACAAATTAGTGAAAATTTTGTTTTTATCTATTTAAGATAATAAAACATATCGGTCAAAAAACACAAAGCATGATTTATTTAACGCGTGAAAGTTGAAGGTGCATTTGAAATTGTAAGACTTACCAGATCGCACTTCGAGTGAGATGGGACCACAAACTGCAAACTCCATAAGTCGACATTGTCTTCTTGTGTGGCCCATCTTCAGGATAGAGATCAACGAAGGTTGTCCGGTTTGGCACCTTTGGATTAGGTAAAGAAACAATGCATAGTTCCATATAACTTGTATGCGTGTTTTCATGAATGAACACACATTTGCATACGTACTTTGCAATTTCGATTGAAATTTATGTTAATCTCAATTAAATATTAATTAAGAAATCTCACTTGAGTAGAGCACGGGTTAATTTCCAAAATCGAAAGGGTTTATATATGTCTAATTTGTACGCAATCAACCGATCCGACATCAAGTGCTGGTTAGTTTCCGTAAAATACAAAGGTGTAATTTTTTTGCCGGTAAACAAATTTGAGCTGGAATGCGGTTTGAATTTTGTTAAACAGAAAGATGTAAGAGTACATTTAAGGAAACTGCTGGGCGTCCCCCGGGGGATCTGATTCCCCAGCCCCCGGGTCTCCAGCCGTCGGATTAACCATTTTGACGGTTAGATTTGCATGTAGCAAAAAAACATCTCCGGCAGCAAAAAATCACCCCCGGCAGCAAATGACTGAAGCAAAAAACGGTTCGTTTAGAAAATAAAATAAAAAGGCTGGGCTCGCCGGAGACCTCGTCGGAGACCACGTAGCAAACATATTACACAGATGTAGCAAAACCGCAAATAAATTGTAGCAAATATTTTTATTCATATCATATGCTGCAAATCCTCTAAGACATCAACGGAGACATCGCCTGCAGCCGGCAGCAACGCCATCCGAGGTTACAGCAACTCCGTCCGTCCAGAATAGCAACGGCACAAGCTGCTAGTAGCAACTCCGATCCCTCGCCTCCACGTGTCCACAGCATCTTTCACCTTTCTAGCATCGTCCTCCACGAACTGCCCCAGGATCGAAAAAAAACATACGCAAAAAGGGGATGTTAAATCCCACCCAGCAACTCCTACCGCCCCACCCCTCTCGGTTGGCTCCGGTGAGAGACCTTGCCGGCGTCGACCACGCTGGTAGCACCGCCGCCAGCCTTAGTTAGCATCGCCGTTTGCCGAACGTAGCACCGCCACCGTCCTTTTGCAGCACCGCCGCCGGCCGGATGTCGCATCTCCGCCGTCCTCTAACGTCGTTTGTAGCACCGGCCGACGCGGTGTGTCGCGAACGCCACCGCCGCTTGTAGCACCGGCCGACGCTGCGTGTAGCGAACGCCGCCGCCGCAAAACGACGCTGGCCTTCGATGTGGCATGTAGCACCATCGGACGCTTCTTGTAGCAAATGTCGCCGCCGCTGGTAGCACCGGCCGCCACTGCGCGTAGCAAGCGCCGCCGCCTCTGTATGTAGCAACCTTCGCCTCCGCTTGTAGCAAATAGGAGACGCCCTTGTAGCATGTGCCGATGCCGCCTGTAGCATCAACGACGGAGGCGGAAGAGCTACGATGTCCTCGGGCCGACCGTCCGCAGGCTGACGCAGCCGGTGGGCGGCGCGTCCGCCGCTAACCGCCGCCTCTCCGGCAGCCCTTGACTCGGCCCTAGGCTGCCGTTGCGGCAGCCGCCGCCGACTGCCCGCTTTGTGGCTACCCTCGCCTGAGAGAAAAAGGAGAAAGCGCATCGACGAGATGGCGCGGGACGGCGCCACAGCGGCGCTCCGGTGAGATAGGAACTGCGGATGCGCGTTGGCCGGCGAGGAACCGGAGCTCTGCATCGGTAGCAGAGCTTAGGAGGATAATTTCATGGCGTCCCGTCCCGTGACAGTAGAGAAGAGAGAGCAGAGATAGGAGACAGGCTGTGGAGAAAAGGAGAAGATAAGGTTTGGGGGAAGCGGTGTTGTGTGGGCCCGCAGTGGACGCGTGTCACCACGTGAAGGCGGAGGACGTGATGCGCTCGATCCCCCGGGGGGAAGGAAGCATTTTCCTACATTTAACGTACACAATCACAATCTTGAAAGATTGTGAGCTTGTGGGTCAGCCAGTGCCGGAACGCGAGCGTACATGGAAAGTCGCTCACCGGGACACGTTACCAGATGGAGCTGTAATCTTTCGTCCCCGATTCAGATAGGTCGGCACCAAGTCCGATTCAGTTCACGGAAACCCCAGCGGAAGCTGCCGCTGCCGACGTCCCTGATCTAATCGGGTGCATCAACAAAGGCAGGCGAGCGTGCTAGGATCGTGGCTCGTGTCCTTTCTCCTTTGTTTCACATCTTCACAGCATCTTCAGCCGTCTCCCCGGAAAAGGCTCCAGGAACTCATTTTTTGATCCGGAGACTAAAACGGTTCAGTTGTGCCCTGAATCCTTGTTTTTGCTCGGATTTAGGCTTTCATCCATCCGGAAAGTTTAGGTCATCGCCGGCCCCCGGGGAGCACTCGGGGAGTCCGGAGAAAACGAAAACGCGGGAAACGTCGCGAAAACTTCCCGCGCGGCTTGTGGCCCCGACTTGTCGGCGAGAAATGCCGATCATCGTCCTTACCACATCGTCTTTCGCGCGCTGTAAAAGCCTGCCGCCGGTCAGTCTTCGCCGGACGCGTAGCTTCCACGCGGCGATGTCGTCGTTTTGGTTTCACGCGCGCCGCCCTCTATTTATCGCGGAACTACCGCGTCTGGCCGCATTCACCACCCCGTCTCTCTATTTGTTAGAGAATATGCTTGTTGTATTACCAGGGGGCCAAAAGCCACAATATATAATACATGTACAGGTGCAGATATGCAGAAAGCCCCCTAACATATGGGGAAAACTACAAGAGACAGATATATACATCTAACACCCCCCTCAAACTCATGGTGGATCCACAACACTGAGTTTGAAGAGTAAGAAATCATGCTGCGCTCGAGTCTGTGTCTTCGTAAAGAAATCTGCCAACTGCAAATCTGAAGGCACATAATGAACCGCAACAACATCATCCTGTACCTGTGCACGTGTGTAAACAGCATCAACACCGATATGCTTGGTCAGCTCATGCTTGACCGGATCACGTGCAATACTGATAGCACCTGTACTGTCAGACAAAAGTGGAGTGGGTGTCGTAACCGACACCCCAAAATCGGTAAGCAACCACCGTAACCAAGTCACCTCAGCAATCAACAAAGCCATAGCCCGCAACTCAGCCTCAACACTCGAACGGGAAACTGCGACCTGTTTCTTCGTCTTCCAAGCAACAAGCGAACCACCAAGAAACACACAAGAAGCGTAAAGCGAACGACGATCCGTAGGATCACTCGCCCACGTAGCATCCGAATAGCACCGGAGCTGGAGAGAGCTGGAACGAGGGAAAGAAAAGGCGACGAGTGATCGTGCCACGAAGATAACGAAGAACACGGAGGAGATGACTATAGTGAACGAGTGGTAGGAGCTGAAACAAACCGACTCGAATATGAACAGGATAAGAAATATCAGGACGAGTGACAGCAAGATAAACAAGACTCCCAACAAGATGACGATAACGAGTGGGATCAGGAAGAGGATCACCATCAGTAGGACGAAGCTTAACATTAAGCTCCATAGGAGTATCGACTGTGCGCTCATCCCAAGAGCTGCACGAGCAAGAAGATCCTGAATGTACTTTTCCTGAGAGATAGAAAAGCCATCAGAAGTGGAGGAAACCTCAATGCCAAGAAAATAGCGAAGAGGACCAAGATCAGTCATAAGAAACTGATCACGAAGACGAGCATTGACGAAGGCAATATACTCGAGATCATCACCAGTAATGATCATATCATCAACATAGAGAAGAAGAAGAGTACGTCCACGAGGAGAAGTGTGAACGAAAAGTGCTGGATCATGAAAACTAGGAGAGAAACCAGCAGCAGTCACCACAGAGGCGAAGCGCTCAAACCAGGCACGAGGGGCCTGTTTGAGACCATAGAGAGAACGGCGAAGACGACAAACCATCCCATCGGGAACTGAATACCCAGGAGGAGGCTGCATGTAAACCTCCTCACTCAACTCGCCATTAAGAAAAGCATTCTGAACATCAAGCTGGGAGACAGACCAGCGGCGAACAGAAGCAACAACAAGAAGGGTACGCACAGTAGTCATATGAGCCACAGGGGCAAAAGTCTCATCATAGTCACGACCATGCTCCTGCTGAAAGCCACGAGCCACAAGACGCGCTTTATAGCGCTCAAGAGATCCATCAGAGCGAGTCTTAATTTTATAGAACCACTTACACGTGATAGGACGAACACCGGAAAGGGGAGAAACAAGATCCCAAGTGCCAGTGCGCTCAAGCGCAGCGATCTCCTCAGCCATGGCAAGCTGCCATTCAGGATGACGCTCGGCATCCCGATAAGAAGTCGGCTCGGAAACGACAGAGAGACCATACTAACTAGGAGAGTAACGAGCTGGAGCACGACGCTGACGAACAGGCCGTGAAGGGGGAAGCTCATCTGCAGAAGACAAGTTATCAGAAGAAGAGGAAGAAGGGACAGCATCGGAAGGATCCGAAGCCGGAGAACGAGGAGTACTAGGTGGACTAGACGAACGAGAGGATGGCACCGAAGGGGGCGCATCAGAAGTAGGAGGGGGGAGGAGATACAGCAGGGGGTGCATCCGGAAAAAGAAGAAAAGAGATATCATCCACCGGGTAAGTACCCGAGGTGGGGCGAGGATAGAAGGGACGTGTCTCATCAAACGTGACGTCACGAGAGATGCGCATTCGACGATGACGTGGGCATTACCGTTCGGGTAACCAGTATTGCCCTATCTGGTATTGACAAATTGGAGGCCCATGAAGATACCCGAAGGCGAGATGGGCCACTAGGTCGGCGCACTAGAAGATTCCTTGACGGGCAAGACAAGGAAGCAAACAAACAAGGAAAGATTGGATCTAAACTACTGTAAACCTAGTCGTACTTGGCTAGGACCCTTGAGACCTGGCCTCCTATATAAAGGCCAGGAGAGGGGCTGCCGAGGGACAGAATCGATCTTAGCAATCTTCGCCAGAAAAAGCTTAGAGCTAGGTCATCATAGCAATAGCCATCTCGACGAGATCTCAGCCGAACTATTCGGCACCCCATTGTAACCCATTATCATCATAATCAAGAACAGTACGAGCAGGACGTAAGGGTTTTACCTTATCGAGGGCCCCGAACTTGGGTAAATCGCTCTCCCCGCTTGTCTGCGAACCGATGTCTCGTGTCAGCTTGCAGGATTCCGTCAACCCTAAGCCCCTATCGGAGGGCATTGGCGAGGAGTACCCTCGACAATTGGCGCCGTCTGTGGGAAACCTGTCGGCACAAGGCAGAGCATCGGCAGATCCGATCATGACACCGGCGGCTCCGTCGGCAGCTTCATCAGCAGCTTCATCGACACCATCGTCACCGACCCTGGGAAGCCCGATTCGATTCGGCTCCTACGAGTTTACTCCACACAGCGATTCCTCCCGCTCGAACTTTTCAGATCTACAAGGAAACACGGAGATGACCTTCGGCAGCGTCCACTACAACATCAACGCCGAGGGAATCCTTCGACTGCTGGAATCCCCCACTTCCGGATCGGCGGGACCAAGCGCGTCATCACCACTCGACCTGTCAGCTGGACTAACGGGATCGATGTGCTCCCCTGTGCCCTCGACTCCCCGCTCGGTGTCCTCCATGTCGGTAGGATCGGATGATTCCTCATCCTCGAAACTAACTTCGTACTACTGCCTGAACTGTGACACCAGGCACGGGCTGGGATCAAGCGACACAACGTTCATCTGCAACGCCCAGTATTCATCGGGAGAGGACGAGTATCGACGACATCATCCGGGGAACCACCCGAAGGACGGCACACCATCAGGTTTATGTCGCCAATAACACGGGAAACGCAAGGCGC
>NC_061508.1:272749654-272775190 GCF_022539505.1 Lolium rigidum
GCATGACGTAAGGGTTTTACCTTATCGAGGGCCCCGAACCTGGGTAAATCGCTCTCCCCGCTTGTCTGCGAACCGATGTCTCGTGTCAGTTTGCAGGATTCCGTCAACCCTAAGCCCCTATCGGAGGGCATTGGCGAGGAGTACCCTCGACAGATGACCAACAGGGTCCCAATAGCGATAGCCCTTATGC
Source organism: Lolium rigidum (assembly GCF_022539505.1). Lineage (NCBI taxonomy): Eukaryota > Viridiplantae > Streptophyta > Magnoliopsida > Poales > Poaceae > Lolium > Lolium rigidum. The sequence continues at coordinate 272,749,845 of NC_061508.1, forward strand.
TCATCACTGTATCCAAGAAAAACACACTCAACAGACTGAGCGGTCAGTTTGGTGCGTTCGCGAGGAGGGAGAAGAACATAGCAAACGCAACCAAATGAACGGAGAGTCGAGTAGTATGGAGAAACACCAGAGAGACGCTCGAGAGGAATGCCACCCTGTAGAGCAGCGGAAGGCTGAATGTTAATGAGGTGGGCCGACATAGCGACAGCCTCAGCCCAGAAATGTGGCGGAAGAGAAGAAGCAATCATCATAGCACGGGTGGTCTCAAGAAGATGACGATGCTTACGCTCGGTGACGCCATTTTGAGCATGCGCGCCGGGACAAGAAAACTGGGCGAGGGTGGAGACTCGAACCGCGAGGCTGCTGACGTAAACTGGAATCCCAAGCATCAAGCAGGCGGTGAAGCTGCGCTATCTCATGCGCAGAGAGGGGCGCGACTGGAGAGGTCGACGTACAATCAGGTGCCGACGAGGAGCTATCACCCACACGCACAGAGGCCACCAAAGGAGACGACGGAGAGCAACACACCGATGAATAAAGAGTCGGCAAAGCGCGGTCATAACCACGTGAAGGAGCCGCGAAAGGCGATGTAGAGCGGCAGGCCGACATAGACGAAGTCGGCGAAGCACGAGCAGATCCGCGTGAAGAGGCCGCGGAAGTCGATGTAGAGCGGCAGACCGACATAGAGGAAGTCGGCGAAGCACGCGCAGAGCCACGTGAAGAGGCCGCAAAAGTTGATGTAGAGAGGCAGGCCGACATAGACGAAGTCGGCGAAGCGCGGGCAGAGCCACGTGAAGACGCCGCAAAAGTCGATGTAGAGCGGCAGGCCGACATAGACGAAGTCGGCGAAGCGCGGGCAGAGTCGCGTGAAGAGGTCGCAAACATCGACGAAGAATAGCTAGCATTCATGCACGGAGGCAGTGGACAAATACGAAGTACCGAAGGTGGGCCCAAAGAAGGGGCGGGATCAGCGGAAGAAGACATCGAATACGACATTGTGGTATTGAATATGTACTTATGCACTTTATCTCTTATTAAGTTGCTTGTTGTGCGATAACCATGTTTCTGGGGACGCCATCAACTATTCCTTGTTGAATATCATGTGAGTTGCTATGCATGTCCGTCTTGTCCGAAGTAAGAGAGATCTACCACCTTAATGGTTGGAGCATGCATATTGTTAGAGAAGAACATTGGGCCGCTAACTAAAGCCATGAATCATGGTGGAAGTTTCAGTTTTGGACACATATCCTCAATCTCATATGAGAATAATAATTGTTGCCACATGCTTATGCATTAAAGAGGAGTCCATTATCTCGTTGTCCATGTTGTCCCGGTATGGATGTCTAAGTTGAGAATAATCAAAAGCGAGAAATCCAAAATGCGAGGTTTCTCCTTAGACCTTTGTACAGGTGGCATGGAGGTACCCCATTGTGACACTTGGTTAAAACATGTGCATTGCAAAGATCCGGTAGTCCAAGCTAATTAGGACAAGGTGCGGGCACTATTAGTATACTATGCATGAGGCTTGCAACTTGTAAGATATAACTTTCATAACTCATATGCTTTATTACTACCGTTGACAAAATTGTTTCATGTTTTCAAAATAAAAGCTCTAGCACAAATATAGAAATCGATGCTTTCCTCTTTGAAGGACCATTCTTTTACTTTTATGTTGAGTCAGTTCACCTATCTCTCTCCACCTCAAGAAGCAAACACTTGCGTGAACTGTGCATTGATTCCTACATACTTGCATATTGCACTTGTTATATTACTCTATGTTGACAATTATCCATGAGATATACATGTTACAAGTTGAAAGCAACCGCTGAAACTTAATCTTCCTTTGTGTTGCTTCAATACCTTTACTTTGATTTATTGCTTTATGAGTTAACTCTTATGCAAGACTTATTAATGCCTGTCTTGAAAGTGCTATTCATGAAAAGTCATTGCTTTATGATTCACTTGTTTACTCATGTCATTACCATTGTTTTGATCGCTGCATTCATTACATATGTTTACAATATGATCAAGTTTATGATGGCATGTCACTCCAGAAATTATCTTTGTTATCGTTTTTCCTGCTCGGGACGAGCATAACTAAGCTTGGGGATGCTGATACGTCTCCGACGTATCGATAATTTCTTATGTTCCATGCCACATTATTGATGATATCTACATGTTTTATACACACTTTATGTCATATTTATGCGTTTTCCGGAACTAACCTATTGACAAGATGCCGAAGTGCCAGTTCCTGTTTTCTGCTGTTTTTGGTTTCAGAAATCCTAGTAACGAAATATTCTCGGAATCGGACGAAATCAAGACCCAGGTTCCTATTTTTCCCGGAACCATCCAGAACACCCGAGAGCCGCCGGAGGGAAGCCCCGGGGGCCCCACACCACACCCCGGCGCGGCCGAGAGGGGCCGCGCCGCCCTATGGTGTGGTGGCCCCGAGCCCCCTCCGAGGCTGCCCTTCCGCCTATTTAAAGCCTCCGTCGCGAAAACCCCGATACGAAGAACCACGATACGGAAAACCTTCCCGAGCCGCCGCCATCGCGAAGCCAAGATCCGGGGGACAGGAGTCTCCGTTCCGGCACCCTGCCGGAGCGGGGAAGTGCCCCGGAAGGCTTCTCCATCGACACCGCTGCCATCTCCACCGCCATCTTCATCACCGCTGTTGCTCCCATGAGGAGGGAGTAGTTCTCCATCGAGGCTCGGGGCTGTACCGGTAGCTCTGTGGTTCATCTCTCTCCTATGTACTTCAATACAATAATCTCATGAGCTGCCTTACATGATTGAGATTCATATGATGATGCTTGTAATCTAGATGTCATTGTGCTAGTCAAGTGAGTTTTACTTATGTGATCTCCGGAGACTCCTTGTCCCACGTGTGTAAAGGTGACAGTGTGTGCACCGTGTGGGTCTCTTAGGCTATATTTCACAGAATACTTACTCACTCGTTATGAATGGCGTAGTGAAGTGCTTATTTATATCTCTTTATGATTGCAATGTGTTTTGTATCACAATTTATCTATGTGCTACTCTAGCAATGTTATTAAAGTAGTTTTATTCCTCCCGCACGGTGTAATGGTGACAGTGTGTGCATCCGTGTTAGTACTTGGCGTATGCTATGATCATGATCTCTTGTAGATTGTGAAGTTAACTATTGCTATGATAGTATTGATGTGATCTATTCCTCCTACATAGTGTGAAGGTGACAGTGTGCATGTTGTGTTAGTACTTGGTTTAGTCATGTTGATCTTTCTTGCACTCTAAGGTTATTTAAATATGAACATTGAATTGTGGAGCTTGTTAACTCCGGCATTGAGGGTTCGTGTAATCTTACGCAATGTGTTCATCATCCAACAAGAGTGTAAAGTATGCATTTATCTATTCTGTTATGTGATCAAAGTTGAGAGTGTCCACTAGTGAAAGTCTATTCCCTAGGTCTTGTTCCTAAATACTGCTATCGCTGCTTGTTTACTGTTTTACTGTGTTACTACTGCTGCAATACTACCACCATCAACTACACGCTAGCAAGCTATTTTCTGGGCACCGTTGCTACTGCTCATACTTATTTATACCACCTCGTATTTCACTATCTCTTCACCGAACTAGTGCACCTATTAGGTGTGCTCGGGGACACAAGAGACTTCTTGCTTTGTGGTTGCAGTGGTTGCATGAGAGGGATATCTTTGACCTCTTCCTCCCTGAGTTCGATAAACCTTGGGTGATCCACTTAAGGGAAACTTGCTGCTGTTCTACAAACCTCTGCTCTTGGAGGCCCAACACTGTCTACAAGAATAGAAGCTCCCGTAGACATCAAGGTCCTCGGCGCGGATCCTGGTGATCGGGAGCAGATCGGGGGCGGCGGCCTGGGGAAACGAAGACGGACGAGCGAAGACCAACTTCGGCCGGGAATCGAGCGGATCAAAGCGGGGGCGGAACAGAGACGAACAAGCAACGAGAGAGGATCAATTTTTTCTCTGATACCATGTTAGGGAATATGCTTGTTGTATTACCAGGGGGCCAAAGGTCACAATATATAGTACATGTACAGGTGCACATATGCAGAAAGCCCCCTAACATATGGGGAAAACTACAAGAGACAAATATATACATCTAACACTATTCACCACCTCTCTCCCCAATCTCCTCCAGCGAACAATGGCGAACTTCGGCGACGGCGCGGCGAACAACGGCTTCGGCCGGCATTCTCTCCACCAGTGGGAGGGGAGGTTGTTGCACGCGGCGGGCTACCCCGCGCCGCTGGACTTCCGCGCGCCCGGAGGCTGGCACCTGAGCGCAGGGGGTGTCCCGATCCCGCCGCCGCCAATCGGACGCGCCGCCCTCGAGGCGGAGATCGACGCGGTGCTCGTCACCCTAAGCGACGAGCAGCGCACGGAGGAGCGGTTCTTCCCCGACAATTATGAGGCCTGGACGGAGTTCTTCCGGCAACGGTACGAGAGAGAACTCGCCGCCTACGACGGCCCTCCCCCTCCTCCCGCGCCAAACAACGCCGCTGGTGGAGCGGGCCCAGCCGCACCCTCGAGAACGTGCTCGCGCACATCGAGGGCGGCAACTCCCCCGTACTGGGGATGCCGCCGCCAGTGGTGCCTACCGTGTCATGCCGGCATGGGAGCTCGTGGACGCTGCGACGGATGACGCAGTCGTCCTCGTCGTCTGGGTCGGCGTCGAGGTCCGGCGGGTCGGCTCCTCCGCCAGCGACGCCGATGGTCGTCAAGAAGGAGTCGGCGTCTCCACCGCCAACCAGAGGACGCAGCAGCGGCGCCCTCGTCATCCGCGAGGGGGGCACCGCTCGTCGTCTCCTTCGCGCGGCTGCAAGAGGAAGACGTCCAAGAAGGACGCCGCAGCGGCGGCCGCCGCCTCCCAGCTTGCCGAAGAGGAGGCCAAGCGGGCCGAGGACGCGGCGGTGGCCGAGGCGATCGCGAGGTCGTTGACCGACCTCGTCCCCGTCGACAACGCCCCATGGACGCCGCACTCGCCTGGTCCAGACAGGACTGGGAGAGGCAGGAGGCGGAGCAGCATAGGCATCTGCTCGACCTGGCGGCCGCGCGGTGACGCGTCGTTCGAGCCACACCGACCGCACCCACCGCACCCGTCGCACCCGTACCGCTGATCAAGCTCGAGGAGAGCAGCGGCGACGAGCTGTATCGGCCGATGCCACCACACGGCGACCCTGGCCAGGGTTCAAGCCGTTGGCACGGAGATGCCGGCCAGAGCAGCCAGCAGGCGCTGCCGCCCGAGGACGCCGGCAACTCACAGCGACGACGATGGCGGCGGCGACTACACGACGTTCTACAGCCATTTCGGCATGTAGATCAACGTGGTTTAGCTTTAGTTTATGATCCCCTCTTGTCGAATTCAAATATATTACGAATTCGGCCTATCTATGTACGAACTCGCCTATATATGTTAAATATCTCTAAATTTTGCCTATGTTTGAACGTATTTCGTCCTTTTTTGTCTGAATTCTCCTTTATTTGTCCAAATTTTACATCCATTCTGAACTCGTCGCTAGGAAAATGGGCCTCCTCAGGTCAAAATTTTCATCTATCCGGCGCTAAATAGCGTCGGATTTCGGCCTGAAGAGCCCAAACGGCTGGAGATGTTCTCAATTCCACCTAGCAGAGCTCTCCTCGCTCATACCCTGAAGCTATAGTATTTCTGAGACAGAGAAATCCGAAACAAAAGTCTCCTTTTCCGTCACCCACACTCACTCCAGTATCCACTTCACCAAGCAGCTCCCCTCACACTCTCGGCCGGTGCCATGGGCGTGAGCAACAACATCACGGCATGCCTCAACTTCACGGCCCTGATCTGCACCGTCCGGGTTGTCGCCACAGCCCTCTGGTTCGCCTCCAAGCAGGGCGCCGAATGCGCGCGCCTAGCGCGGTGGCCATTGGCCATCCTGGGCGGGCTCCTCCTCCTCTTCGTCGCGCTCACCGGCTTCGTCGGCGCCTACGGGAACCGGCAGGGCCTCCTGGCCGCCTACCTCTTCTCCATGGCGGCGCTCATCACTCTCCTCCTTGCGCTCCTTGTCTTCGCATTCGCCGTCACCCATGGGTAGGGGGTCTACCCGGTGTCCGGACTTCGATTTCGATGATTTTGGGCTCGTTGAAATCATAACAGCGAGCTCTAGAAAATATGCATAGAAATATCATAGTCCAACAAGGGAGGATATAAAAAATGATGACAGGTTTGACCTATCTAAAAAAGACATACCGGTGAAACCACCAATAAAGAAAACACAATAGAGAATGCATATAAACTCCGTTTTAGATAAACTGGAGCTTGTCATGAGAATAATCATAAGCTCTAAAAACACCATATGGATAAGATCCAAATAAAAATCAAGAAAGATGATGATGCAAGGATGCAAAGGTTTGAGCTCTCTCCAAACGATACGATCGAGTTACTCACTCAAGAGACTCTCTTGATAGTGCGGCAACTAACGTATAACCAGCAGGTCTCCCAACTAAACCACGAGACCGGTACTAAAGAAACGCTATCAGGACCAAACCTCAACCTTGCGCATTTCACTTGATCTCGGTGCTGACGATCTTGATCGCAACAAGATGGAACTTATTTCTTGAGTGTGCTTGCTTGATGAAGTCTTGTGAATTGTTCCCCCATACTCCACTATGGGAGAGCTTCTTCTTATTCTTCTTCAGTGCATCTTCACATAACCATGAACACCATATGAATGACAAGCTTCAAGCATATGATCTCTTCGAGTTGGCTCATCTTGAACTTGCACATCGGTTCTTCTTATTGCAACCTTGAATCCAACATATGATTCAACCATTGCCTATGAACAACTCCTACAAATATAATTCAATGCAAATATTAGTTCATTGGGAATAACATTAATTACCAAAACCACACATGGAGGCTCCATGCACTTTCAGTTGTGTTTATATCATGGGCTTTCATCTTATATGTAATTTCTTTATAAGCTCACAATATTGATCATAGGCTTGCTTCATTAATTCAAAGGATTAAAGCTTGATTGACATCCCTTGTATATCTACATCTCTCTAGTGATGAAAGCTTGATGTAGTGAGGCTTTTATCCAGTTTTGCTTTGCCTGTCCGTTCAGATCAATAGCTCTGAATGTGCATTCATTGGATAATAACTTTATTTGTCTTACTGTACTATTGTTGCCTTAGCTGTTGAGCTTGCTCAGCTCACTATCATGTGCTTTTTTTTTTACTTGTGTTTGTGTCAGTGAGGTTTCCTCACTAGGTGAATCCTTTTATTAAATATTAGCAACTCAGTGATGCCTCTATAAATGAGTTACATAGTTTTGCATAACCATGTTGATAATAAATATCTTGCTAATGATTTATAACTAGATAATCTTATGTTAGCTTGTACTTGTGCCCTGCTTTATTTAGATTTGGTGCTTGATTGCCTGTGATGCTTTTGAATATTGTGTTGCATGCTCTTAGTGCTTAACTAAATAAATTCAGTAGGTGTTTTTATTTGCATAGCTTGGATTTTGATTCTTATGATCAAATGATGCTAAACAATTCCCTCTACAACTACTAGCTAGATAGGTTGGAATAATACTATGGCTCTATTTTATGGTGTACGATCCACTTGATCAACATCAATGCCTTATTTCCTAGTAGGTTGAGTTCAACTTGCTGTTTGTAGAGAAGCGCAAGTCGTGTGGCTTTGGTAAATCTTCTTATTGGTCTATATTGCTCGCAACAGTGATCCCACATGAAGGTGAGGATCCTAGATTTATGATGTTATTTTTCATACCTTGATGAGCTGGAAATATGTGAACAAGTAATATTATGCAACTTACGGAAAAATGTCTATATTGCTCGCAACAGTGATCCCACATGAAGGTGAGGATCCTAGATTTATGATGTTATTTTTCATACCTTGATGAGCTGGAAATATGTGAACAAGTAATATTATGCAACTTACGGAAAAATGTCTATATTATGATTTCGTATGGTTGCTAGACACCAATTGGAAGGATGAACGTGTGTATTTATATGTATGCCAGCGTGGATTTTATTAATACGGGTATTGTTATTTTTATTCATGCACGTATGCCAGCATGGATTTTATTAATACATGTATTTTTTAATCATGAAAGTTGAACTAGCGACAAGCCAAAAAAGCAAACTGTCACTGCTGTTAACAAATAAGCGCGTCACTTCAAACTAATAACGACATCCAAAAAAAGCAGACGTTAGTGCTAAGTTAGTAATGACACTCACAGGAAACCAAGGCGTGTCACTGACAGTTCACGCGCATGTTAAGAAGTCTACTCAGTGAGAGTTCGCTAATAATGATATCTTCCACATGAACGTGCACGTCACCGTAAATCACGAATGAAAGCATGTAAACATAATGAACTGTCACTGATAGCATGCCAGTGACATAATTATTTAGTGAATTCTCATTAGATCGGATCTTCTAGTAACGTTCACCAAATTATGTGTACGTCCCCGCAATGTCATTGTAAAAGTCCGGTCGCCAGATGAATGAACTTCCAATGATGGACAATGATTGATTTTGTTGTCGGTACAGAACTAGCGACATTTGAAATGCCAGTCAATGATACACATTACCAGTGGTTGTATATCCGTTACGCCGACCTCTATCGCTAGAAGTGCCGAAAACACACATGTCACTGGTAAGCTTTTTTCTGGTATTGTTTGGATGAAGTCCGGAGTGTGCGGGAAACTTTGGAATAAGAGAGGGAAAGGTTTCGGAGGGGGAAAGGGGAGAGGTGGCCGGCTAGGTTGCGAAGGACGTCAAGGGAGCGACCAGGCCCCAAGGGGCCCAAGGTGCCCCTGCCCTTGCCCCCGTCGAGAAGGGGGGCCATATGGTTTGGTGGGGTGTGCCGACCCAACCTTGGCCACACCGACCTAAGAGAGGTAGCGGCAGCCCTAGGCACGCACCATAAGGGCGGCGGATAGATTTACCCTCTCGCCAAGTTGGTACCCCCTCCTCCACCTATATAAACAATGGATGCCCCTCCCTCTTTGTAGAACAAGTTCTCTCTGTATATCATAGAGCCCATTGGTTCGCTGTCTCCCTTTTCCTCTCCACATATGCACATCGTGAGGTTGTACCTCTCTCACTTTGAGATCTAAGAAATGGATAACAAAGCCCTCGTGGATTGGTATCTCTATACGTGTCAACTACGTCGAAGGAATCATCCATTCGGTTATGTGAACAAGTAGGAGATATCCTCGCGGTTGAGAGTGATCAGCCAAACTACAGGGATCGCTCGGATCTTCACCATCACCGAGCTCTTCCGCACTACTCGGTGAGTAATTTTAAAACGAATCCCATTATTGCATCTACATAGTATAGATCTTGGGTGATCGTGTAGAACCAACGATTTTGTTTACATGCATGTTTCCCTTCAATCACAAGTGCCAATCTTAGAGCTTGAGGCAATCAAAAAGATACACACAGTATTTCCTCATCATTACTGATAAGATAATCTTGGTAGCAGATAGACCTTAAGAAGCACCACTCGAATCTTGCACTGAAGCAAGAAATTGAGCTTCTTAAGTTTTTCAGGTAATGTTACTTTAACGGTTAGCCAAACAAGGGTTTATCCCCCGAGGATGCCTATAATTTGGTGTATATTACTTGAGTCCCTTGTCGTTGATGTTTTTGGAGGGTACACTGAACCTAGTTAGATGTTTTTCAATGGAACATCTAACCATGCTAGGATAGTGCCTGAAACACCAGATAGAAAAGTTATTGCAAAATAGGTGTTGTTATCGATCACCAAAATCCACTAGGAGCGTAAAGATGTCCTTTCACTAGGAATGCTAGAAATATATTGCTTGGGTAGTCTGAAACACCGAAGTGACACTCTTATCATGCAAAAGAGTTGTACCTTCCTAATTTCTTGCGCGGTATATGAATCTCAAAATTACCACGTGAACACATAGATCTTATGTAAGTTGGTTGGTTTTGAGCAAGATAAAGAGAGACAAGTTGCTGGTAGATTTATAAAGGTACATAGTTAAGGCATGCCACGATAGTTTTCTTCACTTCAAGAATCTTAGCCAAGTAATTAGCTAGACTGATACACTCTAAACACTCTACCAAGTTCTTTAGATATTTATGAATATTGCGGAAAATGATAAATTATGACACATTATAACGCACTACGAGACACGGTTAACGTTATTGGTTTGGTTAGATCTTCTATGGTGTAACACTTTATAATTAAATATTTTTTCAAGCAAGCCGAACTAAGAAAATTACAATAACAATTTTGTTTACTAGAAAGATAGAAATTTCGTTGTAATGGATATTAAACTGCAGCAAACTTTAAATATACATAACCATGTTACAATATTAATATTGTCAACTGAAAATATGGGTTTGTACAATATATCACAAGAAGTATCAATAGAAATGGCATACATGTAATGAATTATTTTTTGTAATAACAAAGTAAAAATATTTGGTATAAATTAACGAGAATTTTATGCTAGTCTTTGTAGGACAGCAAAAAAATTCAATCAACAAACACAAAACATGATTCATTTAACGCATGAAAGTTGAAGGTGCATTTGGAACCGCAAGCCTTAGAAAACCGCACAACAAGTGAGATGACAACACAGATAGTTCTAGCCGCCCCTTGGCACACACCACATCCGCAAGCTCCATAAGTGGCCACCGCCTTCTTCTGTTGGCCCATCTTCATGACAGAGATCAACTATTAATCATGTCGATTGGGCTTACCATCGACAACGGGCTTTGGATTTCCATTTAGATTAGATCAACAAGAGATAAGTTACCAATACAGTTTCATATAAATTGTATGCGTGTTTTCATGAATGCAGACATTTGCATACATATTTTGCAATTTGGATTGAAATATGTGTTGGACCTCAAATAAACATTCATTAAGAAACCTCACTTGAGTAGAGTGCGGTTTGATTTCTGAAAACATAAAAGTTTATATATGCCAAATTTGTTGGCAATCAACAGATCCAACATAAGTGCTGGTTAGTTTCCATAAAATACAAAGGTATAAATTTTTGCCGGTCAACAAATTTAAGACTAAGTGCGGGTTGATTTCTGTTAAACCGAAAGATCTATTCTCTCCGTCCCATGTTATCTTCAATTTATCAAAAGTTAAATAGACAAACCTAAGACAAATTTTCATTGAAGGAAGAGAGTACGTTTAACGCACACAATCACAATCTTGAAAGCAAGATTGTGAGCTGTGGGGGAGCCAGTGAACGTCAGGTCAGTACATGGAAAGTCGGTCACCGGGGGAGCACGTCGCCGGGTGCAGCTGCGATCTTTCATCCCTGATTCAGATAAGTCGGCACCTTGGGATTGGCAGTAGCTCGGCCGACGGTGTCAATCGGCTGACACAGGGTCGACGTGCCGGAGCCTCTCCTTCTCTCGCCGGCGACTGCAGCGCGGCGCCACGACACGTGCGCGTGCGTCCACGGAAACCCCAGCGGAACGGCCAAAGGAAGCTGCCGACGTCCCCGATCTCATCGGCTCGGCCGCATCATCCAAGACACTACACAGACCCCGTGTCCTCCATTTCACAGCTTCTCAGTAAAGCGCTGGAAACCAGGTCCCTGACGTTCACTTCACTTCACTCACACGCTCGCTCCCACTCAGCGTCTCAGTCCACGCCACGCCGCCGACCAACCCGTCCCGCCATGGGCGTGAGCAACAACATCACGGCGTGCCTCAACTTCACGGCCCTGCTCTGCACCATTCCCGTCGTCGCCACGGGCCTCTGGTTCGCCTCCAAGCAGGGCGCCGAGTGCGCGCGCCTGGCGCGGTGGCCCGTGGCCATCCTGGGCGGGCTGCTCCTCCTCGTCGCGCTGGCCGGGTTCGTCGGCGCATACTGGAACCGCCAGGGCCTCCTGGCCGCCTACCTCTTCGCCATGGCGGCGCTCATCACGCTCCTCCTCGCGCTGCTCGTCTTCGCCTTCGCCGTCACCCACGGCTCCGGCGCGTACCAGGTGCCGGGACGCGCATACCGCGAGTACCGCCTCCAGGGCTTCTCCGGCTGGCTGCGCGGGTACGTCGGTGACCCGCGCCGGTGGGAGGGGATCAGGGCCTGCCTCGCCGCGTCCGACACCTGCAGGAAGCTCGGCGTGGAGAGCGCATTCTTCATCGCGCCCGAGCAGTTCTACCAGTCCCACCTCTCCCCGCTCCAGGTACTGAATCTGATAAATGTTTACTGATATTAAGTGCTGCAATACATCCCCGTCAATTACCTGCATTGTACTATAGTATCAATTGGCAAATTCATAAATTGTGCGCTGCAGCAGTAGATCGTATAGTGGTTAAGCTAGATAGTGCCGGTGACCAATGACCAAAAATGTATGCAGGGTAGCACTAATCTGAACTCTGAAGTACTACTAGATGCTAGTGCCGGTTTAATCTATAGTGGCAGTAGAAGTAGCTAAGTAGTGGTTGACAAGAGGAATCAAATCATCACCGAACAAACTTTGTCGGCTCTATGGACGAAAGCTGAGTTAAGTTATCCCCAAAAAGGTCAGAATCTATTGATCGACTGCATCCATGGTGGGACATTCAGTTATGCAAACTGTGTAAGGACGAATCAATGACAGATAGGCTGATGATTTGTGGGCTAAGCGTGCAAGTGCAAGTGGGTCATGTCCATGTGGCCATGTGAGTACTAAGCTTGTGGGAGAGAGAACTGCAATTGAAGGGGAGATCTACTAGAATGATGTGAGTAGGTGTGATCGAGCGAGAATCGGAGAACAGGTCGACATAAAATGTGGGTCAGCGCATGGAAGCCTGTACTCTTCCTGAATTCTGGTTTAGTTTAGCATCATATATGAGCTATTCGAGGTTGTATAGGAATGAGCAGAGCTTCCGTGTCCATAGTGCAACCGAAGCATACACATGGATCACTGTCCTTGCTAACCAACTCACCTCCGCACATTCTTGTCCCCTTGTGTAACCGCTTAATTTGGACTAGGCATTTTCTTGGTTGTTTTTTGTGTTGTGATGCATTATGCTCACACACTTATATATCTTCAAGAAAGAAAAACGATTTTGTGTTAAGAGCAGTGCACTAAGCCACTAATAATTATGCAGAGGCTGAGAGAACTAGGCAGAGGTCTAGTGGTAGGGTCACACTGGTGCATCCCTGCTGACCAGGGTTTGAATCCTGTCAGGATCAAATTTTTGGTATCTCACCCGAGTGAGCTTCTTCTATAAAAATACGCCACCAGGGCTAGTCCTGGCTGGTCTTGTTTTTTTTTTTTTTTTTTTTGATGCAGAGGCTGAGGCTTCGTTGCCACTGTTGAAAAACAAAACAGTTAGCATGGCCACGGCCATTTTGGTTTCAGAATGTGCATCGGTATGCATAGTCTGTTAAACCTTTTGTTAGTTCTAGGTTAATTGAGAATTATATTAGTTCTGGGTCAACTTCAAAATCAATAAATCTGCACCACGATTCGTGCACATTAGAATTACACATGGATATGCAATTGCAAAATCATTTTTCCCAATTACACATAAATTGCACATGAAATTGAGTGACCGAGAATTTAGTTAGTTCTGGGTCAATTGAAAATTAGTCACGTCAATTGATTTTTTTTTGCATTGACATGCCCACATAACCGGAAGTTCTGAAGAATTACTTGTGTCTGTGCGTGCAGTCCGGGTGCTGCAAGCCGCCGACGGCGTGCGGGTACACGTACGTGAGCCCGACGGTGTGGACCAACCCGGCGAACACGGCTGCCGACGCGGACTGCGGCGCGTGGAGCAACGACCCCCGCCAGCTCTGCTACTGGTGCAGCTCCTGCAAGGCCGGGATGCTGGGCACCCTGCGCGACCAGTGGCGCAGGGCCAACGTGGCGCTCGTCGCCGCCACCGTCGCCCTCGTCGTCGTCTACATCATCGGCTGCAGCGCCTTCAAGAACGCCCAGACCGAGGACCTCTTCCGCCGCTACAAGTGGAGCAACACCTGATAGTTAAATATTTCCTGAATGATCAACCCATGATGCCAACGGCACTACGATTACTGACGAAAAGTTCTGTAAATTATGTAGTGGCAATGTTATCCAAGCTGTGATTAGAGTTGCGTTTGCGTGCCACACTTGGTACACTTGAGCACACATGGCTACTTATGCATGCGTGTGATACTGTGATTTCAGGCCGGTTATAATGCTGGTGTTTTGCCTTCGGCCTTTTTCGGTTTTCAGGCGGGTTACTGTATTTTTTTTTTTTTGAAACGGTTACTGTATTCTTTTGCCCGTTGCATGGCAATGGTAGACTCTGCATTTGAAGCTAGGACGACCCTGCATATGCAGAGACAAGTGTGCCAACGACGACGTGCTTCAGTGACTGATACCTGAAGGTTGTAGATTCCAAAGTTTTTAGCATCTACTCCGGAAATGGTGAATGGAACCTGGGTGCGCGCGCACCCATTTACGAAAAGTTCAAAACAATGCTATTTAAAAGTTTTCAAAAAATGTGAAGTAAAATTTTGCATGTACATATTATGTTGATACTTACTCATGTGTGTTTTTACGGAAAAATATCATTGTGTGTGACCTACACAAAAATGACAAAATGCAAATTCCTATTCCTGTGTGAATAGTACAATTCATGTTCACTATTCTCATTTGGACATTTTGTTATTTTTATGCAAGCCACACACAATGGTTTTTTTCCGTGAAAACACACACGCGTATGTATCAACATAATATCTACATGCAAAATTTTACTTCACATTTTTTGGAAACTTTTAAATAACATTTTTTTGAACTTTTTGTAAACGGGTGCGCGCGCACCCAGGTTCCATTCCTCCGGGTCGGCATCTACTCCTACTACTACATTAAGCTTTTGGAGATAAACTATGTAAAGAAGACTAATATAAGCATTGACAATATTCCATGGCATAATTTGATTTAAGATTCTAGTATTTGTTAACAGTGACCTATTCACAAGTTTAAGTCATCTTGTCTGGGTTCAGGGCACTCTTTTGACCTAGTGCAATACTGCAATGTAGGACACAACAGTTTATTTCTTAACATAGTTAAACGACATCGGAAATGTAAGCATTGACAAGATTCCATGGCGCTCGATTTGACCTTTATTTAATTAAGGGATCTTTTTGATTAACGGTGACCCCTTCATAAATTATTTAGCATTGCAGTCATCTTGTCCGGATTCAGGGCACACTTCCTTGGAACCCATTCATGCCACACTTAGGACCGAGTGCAATTCAAGAGAGAGTAGCAGAGCTTTTTCTTTCTTCGACTGTGTTTGCACGAACATTTCAATCTTCTCGAATTAATAAAATGCCGCACGAGAATTGACTTGAATAAAACTTCAATTACTTCTTCTTTGGTGAGTGAATGGGTAGCATTACCAGTGTTCAATATGTGGTTCCATATGTCAACCGCTACTAATCGTATTGTTTAAACTATCGAATTGTTTAAATGACCACTACTAATCGGTGGAGGTTATTCAGGCGGTTGACATATATCAAGCTCTGATTTGTTTGAAGGCACATAAGCCTTGACATTCCATGCTTACAATCTAATAATGATATCTCTTTGGTTAGTTATCACCTGCCGTCCGCGATCCAATTTATATTGTACCTAAGCCACTATGTATTCTTCATTTTCAGGACATCATCGGCCGGTATACTATTATCCAACAAAGGTATGATATGTGTCTGGAATCATAAGAACAAAATAGAGAAAAAATTAACAACCATGGATGTTATGGGTATAATTGTTATCCTTAGTGATGTGAGAGTGAGCCTGTGCAGTTGCATTGCGCAGGCTAGGGTCCTATCATGTTCGATATTTCATGGTTAATTTTCATGTTTACCAAATTAATGAAATATGTCATCTGATCAGAATTTATTATATGGTTCACTACTCCGATCTCATGAATCTTGGTTAGTATACTTTACACCATAATGTATGCTTCCAACTTCAGGAAATGAACTCAGGAAATAAAAGCACCCACAAGCAAATACAGAATATGTGTATTTCGTGTTTCATATACTTTTGTTGTCTTTTTAAATTTATAGCCGTTGTCCTAAAGTTGACTCTGATATAAATCCATGCATTCGTTTTTCTTTGGTGCATGATGGGGAGTATTACCTATTTTCAGTTTGGGGATTCTATTATGCAAAAATTATGGTGGTTATTCAAGAGGTTGACATATCTGCTGCTCTGATTTGCTCGAGCACACGTAGGCTTAACATCCATGTTCCCAATCTAATAACAATATCATTTTGATTATTCAAAACCACCGTCCTAAATACCATTTGTATTGTTTATTTAACTAGCATAGTGGCCCTCGCAAATGGGAGGGCACCATCTATATTGTGTTGAAAATGTCTGAGAAATAAGTATTAAAATCCCAGCGAATATAACAGATCACCACAAATATTAAGGTAAGTGAAATATTGCTTGTCACGTAATATCAATCACGGCGTTTATCTTCATTAGGCAATAATTAAGCTCCACATAAAATGCAGTTCTATCGGCTATGATGCATTCATGCACACCTAAGTATTTCTATCCATTTTAATCCATTTGTGTACAAGTATGAAGATTTTTTGGTTGACGTATATTTAGGTACACTGAATAAGATATATATGGTGTGATATGTTTAGGTACAATAATTATATTTACCAGCAAAAAAAGGTACAATAATTATATTATGTTTTCTAAGAAAATAAATTAGGTCTGCATGATGCTTTCTTTCTTTTAGGTGTTTTTTGTTTGTTTGAAGTACATATCTTTCTGAGCGATGAAAAGCACACTCTCGAAATACATGTCTTTTTTGCTGTATGTACCTCCTAATAATGTGGCACAACTTACATTGCATGTACATTGTTATCTTTGTGAATGTAATACTACTTACATATCCTTATATCTAACTGAGCTATATATATTTTCTTTTAGAAATTTATCAACCAAGCCAAAATTTTCAATACCCCGTTCCGATCCATATTAACTGTCGCTGAATTGGTACTAATATATTCTGAAAAGATTTTTTGAGACAAATTGAAACAATGAGTTTCACTTAACCAATGCATAAATTTGTGGCATATAAGTTTAAAAATATTAGACTCTACCTTGGTTCTCAGTTTTACATGGATGTATCTGGATGTATCGCTTACCGTCGTCCATCGACCTAGCATTCACTTTAACTCTCTTGATAGAGTAGTTCTCCCATCATGCATACCTTTGGGAAAGTAGATGTACCCAATATGCCACGCCACCTACCTATTTTTTGCCAAAATTGCTTTTGAGCAGCTACGACATCACCGTTAGACATGTAGGCTCCGCAATGATCGACGGTGGCCCTTTTATCTAGATCGTTAGCGCACAACAATCTAGTTAAAGTTAAACTTTGCAAAGTTTATCCAAAATATTAGAAATAAATATAAATATTCATAATATCAAATAGATATAATATGGAAATTTATGCAATAATGATTCTATGCAATAGATTTTATGTTGTAGATGCTAATATTTATTTAAAAAAATTAACCAAATTTTATAAAATTTGATTTTAACTAAACCTAGAATCATGAAGTAATTGTGAACGCCCATCTTGGTGAAGGAGATATGCCCTAGAGGCAATAATAAAGTGGTTATTATTTATATCTTTATGTTTATGATAAATGTTTATATATCATGCTATAATTGTATTAACCGAAACATTAGTACATGTATGATATGTAGACAACAAAGAAGTCCCTAGTATGCCTCTTAAACTAGCTTGTTGATTAATGGATGATTAGTTTCATAATCATGAACATTGGATGTTATTAATAACAAGATTATATCATTGTATGAATGATGTAATGGATACACCCAATTAAGCGTAGCATAAGATCTCGTCATTAAGTTATTTGCTATAAGCTTTCGATACATAGTTACCTAGTCGTTATGACCATGAGATCATATAAATCACTTATACCGGAAAGGTACTTTGATTACACCAAACACCACTGCGTAAATGGGTGGCTATAAAGGTGGGATTAAGTATCCGGAAAGTATGAGTTGAGGCATATGGATCAACAGTGGGATTTGTCCATCCCGATGACGGATAGATATACTCTGGGCCCTCTCGGTGGAATGTCGTATAATGTCTTGCAAGCATATGAATAAGTTCATAAGAGACCACATACCACGGTACGAGTAAAGAGTACTTGTCAGGAGACGAGGTTGAACAAGGTATAGAGTGATACCGAAGATCAAACCTCGGACAAGTAAAATATCGCGAGACAAAGGGAATTGGTATTGTATGTGAATGGTTCATTCGATCACTAAAGTCATCGTTGAATATGTGGGAGCCATTATGGATCTCTGATGTCTACGGGAGCTTCTATTCTTGTAGACAGTGTTGGGCCTCCAAGAGCAGAGGTTTGTAGAACAGCAGCAAGTTTCCCTTAAGTGGATCACCCAAGGTTTATCGATCTCAGGGAGGAAGAGGTCAAAGGTATCCCTCTCATGCAACCCTGCAACCACAAAGCAAGAAGTCTCTTGTGTCCCCAACACACCTAATAGGTGCACTAGTTCGGCGAAGAGATAGTGAAATACAGGTGGTATGAATAAGTATGAGTAGTAGAAACGGTGCCAGAAAATAGCTTGTCGGCGTGTAGTTGATGGTGGTAGTATTGCAGCAGTAGTAACACGAGTAAAACGATGAAACAAGCAGCGATAGCGATATTTAGGAACAAGGCCTAGGGATTACACTTTCACTAGTGGACACTCTCAACATTGATCACATAACAGAATAGATAAATGCATACTCTACACTCTTGTTGGATGATGAACACATTGCGTAGGATTACACGAACCCTCAATACCGGAGTTAACAAGCTCCACAATTCAATGTTCATATTTAAATAACCTTAGAGTGCAAGAAAGATCAACACGACTAAACCAAGTACTAACACACCATGCACACTATCACCTTCACGCTATGTAGGAGGAATAGATCACATCAATACCATCATAGCAATAGTTAACTTCGTAATCTACAAGAAATCACAATCATAGCCTACGCCAAATACTAACACGGATGCACACACTGTCACCATTACACCGTGCAGGAGGAGTAAAACTACTTTAATAACATTGCTAGAGTAGCACATAGATAAATTGTGATACAAAACACATTGCAATCATAAAGAGATATAAATAAGCACTTCACTACGCCATTCATAACGGTGAGTAAGTATTCCGTGAAATATAGCCTAAGAGACCCACACGGTGCACACACTCGTCACCTTTACACACGTGGGACAAGGAGTCTCCGGAGATCACATAAGTAAAACTCACTTGACTAGCACAATGACATCTAGATTACAAGCATCATCATATGAATCTCAATCATGTAAGGCAGCTCATGAGATTATTGTATTGAAGTACATAGGAGAGAGATGAACCACATAGCTACCGGTACAGCCCCGAGCCTCGATGGAGAACTACTCCCTCCTCATGGGAGCAGCAACGGTGATGAAGATGGCGATGGAGATGGCAGCGGTGTCGATGGAGAAGCCTTCCGGGGGCACTTCCCCGCTCCGGCAGGGTGCCGGAACAGAGACTCCTGTCCCCCAGATCTTGGCTTCGCGATGGCGGCGGCTCTGGAAGGTTTCTGTGGGTTTCGTTCTTCCTCCTAGGGTTTTTGCGACGGAGGCTTTAAATAGGCGGAAGGGCAGCCTCAGAGGGGGCCTGGGGCCACCACACCATAGGGCGGCGCGGCCCCCCCTCTGGCCGCGCCAGGGTGTGGTGTGAGGCCCCCGAGGCTTCCCTCCGGCGGCTCTCGGGTGTTCGGATGGTTCCGGGAAAAATAGGAACCCGGGTCTTGATTTCGTCCGATTTCGAGAATATTTCCTTACTAGGATTTCGAAACCAAAAACAGCAGAAAACGGGGATCGGCACTTCGGCATCTTGTTAATAGGTTAGTTCCAGAAAACGCATAAATATGACATAAAGTGTGCATAAAACATGTAGATAACATCAATAATGTGGCATGGAACATAAGAAATTATCGATACGTCGGAGACGTATCAGCATCCCCAAGCTTAGTTCTGCTCGTCCCGAGCGGGTAAAACGATAACAAAGATAATTTACGGAGTGACATGCCATCATAAACTTGATCATATTGTAAACATATGTAATGAATGCAGCGATCAAAACAATGGTAATGACATGAGTAAACAAGCTGAATCATAAAGCAAAGACTTTTCATGAATAGTACTTCAGGACAAGCATCAATAAGTCTTGCATAAGAGTTAACTCATAAAGCAATAAATCAAAGTAAAGGTATTGAAGCAACACAGAGGAAGATTAAGTTTCAGCGGTTGCTTTCAACTTATAACATGTGTATCTCATGGATAATTGTCAACATAGAGTAATATAACAAGTGCAATATGCAAGTATGTAGGAATCAATGCACAGTTCACACAAGTGTTTGCTTCTTGAGGTGGAGAGAAATAGGTGAACTGACTCAACATAAAAGTAAAAAGAATGGTCCTTCAAAGAGGAAAATCATCGATTGCTATATTTGTGCTAGAACTTTGATTTTTGAAAACATGAAACAATTTTGTCAACGGTAGTAATAAAGCATATGTATCATGTAAATTATATCTTACAAGTTGCAAGCCTCATGCATAGTATACTAATAGTGCCCGCACCTTGTCCTAATTAGCTTGGACTACCGGATCTTTGCAATGCACATGTTTTAACCAAGTGTCACAATGGGGTACCTCCATGCCGCCTGTACAAAGGTCTAAGGAGAAAGCTCGCATTTTGGATTTCTCGCTTTTGATTATTCTCAACTTAGACATCCATACTGGGACAACATGAAAAACAGATAATGGACTCCTCTTTAATGCATAAGCATGTGACAACAATTATTATTCTCATATGAGATTGAGGATATATGTCCAAAACTGAAACTTCCACCATGAATCATGGCTTTAGTTAGCGGCCCAATGTTCTTCTCTAACAATATGCATGCTCCAACCATTAAGGTGGTAGATCTCTCTTACTTCAGACAAGACGGACATGCATAGCAACTCACATGATATTCAACAAAGAATAGTTGATGGCGTCCCCAGAAGCATGGTTATCGCACACCAAGCAACTTAATAAGAGATAAAGTGCATAAGTACATATTCAATTCCACAATAGTTTTTAAGCTATTTGTCCCATGAGCTATATATTGCAAAGGTGAATGATGGAATTTTAAAGGTAGCACTCAAGCAATTTACTTTGGAATGGCGGATAAATACCATGTAGTAGGTAGGTATGGTGGACACAAATGGCATAGTGGTTGGCTCAAGTATTTTGGATGCACGAGAAGAATTCCCTCTCGATACAAGGTTTAGGCTAGCAAGGTTATTTGAAACAAACACAAGGATGAACGGTGCAGCAAAACTCACATAAAAGACATATTGTAAACATTATAATACTCTACACCGTCTTCCTTGTTGTTTAAAACTCAATACTAGATGTTATCTAGACTCTAGAGAAGCCAAATATGCAAACCAAATTAGCAAGCTCTAAGTGTTTCTTCATTAATGGGTGCAAGTATATGATGCAAAAGCTTAAACATGAGCACAACAATTGCCAAGTATCAAATTATCCAAGACATTTTACCAATTACTACATGTAGCATTTTCCGTTTCCAACCATATAATAATGAACGGAGCAGTTTCAACCTTCGCCTTGAACATTTAAAGCTAAGAACACATGTGTTCATACGAACCAGCGGAACGTGTCTCTCTCCCACACATGCATTTATTCAAACAAAAACAAAAACAAAAGCACACAGACGCTCCAAGTAAAGTACATAAGATGTGGCCGAATAAAAATATAGTTTCAAGAGAAGGAACTCGATAATGTTGTCGATGAAGAAGGGGATGCCTTGGGCATCCCCAAGCTTAGACGCTTGAGTCTTCTTAGAATATGCAGGGGTGAACCACGGGGCATCCCCAAGCTTAGAGCTTTCACTCTCCTTGATCATAGTATATCATCCTCCTCTCTTGACCCTTGAAAACTTCCTCCACACCAAACTCGAAACAACTCATTAGAGGGTTAGTGCTCAATAAAAATTAACATGTTCAGAGGTGACACAATCATTCTTAACACTTCTGGACATTGCCCAAAGCTACTGGAAGGTAATGGAACAAAGAAATCCACCCAACACAGTGAAAGAAGCAATGCGAAATAAAAGGCAGAATCTGTCAAAACAGAACAGTCCGTAAAGACGAATTTTAAAAGGGCACCAGACTTGCTCAGATGAAAATGCCCAAATTGAATGAAAGTTGCGTACATATCTGAGGATCAAGCACGTAAATTGGCAGATTTTTCTGAGTTACCTACAGAGAATTAGGCCCAGATTCGTGACAGCAAGAAATCTGTTTCTGCGCAGTAATCCAAATCTAGTATGAACCTTACTATCAAAGACTTTACTTGGCACAACAATGCAACAAAACTAAGATAAGGAGAGGTTGCTACAGTAGTAAACAACTTCCAAGACACAAATATAAAACAAAGTACTGTAGCAAAATAACACATGGGTTATCTCCCAAGAAGTTCTTTCTTTTTAGCCATTAAGATGGGCTCGACGGTTTTATGATGCACTCGCAAGAAATAGTATTCGAAGCAAAAGAGAGCATCAAGAGGCAAATTCAAAACACATTTAAGTTTAAAATGCTTCCTATGAAAAGGAATCTTGTAAGTAAACAAGTTCATGAAGAGCAAAGTAACAAGCATAGGAAGATAAAACAAGTGTAGCTTCAAAAATTTCAGCATATAGAGAGGTGTTTTAGTAACATGAAAATTTCTACAACCATATTTTCCTCTCTCATAATAACTTTCAGTAGCATAATGAGCAAACTCAACAATATAACTATCACATAAAGCATTCTTATCACGAGTCTCATGCATAAA
This sequence comes from Lolium rigidum, assembly GCF_022539505.1. NCBI lineage: Eukaryota > Viridiplantae > Streptophyta > Magnoliopsida > Poales > Poaceae > Lolium > Lolium rigidum. The sequence goes on from NC_061508.1 coordinate 272,772,818, forward strand.
ATTATTACTCTCCACATAAGCATAATCAATTTTATTAGTAATAGCGGGAGCAAATTCAACAAAGTAGCTATCATTATTATTCTCATCAAGTGTAGGAGGCATAGTATAATCACAACAAAATTTACTCTCCATAGTAGGTGGCACCAAAAGACCACTATCATTATAATCATCATAAATAGGAGGCAAAGTATCATCAAAGAAAATTTTCTCCTCAATGCTTGGGGGACTAAAAAGATCATGAAAACCAGCTTCCCCAAGCTTAGAACTTTCTACATTATTATCAACAATGGTGTTCAAAGCGTTCATACTAATATTACTACCAGCATGCAAATAAGATTCCATATGTTTTTTAATTTTCGCATCAAACAATCCATGTTTTAAATCAGGAAATAGAATAAGAAGCTCATTGTTGTCCATTATGCCAAACTAGTGTAAACAAGAAACAAAAAGATGCAATTGCGAGGATATAAAGGAAATATCTTCGAGCACAAACACAATGGCGCCGAGAAAAGTACGTTACACGGAACCGGAGTATGAGTGCCTTTTTACCTTTCCTCCCCGGCAACGGCGCCGAGAAAAGTGCTTGATGTCTACGAGAGCTTCTATTCTTGTAGACAGTGTTGGGCCTCCAAGAGCGAGAGGTTTGTAGAACAGCGAGCAAGTTTCCCTTAAGTGGATCACCCAAGGTTTATCGATCTCAGGGAGGAAGAGGTCAAAGGTATACCTCTCATGCAACCCTGCAACCACAAAGCAAGAAGTCTCTTGTGTCCCCAACACACCTAATAGGTGCACTAGTTCGGCGAAGAGATAGTGAAATACAGGTGGTATGAATAAGTATGAGCGGTAGCAACGGTGCCGAGAAAATAGCTTGTCGGCGTGTAGTTGATGGTGGTAGTATTGCAGCGGTAGTAACACGGTAAAACGAGTAAACAAGCAGCGATAGCGATATTTAGGAACAAGGCCTAGGGATTACACTTTCACTAGTGGACACTCTCAACATTGATCACATAACAGAATAGATAAATGCATACTCTACACTCTTGTTGGATGATGAACACATTGCGTAGGATTACACGAACCCTCAATAGCGGAGTTAACAAGCTCCACAATTCAATGTTCATATTTAAATAACCTTAGAGTGCAAGAAAGATCAACACGACTAAACCAAGTACTAACACAGCATGCACACTGTCACCTTCACGCTATGTAGGAGGAATAGATCACATCAATACCATCATAGCAATAGTTAACTTCGTAATCTACAAGAAATCACAATCATAGCCTACGCCAAGTACTAACACGGATGCACACACTGTCACCATTACACCGTGCAGGAGGAGTAAAACTACTTTAATAACATTGCTAGAGTAGCACATAGATAAATTGTGATACAAAACACATTGCAATCATAAAGAGATATAAATAAGCACTTCACTACGCCATTCATAACAGTGAGTAAGTATTACGTGAAATATAGCCTAAGAGACCCACACGGTGCACACACTTGTCACCTTTACACACGTGGGACAAGGAGTCTCCGGAGATCACATAAGTAAAACTCACTTGACTAGCACAATGACATCTAGATTACAAGCATCATCATATGAATCTCAATCATGTAAGGCAGCTCATGAGATTATTGTATTGAAGTACATAGGAGAGAGATGAACCACATAGCTACCGGTACAGCCCCGAGCCTCGATGGAGAACTACTCCCTCCTCATGGGAGCAGCAGCGGTGATGAAGATGGCGATGGAGATGGCAGCGGTGTCGATGGAGAAGCCTTCCGGGGGCACTTCCCCGCTCCGGCAGGGTGCCGGAACAGAGACTCCTGTCCCCCAGATCTTGGCTTCGCGATGGCGGCGGTTCTGGAAGGTTTCTGTGGGTTTCGTTCTTCCTCCTAGGGTTTTCGCGACAGAGGCTTTAAATAGGCGGAAGGGCAGCCTCGGAGGGGGCCTGGGGCCACCACACCATAGGGCGGCGCGGCCCCCTCCGGCCGCGCCGGAGTGTGGTGTGGGGCCCCCGGGGCTTCCCTCTGGCGGCTCTCGGGTGTTCTGGATGGTTCCGGGAAAAATAGGAACATGGGTCTTGATTTCGTCCGATTCCGAGAATATTTCCTTACTAGGATTTCTGAAACCAAAAACAGCAGAAAACAAGGACTAGCACTTCGGCATCTTGTTAATAGGTTAGTTCCAGAAAACGCATAAATATGACATAAAGTGTGCATAAAACATGTAGATAACATCAATAATGTGGCATGGAACATAAGAAATTATCGATACGTCGGAGACGTATCAATCTCCAGATCCCGCTATTGGTTATTGGTCGGAGAGAGATCTCAACCATGTCTACATAGTTCATGAACCGTAGGGT
>NC_061508.1:272775290-272825373 GCF_022539505.1 Lolium rigidum
CGTAGCATAAGATCTCGTCATTAAGTTATTTGCTATAAGCTTTCGATACATAGTTACCTAGTCCTTATGACCATGAGATCATATAAATCACTTATACCGGAAAGGTACTTTGATTACACCAAACACCACTGCGTAAATGGGTGGCTATAAAGGTGGGATTAAGTATCCGGAAAGTATGAGTTGAGGCATATGGATCAACAGTGGGATTTGTCCATCCCGATGATGGATAGATATACTCTGGGCCCTCTCGGTGGAATGTCGTCTAATGTCTTGCAAGCATATGAATAAGTTCATAAGAGACCACATACCACGGTACGAGTAAAGAGTACTGATGGCGTGTATTTCACACGTTCGTTGGGCAACCCCAAGAGGAAGGTATGATGCGCACAGCAGCAAGTTTTCCCTCAGAAAGAAACCAAGGTTTATCGTACCAGGAGGAGCCAAGAAGCACGTTGAAGGTTGATGGCGGCGGGATGTAGTGCGGCGCAACACCAGAGATTCCGGCGCCAACGTGGAACCTGCACAACACAACCAAAGTACTTTGCCCCAACGAAACAGTGAGGTTGTCAATCTCACCGGCTTGCTGTAACAAAGGATTAACCGTATCGTGTGGAAGATGATTGTTTGCAGAGAAAACAGTAAAAACAAGTATTGCAGTAGATTGTATTTCAGTAAAGAGAATTGGCCCGGGGTCCACAGTTCACTAGAGGTGTCTCTCCCATAAGACGAACAGCATGTTGGGTGAACAAATTATAGTTGGGCAATTGACAAATAAAGAGAGCATGACAATGCACATACATATCATGATGAGTATAGTGAGATTTAATTGGGCATTACGACAAAGTACATAGACCGCCATCCAACCGCATCTATGCCTAAAAAGTCCACCTTCGAGGTTATCATCCGAACCCCCTCCGGTATTAAGTTGCAAAGCAACAGACAATTGCATTAAGTATGGTGCGTAATGTAACTAGTGAGTACATCCTTGAACATAGCACTAATGTTTTATCCCTAGTGGCAACGAGCACAACACAACCTTAGAACTTTACATCACATCGTCCCGTGTGTCCATGCGGCATGAAGCCACTATCGAGCATAAGTACTCCCTCTTGGAGTTAAAAGCATCTACTTGGCCAGAGCATCTACTAGTAACGGAGAGCATGCAAGATCATAAATAACACATAAGCATAACTTTGATAATCAACATAACAAGTATTCTCTATTCATCGGATCCCAACAAACGCAACATATAGAATTACGGATAGATGATCTTGATCATGATAGGCAGCTCACAAGATCCGACAATGATAGCACAATGGGGAGAAGACAACCATCTAGCTACTGCTATGGACCCATAGTCCAGGGGTAGACTACTCACTCATCACTCCGGAGGCGACCATGGCGGTGTAGAGTCCTCCGGGAGATGATTCCCTCTCCGGCAGGGTGCCGGAGGCGATCTCCTGGATCCCCCGAGATGGGATCGGCGGCGACGGTGTCTCAGTAAGGTTTTCCGTATCGTGGCTCTCGGTACTGGGGGTTTCGTCACGGAGGCTTTAAGTAGGCGAAAGGGCAAGTCGAGAGGGGGCACAGGGGCCCCAGATGACAGGGCGGCGCGGCCAAGGGGGGGGGCCGCGCCGCCCTAGGGTTTGGCTCCCCTGTGGCCCCACTTCGTTTCGTCTTCGGACTTCTGGAAGCTTCGTGGAAAAATAGGCCCCTGGGCTTTTATTTCGTCCAATTCCGAGAATATTTCTTTACTAGGATTTCTGAAACCAAAAACAGCAGAAAACAACGAATCGGCACTTCGGCATCTTGTTAATAGGTTAGTTCCAGAAAATGCACGAATATGACATAAATTGTGCATAAAACATGTAGATAACATCAATAATGTGGCATGGAACACAAGAAATTATCGATACGTTGGAGACGTATCAGCATCCCCAAGCTTAGTTCTGCTCGTCCCGAGCTGGTAAAACGATAACAAAGATAATTTCGGAGTGACATGCCATCATAATCTTGATCATACTATTTGTAAAGCATATGTAGTGAATGCAGCGATCAAAACAATGTGTATGACATGAGTAAACAAGTGAATCATAAAGCAAAGACTTTTCATGAATAGCACTTCAAGACAAGCATCAATAAGTCTTGCATAAGAGTTAACTCATAAAGCAATAATTCAAAGTAAAGGTATTGAAGCAACACAAAAGAAGATTAAGTTTCAGCGGTTGCTTTCAACTTGTAACATATATATCTCATGGATATTGTCAACATAGAGTAATATAATAAGTGCAATAAGCAAGTATGTAGGAATCAATGCACAGTTCACACAAGTGTTTGCTTCTTGAGGTGGAGAGAAATAGGTGAACTGACTCAACATTGAAAGTAAAAGAATGGTCCTCATAGAGGAAAAGCATCGATTGCTATATTTGTGCTAGAGCTTTGATTTTGAAAACATGAAACAATTTTTTCAACGGTAGTAATAAAGCATATGCATCATGTAAATTATATATTATAAGTTGCAAGCCTCATGCATAGTGTACCAATAGTGCCCGCACCTTGTCCTAATTAGCTTGGACTACCTGGATTATCACCGCAATACATATGCTTTAACCAAGTTTCACAAAGGGGTACCTCTATGCCGCCTGTACAAAGGTCTAAGGAGAAAGCTCGCATTTGGATTTCTCGCTTTTGATTATTCTCAACTTAGACATCCATCCCGGGACAACATAGACAACAGATAATGGACTCCTCTTTTAATGCTTTAAGCATTCGACAACAATTAATTCTTTTCTCATTAGAGATTTGAGGATATTTGTCCAAAACTGAAACTTCCACCATGAATCATGGCTTTAGTTAGCGGCCCAATGTTCTTCTCTCACAATATGCATGCTCAAACCATTCAACTCAGTGTAGATCGCCCTTACTTCGGACAAGACGAACATGCATAGCAACTCACATGAAATTCAACAATGAGTTGATGGCGTTCCCGATAAACATGGTTATCGCACAACAAGCAACTTAATAAGAGATAAAGTGCATAATTACATATTCAATACCACAATAGTTTTTAAGCTATTTGTCCCATGAGCTATATATTGCAAAGGTGAATGATGGAATTTTAAAGGTAGCACTCAAGCAATTTACTTTGGAATGGCGGGAAAATACCATGTAGTATAGGTAGATATGGTGGACACAAATGGCATAGTGGTTGGCTCAAGTATTTTGGATGCATGAGAAGTATTCCCTCTCGATACAAGGTTTAGGCTAGCAAGGCTTATTTGAAACAAACACAAGGATGAACCGGTGCAGCAAAACTCACATAAAAGACATATTGAAAACATTATAAGACTCTACACCGTCTTCCTTGTTGTTCAAACTCAAAACTAGAAATTATCTAGACCTTAGAGAAACCAAATATGCAAACCAAATTTTAGCATGCTCTATGTATTTCTTCATTAATAGGTGCAAATCATATGATGCAAGAGCTTAAACATGAGCACAACAATTGCCAAGTATCACATTACCCAAGACATTTATAGCAATTACTACATGTATCATTTTCCAATTCCAACCATATAACAATTTAACGAAGGAGAAACTTCGCCATGAATACTATGAGTAGAAACCAAGGACATATTTGTCCATATGCTACAGCGGAGAGTGTATCTCTCCCATAAAGTAAATGCTAGGATCCATTTTATTCAAACAAAACAAAAACAAAAACAAACCGACGCTCCAAGAAAAAGCACATAAGATGTGGCCGAATAAAAATATAGTTTCAGGGGAGGAACCTGATAATTTGTCGATGAAGAAGGGGATGCCTTGGGCATCCCCAAGCTTAGACGCTTGAGTCTTCTTGATATATGCAGGGGTGAACCACCGGGTGCATCCCCAAGCTTAGAGCTTTCACTCTCCTTGATCATGTTGCATCATACTCCTCTCTTGATCCTTGAAAACTTCCTCCACACCAAACTCGAAACAACTCATTAGAGGGTTATTGCACAATATAAATTGACATATTCAGAGGTGACACAATCATTCTTAACACTTCTGGACATTGCATAATGCTACTGGACATTAGTGGATCAAAGAAATTCATCCAACATAGCGAAAGAGGCAATGCGAAATAAAAGGCAGAATCTGTCAAAACAGAACAGTTCGTATTGACGAATTTTAAAATGGCACCAGAATTGCTCAAACGAAAATGCTCAAATTGAATGAAAGTTGCGTACATATCTGAGGATCATGCTCGTAAATTGGCGTAATTTTCTGAGCTACCTACAGGGAGGTGGACCCAGATTCGTGACAGCAAAGAAATCTGGAACTGTGCAGTAATCCAAATCTAGTACTTACTTTTCTATCAACGGCTTAACTTGGCACAACAAAACTCAAAACTAAGATAAGGAGAGGTTGCTACAGTAGTAAACAACTTCCAAGACACAAAATAAAAACAAAGTACTGTAGGTAAAAACATGGGTTGTCTCCCATAAGCGCTTTTCTTTAACGCCTTTCAGCTAGGCGCAGAAAGTGTGTATCAAGTATTATCAAAGGGCGGTACTTCTACAGCGGGGTGTGGGTTCTTCTCAACCAGGCATATTATATTAGATACATAAGTTTTAGCATCTCCCTTTTCATTAGTCTTAGGCGTGCTACTCTCATCAAACAAATTTTCAGGAACAAGCCAAGCATAATTATTTTCTAGTGCATCATTCATAGCTAGGAGCTTGCATGGTATTGGTGCTTTGATCTCCCCTCCATCATCAATATTATTAGTGTATCTTATTCTATCTATATCCATATTTTCAAGGAGACTAACAAAATTAGTAGGAGAACCAAGCATATTAAATTTAGCAAAGACCTTTCTAGCTTCTCTTGCTAGACCACCAAATTCTCTAAGAAGGGTTTCTAAAACAAAATCTTTCTTTTCCCCTTCTTCCATATCACCAAGTGTGAAAAACATGTGTTGGATTATAGGATTAAGATTAACAAATTTGGTTTCCAACAAGCGAACTAAATGCGCAACAGCAATTTCATAAGTAGGCGCAAGGTCTACCAAGTGTCTATCTTCAAAATTTTCAATGGTACTAACATGGTTGAAGAATTCTTCTATATTATTTCTCCCAACTATAGACCCACGTCCTACCGGTATGTTCTTTGTGGTAAAATTAAAAGGAAACATGATGAAATAAGTAAAGCAAATGCTAGTAACTAATTTTTTTGTGTTTTCAATATAGCAAACAAGATAGCGAATAAAGCAAAAACTAGCAACTAAATTTTTTGTATTTTGATTTAGTGCAGCAAACAAAGTAGTAAATAAAATAAAGCAAGACAAAAACAAAGTAAAGAGATTGACAAGTGGAGACTCCCCTTGCAGCGTGTCTTGATCTCCCCGGCAACGGCGCCAGAAAATATGCTTGATGGCGTGTATTTCACACGTTCGTTGGGCAACCCCAAGAGGAAGGTATGATGCGCACAACAGCAAGTTTTCCCTCAGAAAGAAACCAAGGTTTATCGTACCAGGAGGAGCCAAGAAGCACGTTGAAGGTTGATGGCGGCGGGATGTAGTGCGGCGCAACACCAGAGATTCCGGCGCCAACGTGGAACCCGCACAACACAACCAAAGTACTTTGCCCCAACGAAACAGTGAGGTTGTCAATCTCACCGGCTTGCTGTAACAAAGGATTAACCGTATCGTGTGGAAGATGATTGTTTGCGAGAGAAAACAGTAAAAACATGTATTGCAGATAGATTGTATTTCAAGTAAAGAGAATTGGACCGGGGTCCACAGTTCACTAGAGGTGTCTCTCCCATAAGACGAACAGCATGTTGGGTGAACAAATTACGGTTGGGCAATTGACAAATAAAGAGAGCATGACAATGCACATACATATCATGATGAGTATAGTGAGATTTAATTGGGCATTACGACAAAGTACATAGACCGCCATCCAACCGCATCTATGCCTAAAAAGTCCACCTTCGAGGTTATCATCCGAACCCCTCCAGTATTAAGTTGCAAAGCAACGGACAATTGCATTAAGTATGGTGCGTAATGTAACTAGTGACTACATCCTTGAACATAGCACTAATGTTTTATCCCTAGTGGCAACAACGACAACACAACCTTAGAACTTTCTCATCATCGTCCTGGTGTCAATGCGAGCATGAACCCACTATCGAGCATAAGTACTCCCTCTTGGAGTTAAAAGCATCTACTTGGCCGGAGCATCTACTAGTAACGGAGAGCATGCAAGATCATAAATAACACATAAGCATAACTTTGATAATCAACATAACAAGTATTCTCTATTCATCGGATCCCAACAAACGCAACATATAGAATTACGGATAGATGATCTTGATCATGATAGGCAGCTCACAAGATCCGACAATGATAGCACAATGGGGAGAAGACAACCATCTAGCTACTGCTATGGACCCATAGTCCAGGGGTAGACTACTCACTCATCACTCCGGAGGCGACCATGGCGGTGTAGAGTCCTCCGGGAGATGATTCCCCTCTCCGGCAGGGTGCCGGAGGCGATCTCCCGGATCCCCCGAGATGGGATCGGCGGCGACGGCGTCTCAGTAAGGTTTTCCGTATCGTGGCTCTCGGTACTGGGGGTTTCGTCACGGAGGCTTTAAGTAGGCGGAAGGGCAAGTCGAGAGGGGGCACAGGGGCCCCAGATGACAGGGCGGCGCGGCCAAGGGGGGGGGGGCCGCGCCGCCCTAGGGTTTGGCTCCCCTGTGGCCCCACTTCGTTTCGTCTTCGGACTTCTGGAAGCTTCGTGGAAAAATAGGCCCCTGGGCTTTTATTTCGTCCAATTCCGAGAATATTTCTTTACTAGGATTTCTGAAACCAAAAACAGCGAGAAAACGAAGAATCGGCACTTCGGCATCTTGTTAATAGGTTAGTTCCAGAAAATGCACAAATATGACATAAAGTGTGCATAAAACATGTAGATAACATCAATAATGTGGCATGGAACACAAGAAATTATCGATATGTTGGAGACGTATCAAGTACTTGTCAGGAGACGAGGTTGAACAAGGTATAGAGTGATACCGAAGATCAAACCTCGGACAAGTAAAATATCGCGAGACAAAGGGAATTGGTATTGTATGTGAATGGTTCATTCGATCACTAAAGTCATCGTTGAATATGTGGGAGCCATTATGGATCTCCAGATCCCGCTATTGGTTATTGGTCGGAGTGAATACTCAACCATGTCCGCATAGTTCACGAACCGTACGGTGACACACTTAAGGTTGGATGTTGAAATGGTAGTACTTGAATATGGTATGGAGTTCGAATATTTGTTCGGAGTCCCGGATGAGATCCCGGACATCACGAGGAGTTCCGGAATGGTCCGGAGAATAAGATACATATATAGGATGTCATTTTATGTGAATTAAAATGTCGCGGAAGGTTCTATGGAAGGTTCTAGAAGGTTCTAGAAAAGTCCGGAAGAAACCACCAAGGATGGTGGAGTCCACATGGGACTCCACCTCCATGGCCGGCCAACCCTAGTGGGGGAGGAGTCCCAAGTGGACTCCCCCTTAGGGGGCCGGCCACCCTCCCATATGGGAGGTGGAACTCCCACCTCTAGTGGGAGTCCTAGCTTGGCTAGGTTTCCCCTCCTTATGGAAGGTTTTTGATTCGGGTCTTATTCAAAGACTTGGATACCAACACTTGGGGTTCCACCTATATAATGAGGGGCATAGGGGAGGGAGCCGGACACACCAAGACCACAAGCTGGCCGCCCCATTGAAGTGGCCGGCCACCCCCTCCCAAACCCTAGCCGCCCCCCTCTCCTCCATATCTCCCGCGTAGCTTTAGCGAAGCTCCGCCGGAGTTCTCCACCGCCACCGACACCACGCCGTCGTGCTGTCGGATTCAAGAGGAGCTACTACTTCCGCTTCCCGCTGGAACGGGAGGTGGACGTCGTCTTCATCAACAACCAAACGTGTGACCGAGTACGGAGGTGCCGCTCGTTCGTGGCGCCGGAACCGATCGTGATCAAGATCTTCTACGCGCTTTTGCAAGCGGCAAGTGAACGTCTACCGCAGCAACAAGAGCCTCATCTTGTAGGCTTTGGAATCTCTTCAAGGATGAGACTCGATACCCCCTAGTTGCTACCGTCTTCTAGATTGCATCTTGGCTTGGATTGCGTGTTCGCGGTAGGAATTTTTTTGTTTTCTATGCAACGTTATCCTACACTTGGTTCTTAGCTGATTATTAGGCTCCTGATTCCCGTGGCCAGTTTTGCTGGTCATTGTTCCTGGCTTGTCGCGCCGATCTTTGCCACATGGCACACATAAATGCCGTCGTCGATCAGAAGGAACACATGACGTTGGCCTGCAGAAATCTTCGACGAAACTGCCCTCAAGTGTCACAGGCATGTGCTGGTTCGCATCGTATATATCACTCAGGTGTGCTGGTTCGCATCGTATCACTCAGGCATCCCAGGCACGTATATGCTGGCTGATTACAAAGAATTTGGTATTAAAATAAAAGATGTTGGTACATCACGTTGGCTCTTTGGAAACCACGTCATGTAGACTCCTATTGACACACGTTTTGGAACAATGGATTAATTTTGGTTTTGATGGTACAACAGTTTCCTTTAATATTGGATGTTGATATTGTCTCAGACATTAGACGTGTCAAGCTGGATTTTACCGCAACGTAACTCATTAATCTCCTTAAATCCTAACCGTAAATTTTACATCTAACCGTTAAATTAATTTAGATGATGTGGATTAACGTGGTGTCTCTATTTTAAACTCTCGTATTGTGTTTTTAGTATATAATAGATAGATAGATAGATGGAGGGAGTACCCAGCTTCTACATCGAAAAGATGCATAATACTTTTTTATTCATTTATTCAGCAAAGATCAGATAAAAAAACATCAAAGTACGTGAAGCCACCACGCAACACCTACACACCCGACAAAAAATGAAGATCATGTCAACATGGACGTATTCCCTGAAAAATAAAGAAAATCTCCCATCAACTGGAAACAGGAACATCACAAACCCGAGACATCCACTAAGAAAAATAGGATCCCTCATCCAGTCTAGTAGACTCCTTAGCGAGCACCTCATACACATCCCATAGAATTCATCACCGCCATCAACCATTGGTCCATCTTTTTTTTCGAAAAAAAGGCGCTTTATTACTTCAGAGTTTGACGTAATACACCCGGTCTCTGCATAACTAGAATGCACACAGCTGCTCACAGATACAATCCAAACATAAACGTTCAACTACAAAAAAGCTTTCATAACAGGCAAACAAATCATGGCGATGGAGCCGCTATCCTGAGACTATGCAACCACCCATGTTGGATAATAAACTCATTGGCCGAATTCTTTAATCGTGTAGACATCTCCGTAAAGAGGTCGCGGTCCTCCAAGCGCTGAAGTGGCGACCATAAACGGAGCGTAGCCGTAGATCAGTAAATTACCTGCATAAGAGAAGAATTTCTGTCATTGAAAACCTTGTCATTTCTACATAGCTAGAGAGACCATATAACGGCTAACGCTCCCACCCTGATAAGACTCCTAAACCTGACCTCTATCCCATTTAGCCAATTGCCGAAAATGTTTGCAACGCTACGGGAAGGGTATAAGCTAGATCATATCTAAATGATTGACCATATAGCTTTAGCAAACCGACATTGGAAGAAAAGGTGTTTAATTGTCTCGTCTTCGTGACAGAAAACACATCTCTTACATCCATGCCAATTCCTTTTTGCAAGGTTAGGCAAAGACCTTCGTCTTTAGTGGTATCCTCAGCTTCCAAATCCTTTTATTATTATAAAAAGGTTCAATAGGTTGAATCAAAGCTTCATACATGGATCTCACTGAGAATTTACCATTCTTGGTGAGTTCCCAACGGAATAGGTCTTTCCCTTGGACCAATTGAATTGAAGCTAATCTTTGTAGTAGTTCTGCATATCCCTTGATAGGCCTCTCATTGATGCTGACATGGCGCAAGACAATGCCCCAACCCAGCATGCGTACATCACATTGCGTCCGACACAAAGGCCCCGCTGCGCCACACAGCCGAGACTCGTTGTCGTCGATGCGGTAGATGCAACACCGCTCCACCTTAACATCTACTCCAATTACTATACTAAGCTTGTGGAGATAAACAATGTAAAGAACAAAAATATAAGCATTGACAATATTCCATGGCATAATTTGATTTAAGATTCTAGTATTTATTAACAGTGACCTATCCACAAGTTTAAGTCATCTTGTCCGGGTTCAGGGCACACTTTTGACCCAGTGCAATGTAAGAAACAAGAGTTTTATTTTTAACATAGTTAAACACCATCGGAACATGTAAGCATTGATAAGATTCTATGGCATTCGATTTAAGCTTCATGTAACTAAGGGATCCTTGTTAATTAGCGGTGACCACTTCATAAACTATCTAGCTTTGCAGTCATCTTGTCCGGATTCAGGTCACACTTCTTTTCCTCAGAACCCATTCATGGCACACTTAGGACCGAGTGCAATGCAAGAGAGTTTAGCAGAGTTTTTCTTCTTCTTCTCGAATTAATAAAATGCAACACGAGAATTGACTTAAATAAACTTCCATTACTTCTTCTTTGGTGAGTGAATGGGTAGCATTACCAGTGTTGGATTTGTGGTTCCATGGCCACAAATAAACTGTCTAATTGTTTAAATGATCACTACTAATCGGTGGAGGTTATTCAAGCGGTTGACGTATCTCAAGCTCTGATTTGTTCGAAGGCACGTAAGCCTTGACATTCATGCTTCCAATCAAATAATGATATCTCTTTGGTTAGTTAACACCTGCCGTCCGTGATCTAATTTATATTGTGCCTAGGCCACTCTGCATTCTTCATTTTCAGGACATCGTCGGCCGGTATACTCGTAGTCAACAAAGGTATGATATGTTTCTGTAATCAGGAGAAGAAAATAGAGAAAAACTGAACAACATGCCCACGGGTAAAACTGTTATCCTTAATGATGCCAGAGTGAGCCTGTGCAGTTGCACCCTGTGAACAACACGTATCGAGCACGCCAGGATCCTATCATGTTTGATATTTGGTGGTTATTTTTCATGTTTACCAAATTAATGAAATGGGTCATCCGATCAGAATTTGTTTTATGGTTGACTACTCTGATCTCATGAACCTTGGTTAGTATACTATACACCATAATAATTTTTGCTTCCGAAATGCATTCAAGAAATAAAAACTCCCACAAGCAAACAGGGCCCACCCTATGTTTTTTCGTGGCCCTTGGGCAAAGTCGACATAAAGACCCCTTAAGGCTAATATATGTGTACGTATAACTAGACATATATAATCATATATATGGCTACTTTCACTTTCTACGCATATTATGATAGAAATAATAATAAAATGATAGCAAAATATAACAAGTATTTTCTACTAGTTTAATTATGTCAAATCAAAACCAAATTAAAATGAGCCCATCAACAATTAAGAGAATAAGTCATGGATTAGAACCCTAATTAAAAGAATAAGTTGTAGATTAGATGAAGAAGAATTAGAGGAGAGGGACTTGAAGAGAGGCAGGACGGTAGGCTACCGATCAGCGAGCGAGACGACTAGACGAGGCCAGCAGGACGGCCGGGTGAGGCGATCGGCGAGACACACAAAACAGGAAGATAGACATAGTTCGGTCCACGCCTGAGTTAATCGGTGGCCTATTCCGTTTTTTCTAGGGAATCGACCGCACTGTATTCGTGGCCTAGTCCTCGTGGGCAGTGGCGGAGCTATGTGTAAGTCAGGGGGGCCGCGCCCCCCCACCCCCCCCCCCAAATTTTGTTAGCCCAAAATCACTTCATATTTGACAATTTTTGACTGAAATAGCCTATATTTGGCCCATTTGCCCCCCCCCCCCCCCAAGTAGTGGCCCAAGACAGCTCTTTAGCCCATTTGCCCCCCAGCCATTTGGACCAAGCTCTGCGACTGATCGTGGGAGACTCCCGATGGGACTTGGCCGATCAGCTGACTCGCTTTCATATTTCTATTTTTTTAGATAATGACTGATGGAATTTATTGGCGAAACCGATTACAAACGACTCCACCCCTCGCCACCAAGGCCGGCCGGAGAGTGCTGCAATACGCCGTAGCCGCCGACCACAGAAGAGCACACACGACCCTAAAAAGGAGGACGATGGTGCCATCCTCTTCCTCTCCCTCGCCACCACGGCCGGCCAAGGGGAAGACAACAACAACAACACTCCTCTGACTCCCAGACAGACTCCACAAACCCTCCGGCGGGGTCGAAGATCGACTGCACCCGGGGAGACCACCCTCCCCAGATCCACAGATATGGGAGGATACCTGGCAGCAGCTCGCCGGCGATGCCACAAGTGGCCTTGCCGAGATGGGGGTCGAGCTCCAACCCTCTTATTCCGACGCAACGCCGCCTCCACCATCACAACGACGTCTCCCGAGAACCTAGACGAAAACGGCGCAGCCGGAGAGGGTCCCCCGCCACCGCCACGCCACCGGGGCTTTGCCCAGCGGCGGTGGGAGGGTGTTAACCACCAACTATCAACAATGATGATTTCCTCCTCGTAGGCTCTTCATATTTCTATTTTGCTCGGACTGTTCACCTCTATCAAATTTTTTTCAACCCATAGTAGAAAAAACTTCAATCCTATGCCTCCTGGGGCCTGGGCCCTAGGCGGCCGCCCATGGCTGCCATGGGTCAGGGCCGTCCCTAAAGCAAATATAGAATATGTGTATTTCGTGTTTCATATTTTTTTGTTTGTGTTTCGTATATTTAGGTTGTCTTTTTAAAATTATAACCGTCGTCCTAAAATTGACTCTGATATAAATACATGCATTTGTTTTTCTTTGGTGCATGATGAGGAGCAGTACCTATTTTCAGTTTGGGGATTCTAGCGGTTGACATATCTGCTCCTCTGATTTGCTTGAGTACACGTAGGCCTAACGTCCATGTTCCCAATCTAATAACAGTATCATTTTAATTATTTAACACTGCCGTCCTAAATACCATTTCTATTCTGCCTAGGCCGTCCGCATGAACTCAAAATTCTATGCTGCGCTACGCCCATCCATTGGCTTATATATGCATTTCAACAAAGATACGATATCTTTGTTAATAGACAGAAGAACAAAAGTACTCAATGATAGTCATTCCCTCTCTCTAGGAAAGAAAAGAAAATTGTAACTGAAAGGTCGATTTGTGGGGTACTAGGGAACAAATACATGCGCATTGCACTCCGTTGTGTTTTTGGAGGTCATTTTGTCCAGTCAACAAATACAGCCATTCATTCTATCTATTATATACTAAAAGCAAAATACAGATGTTTAATAGAGCCACCACATTAAGCCACATCATTAAAATTATTATATTTGTTAGATCTAAAATATGTGGTTGAGATTTAATAGAATATTGAAAGTTACGTTAAAAGTGTAGTTTGATCTGACACGATTTAAGTCACGTAACTGCATAATATGCTTTAACATGATATTTGGTATCTACCGAATTTAAAAAAGACTACCGTGCAGATAAACCATAAAAAGGAAGGCATCCATAGGGTGGTGTATTCCTATAGGACTCTAATTGCATCCATTAAAATCTACCAAAACTGCATACGTACATGCAAATATATAGATATGGAGTCCATGGTAATTAGGGAGTGGTTCGTCTGTGTAAAAAAATTATATTAAATTAATTCATTTTTTTAGGTGTATAAGGATATTCTGAAGAAAAATAGATTTATGAGTTAGGGAAAACTATGCATAGAATTCCTAAAAAAATCTTGTACGTAGGAAGACTTACCAAAAAAGAAACACGGTACATGAACTGGATCTAAATTAGTTGGGTGGACTAAATATATTCACGTACGAGATAGTCAAATAGAAAAAATCGAACGGTGTATATACACATCTGCCTAGGCTAGAAAATTATCAAACTATTGATTGTGAGATCTCCGATTTAAGATTGTGAGAATCTTTAATATAAGTCTGGGATTTAACGAGGAAATATGTGACCTATCCCTACAGTTCTTGAGTCAATAGATAGACACGTCCAGACATTAACTTGTATGCATATGTGATGACCATCTTGGCGTGAATTAACTCAACAAAAACTACATATTGTGCACGTCAAGGACACCTAACAACAATACTATGCCGTAAAAAAATCCTATGAGTAGTATCCAGTCAGCGGAAAAAAAGTTTTGGTAACAAAATTACACAAGGTTCTTTTAATTGGTTTTAAAAATTATACCGGTGAGAACCTTATTAGCGGTTTTCGGACATGCCGAAAATACCAGCCAAAATACCTCCCATAAGTTATGAACAAATTTATAAACTTGTCTAAAATTTACCAAAAATATTTAAAATTGAGCAAATTATATAACTATCGGGGTATTCCGTCTGGTATAAATTTGTCCCCGTGCTGGAATAACTGTTTTTTGCAAGGATTTTGGAAATCTCGACAAAGGATAATACTTATTTTAACCAAGAGGCCCAAATCAAATCCATCTGACATCTTTTTTTTTACTCGGATCCAACTCACGCCAACCAGGACAAGGCATACCGCATGATCACAAGAGAGTGATTGGCTCAGGTTCTAGGCCTAACGTGGTATCATAGGAACGAGAGCACGGACACAGTTAAGCCGTTTGATGCTAGGCAACCACTTTAGACCATCAGTTATTCCACATCAGCGTGGCTAATGCGTACATCAGTCGTAGATCAACCATACGCGACTAGATTGGCGAGAAATTATGTCATTGTTAACTTTCCTTGCTCATCTTTTCGTGCAATCATGCTGATCCACAAGAGGGCATCCATGAGAGAACAAAAAATTTGCCTACCGATTAACAGGAACAAGGCATATACATAGGGTTTGTTCAACTGTGACTGTTGTAGAAGACCAATATAGCTCACGGGTAAGTGCTTTTTAATCACCTATATGCCTCGAAAGTTTCTTCAATTGAAATATCCTTG
This sequence comes from Lolium rigidum, assembly GCF_022539505.1. Classification (NCBI taxonomy): domain Eukaryota; kingdom Viridiplantae; phylum Streptophyta; class Magnoliopsida; order Poales; family Poaceae; genus Lolium; species Lolium rigidum. The sequence continues at coordinate 272,790,295 of NC_061508.1, forward strand.
CCACATCCGATAACAGGTCAGCCAATGCCCTATATACCATGGTTATGTGCAAGCAACTATGTGAACCATGATCATAGTTTATGGTGGTGTAGAATAATACCATTTAGAAGTTAGAATTCAATGTTCATAAAGCCATCAATTTATTTCGCAAACATAATGAGTGCATTTAAGACGATGCCCTCGCATTTGCGAGGGCCACCTGGCTAGTTTATTTAAAGATTAGAACAAGAAGCTTACATATCTTGTGGAGTTGTTAGTATAAACATACCACTTTTATAGCAAAATTTACCAAATCATACCACTTTGTATTTTTGTAACAAAACTTTTACACTTCACTTCAGAGCTAAGCTTTTGCAATTCGCCCAAAACCACACCTGATAGAGAATTGACACGGTTTATGATAGGGGACCCCACATGTAAGGAGCAAATTTATGAGAAAGACTAGGTCCTGCTTGTCAGTCCAACCTATTAGAATATCCAAAAAAAAAAGCTAAAAATCCTCTCTTCTTCCTCCCGTCGCTGCACGGAGGGAGGGTTTGGTCGGGCGACGCTACGCGGCATGTAGACGGGCGCGTCCTTGGCTCGGGCTACACCGCATTCTATGGGACCACATTATCGCCGGGGACCATATGTTAGTACCTGATTTGGGCCACTCGTCGGCTAAGCAAGCCGGGCATGTTGAAAACTAAGAAATTAAATGGATTCATTCGGTTTTGAGCAAAATTCAAGAGTAAGACGGATTGTTGTTCACCTTGGTTCCAAGATGGATCCATGGCCACCTAATGTCCAAGGCGGATTTGGACACCTTATGCCCTAGGCAGATTTGGCCACCTTTAACCTAAGGCGGATTTGGGACCAGCTTAGGTGCAAAGCAGATATTTTAGGGCTTAGGCGGAATTGGCCACTTCAGGCTTCAAGAGCTGAAGACGAAGAAAAGTTTTATTTCTTAACATAGTTAAACATCATCGGAAATGTAAGCATTGACAAGATTACATGGCGCTCGATTTAAGATTTATTTAATTAAGGGATCCTTTTAATTAGTAACGGTGCCCCCTTCATAAATTATTAGCATTCCAGTCATCTTGCCCGGATTCAGGGCACACTTTTATTTTCCTCAGAACTCATTCATGGCACACTTAGGACCGAGTGCAATGCAAGAGAGTCTAGCGGAGTTATTTCTTTCTTCCTAACACATCAGATGTTGTTTGCACAAACATTTCAATCTTCTCGAATAAATAGAATGTTGTGCGACTTTTTTCAGTTAAAAGTGTCTTATGCAGTGTTTCTAAAAATCACAAAGATGATGAGAAGACTAACAAAGGTTCAACAAAGGCTACTACCAGATGTGGTGTATCAGATGACGACGTAACCAAAAAAACATTTCTGCAACTCTCTCATTTCTATAGCTAGCAATTGAATATATGTCGAAATACATATATACATGTGATGTATGAAATTCGCAATCAAATATAATTGAGTTTCCCTAATGTATTTGCATACAATATTCTGTTATGGGTTGCTGGTACTACTGGGTATACATCTGCTACATGGTTCTGCTGGTACTGCTATATGTATATGTATAGGCCTCATGTATTGTAATCTGTATATACCTCTGTGTCTGTACAGAGGTGGACCCTTGTACCTTGTATGTCCCATACTATATAAGTAATACCGTGGCCCTGTTTAGGATTACGCTGCTCATACGTATTGATATGGTATCAGAGCCTCACTCTTTCTAAAACAAATCTAGTTGTTGCATAGCTAAAATGTGTGTGATGCTTGCGATAAGCATACCACTGTTGAAATAAACGTGTGTCATCTAAATTGAACACATACCGTTGTATTAACATATTCATCATTTGCGATCTTCCAATTCTATTAACGGTCGAGTAAAAAAAATCATTGTGAAGGATATACATTCGCAAATGATTTGGCTAAAGAAATCGTGAGAGAAAGTTCACCCTTGCACACACATTTTACTTAGTCGTGTGCAATGTGAAGGTCCATTGTCCACTGTTAGATAAATCATGTGCGATGGGTCATTTCAGCCGTGTGAAAGCATGTTCCGTACTAGTATATCTATCCCAGTTACATGTATTGCTTCCAATTTCTACGCAATACACTCATGAAATAAAATCTCCCACAGACAAATAAAGAATATGTGTACTTACGTTCAATAAAAAGAATATGTGTATTTCACATTCCATATATTGTCTTTTCAAAACTATAGTGCTGCTGCAGTTTCTGCTGCAGTTGACATGTATAAACTTCCATGCATTGGTTTTTCATGGCTGCATGAACTGGGAGGATTACCCGTGTTCAGTTTGAGCTTTCTATGCTACGAAATATTATGGAATTGCGTAGCTGACTAATTCTTGGAGGTTATTCAAGCGGTTGACAAATGTCGAGCTCTGATTTAGTCGAGCACACGAACGCCTTAGCATCCATGCTCTGTACCTAATAGAAGCATCTCTTTGGTTATTTAACACTGCCGTTCGGAATACCATTTATATATTGTGCCTAGCCGTCCGCATGAACTCAAAATTCTACTCTGATCTGCTGATGCTCAGGCCTTCCATTGGCTGCTATGCATGTCAACAAAGATACGATATCTTTGCAAACACCCAGGAGAAGAGAAGTAGTCCCTCAATGATAGTCATTCCCTCTCTCTTGGAAAGGAAAGAAAAAAGCAAATTGCAACTACAAGGTCAATTTGTGGGTACTAGATTAGTATGCAACGAATACATGCGCTGCACCCCGAATTGTTTTTGGAATTTTTTGGTCATACGACAAAAGCAGCCATTCGTGGATACAATTATCTAGGTTTTAATATTTAGTTAAAGATTATAACCTGCAACTTACATATCGTGCTGGACATGTAAATCTGAGAGACTAGACTTTACAAAAGAATTGAATGTCAACTCTAGAGATTTTACTACTTGCACAGTCCGACTTTCCATGAAGTGCCTAATATGTTATATCTCTTCTCTCCTCCACATTAGTAAAAATCGATGTAATTTCAGGTGGAAGAATCAACTGCCATCATTTCTTAATGAATCATTTGATCAGATCATCAGAGTCCATCAAATCGTTGACTAGTCGGATCTCATAAACCTTACTTCCAAAAAAGAAAATGTTGGCTTCCAAGTTCCAACTTCCAGGCACACTATTAACTTCCCACATACAAATATACTCTAGATGTATTTCATGTTTCATACTCACACTACGGGAGAGATGTTGTATGCCGACGGCCGCCAGCCGTCGGCACAGCCTAGAAGGCCGTCGGCACAGGCTGTGCCGACGGTGACCGTCGGCATAGCGTCGTCGGCATAGTTCTGGTCGGGGACTGCCCGATCACCGTCGGCACAGACTGGCCGTCGGCATAGATTGTTGTGCCGACGGTAACACCGTCGGCATAGTATTTCAAAATTTTCAAATTTATTTTCGAAAAAATATTCAAAAAAAAATTTGAAAAAAAAATTATATTTTTTTCACTTTTCTTCTTCTACTTTTTTACTTGTTAATCTTTCACAATCACACTTAGTACACTTAATAATAGGTCAAATTGCACTTATGGTCAAACTTCCCCATTGGTCACCCATCCTCACACTACTCCCGCACCGGCACGCTTAACTTCTTGGTTCTCTTCGGATGAGCTTCCCTGAAAGAAATGACACCTTGATGTTAATATTACCATATCTATCATATTAACCCTTTGACGGTGATGTCACACCTCTATATTTTTAAATTCTAAACAATTATTAAGTAAACAACAATGAATATATATATAAATAATAATAATATAGAATTTGAAATACAATTAAATGATTTTATTTTTTGTTTTTTATTTAATAAGGAATAATTAATATCAGTAAATGCGAATTTGGCAAATAATATGTCTAAATTGATCAGAAAAATGAGAGGAATACAAATATGACATCCATATCATCTTTTGAACCTACAAAGTTAACTTACCAAAAAATCATGAGCATTAGATCAAGTACCTCTAGTTTAAATTTGACTGACTTTATCGAAAATAAGGTGGGAAACGGCCTCGGCATGGCATAGTTTGCCGAAAGAAGGTCATATTTGGCACGTGTGTGGACCCTAGGATGGGAAGTAAGACCCCGGATGCGCATTTCAAATCCGATCCACGGTCGGCCATCTTTTCATTTTTAGCGTGCCCAAACGGTTTTTATTTGTGAAGCAGCTACATGGGGCGCATTTTAGTATGAAGTGAAACCTCCGTGCGATGATAGTAGATCACCTACGCACTACCTATCACATGCCATGTGCACGCGTTAGCTTTTTGGGAATCCATGCGGCTTCCGGCGGTGTCCCGCCGAATCCGCTGGAAAATGACCGGATTTGAACTAGGGGTCAATTATCCGTCGCTCCAGAAATTCTGGAAAAATTGTTTTTAGTTCAAACACGCATCATTATATGTGCTAATTTTTGTCCGTTTAGTTTGTTCGCGAATGGGTGCACCCGCACGCCCGGTACGGCGATACCGCATGTCTCGGGGGTCCTGTTTTGGCCAGATGGCAATTTGAACGAAGTCAAAAAATCCCACAGAGTCGCGTGACGTCATTTTATATGTCATAGTAACTATTCCATTTGTTAAAACTGGGATACGGCAATTATTTTGAAAAATCATTCACGAAAAGGGCTATCACATCCGGAGTTCTATGGATTTCAAGGGAAATGAGGTGGGAAACGGCCTCGGCATGGCATAGTCTGCCGAAACGAGATCATATTTGGCACGTGTGTGGGCCCTAGGATGGGAAGTAACACCCCGGACGCGCATTTCTAATCCGATCCACGGTCGGCCATCTTTTCATTTTTAGCGTGCCCAAACGGTTTTTATTTGTGAAGCAGCTACATGGGGCGCATTTTAGTATGAAGTGAAACCTCCGTGCGATGATAGTAGATCACCTACGCACCACCAATCACATGCCATGTGCACGCGTTAGCTTTTTGGGAACCCATGCGGCTTCCGGCGGTATCCCGCCGTATCCGTTGGAAACTGACCGGATTTGAACTAGGGGTCAATTATCCGTCGCTCCAGAAATTCCGGAAAAATTGTTTTTAGTTCAAACACGCATCATTATATGTGCTAATTTTTGTCCGTTTAGTTTGTTCGCGAATGGGTGCACCCGCACGCCCGGTACGGCGATACCGCATGTCTCGGGGGTCCTGTTTTGGCCAGATGGGAATTTGAACGAAGTCAAAAAATCCCACAGAGTCGCGTGACGTCATTTTATATGTCATAGTAACTATTCCGTTTGTTAAAACTGGGATACGGCAATTATTTTGAAAAACCATTCACGAAAAGGGCTATCACGTCCGGAGTTCTATGGATTTCAAGGGAAATGAGGTGGGAAACGGCCTCGGCATGGTATAGTTTGCCGAAACGAGATCATATTTGGCACGTGTGTGGGCCCTAGGATGGGAAGTAACACCCGGACGCGCATTTCTAATCCGATCCACGGTCGGCCATCTTTTCATTTTTAGCGTGCCCAAACGGTTTTTATTTGTGAAGCAGCTACATGGGGCGCATTTTAGTATGAAGTGAAACCTCCGTGCGATGATAGTAGACCACCTACGCACCACCTATAAGATGACATGTGCACGCGTTAGCTTTTTGGGAACCCATACGGCTTCCGGCGGTGTCCCTCCGTATCCGCTGGAAACTGACCGGATTTGAACTAGGGGTGAACTATCCGTCGCTCCAGAAATTCCGGAAAAATTGTTTTAAGTTCTACGACACATCATTATATGTGCTAATTTTTGTCCGTTTAGTTTGTTCGTAAATGGGTCCACCCGCACGCCCGGTACGGCGATACCGCATGTCCCGGGGGTCCTGTTTTGGCCAGATGACAATTTGAACAAGTCTTAAAAATCTCACAGAGCCGCGTGACGTCATTTTATATGTCATAGTAACTATTCCGTTTGTTAAAACTGGGATACGACAATTATTTTGAAAAATCCTTCACGAAAAGGGCTATCACGTCCGGAGTTCTATGGATTTTAGGGGAAATGAGGTGGGAAACGGCCTCGGCATGGCATAGTTTGCCGAAACGAGATCATATTTGGCACGTGTGTGGACCCTAGGATGGGAAGCAAGTCCCCGGACGCGGATTTCTAATCCGACCCACGAGCGACAATTTTTTCATTTTTGACGTGTGTGAAAGCCATGAAACCTCGAACATTATAACTCATTTCTAAAAATATTTGTTTAGGTATTTTGAATATTCCATTTTTTTATATTTTTCTATGATAGATCTTGTTTTTCTGCAAAATTTGATATATTATACTTATTTTTCTCAATTAGAATGATTTAGTTATGATTTTTGAAGAGCGTCGTGCGAGAAATAGAAAAAAGCTATGCTGACGGTATAACCGTCGGCACAGATCTGTAGTAAAAAAAGAAAAAAATGTTGTGCCGACGGCTAGACGCGTGCCAGGCGGTGACCGTCGGCACAACCGGCTTGTGCCGATGGCCATTTTAACGCCGACGGCCATCTTTGTCGCCGCGGTCCGGATGCTTCTGTGCCGACGGCCCCGATATTTGGCCGTCGGCACAGACGGCGGCCGTCGGTACATCTGTGCTCTCCCGTAGTGTCATTAAGTGGAACGATTAATTTTCTGACCAGTTTTTAAGTTTAAATTTCGTTGGTTGGGCCTGCAAAATCAAATCAGTGAGGTCTTAGTGTTTGACCAGGAGGTCTGTGACCATGGTAGGAGCATGGATGTTTGTCTTTGCCAGAAGTCAATGGAATCCTTAAGATCTTCTTCTTAATCTAAACAAATAGAAACACTCCACTCCTGCCCCCATTTAGTCACCTCTAGCGGTATCAAAGGAACACACCTATAAATATGTAGGAGTTCTTCACATGAGAGCACACACCAAGATCTCTCTCAACTCATGCAAGTAGCAAACTCAAGCTACACGGCTCACGTCCCAAACCTCTGTTGTAGCAGCATGCCGATAGCTCGTATAGCCACATTTCTCGTGGTCACCAGCTTTCTCTCCACCGCCAGCCATCTCGGAGTGCCCGTATCTTGCGCTCTTGATGATGATCTCTCCACCCTCGATATAATGTCCAAAATCCGCAATGACCAGAGCTCGATAGCCAGGGCCTCTTCGGACTTTGGCCACATTGTGGACGCCGTCCCAAGCGGGGTTTTCCACCCGGTCTCGCCCTCTGACATAGCTGCCCTAATCCGCCTCTCGCTTTTCCAGCAAACACCCTTCACGGTGGCACCACGTGGGAAAGGGCACTCGTCTCGCGGACAAGCCCTCGCCTCGGGCGGCATTGTGGTCGACATGTCCTCGCTGACACGTGGTGATCATGATCACCGTGTAACCGTGTCCGTCGACGGAATGTACGTGGACGTCGGTGGTGAGCAGCTGTGGATCAACGTCCTTCGTGCCACGCTGGAGCACGGCCTCGCGCCACGCGTGTGGACCGACTACCTCCGCATCACCGTCGGCGGCACTCTCTCCAATGCTGGCATTGGTGGGCAGGTTTTCCGCCACGGCCCGCAGATCTCCAATGTGCAGGAGCTCGACGTGGTCACGGGTACATACCGGCCGATCATTTTTCATTTATTTGATCAAAAGATTAGACAATCAACCTGTGCACACGAATGCAGCAAGCATCATAAACTAATACCAAATGGAATCTTGTTCGCTGCAGGCACGGGAGACATGATCACCTGCTCCCCGACTAAGAGCTCCGACCTGTTCTTTGCGACGTTGGGCGGGCTGGGGCAGTTCGGGGTGATAACCCGGGCCAGGATTGGGCTTGAGCGGGCTCCAAAACGGGTCAAGTGGGTCAGGCTCGCCTACTCCGATGTAACCCTGTTCACTGCTGACCAAGAGCTGCTCATATCAAAGGCATCCGGGTTCGATTACGTTGAAGGGCAGGTCCAGCTCAACCGGACCCTGACGGAGGGCCGGAGGTCGTCCTCCTTCTTCTCGGCTTCAGAGCTTGCTCTTCTTACAGAGCTCGCAGTGGACACCGGATCAGCGGCGATCTACTACATCGAAGGCGCAATGTACTATGACGACCACTTTGCAGCCGGCGTGGATCAGGTACATATACACCATGATCTTTTTGTCCAGCCCAACCCAGCCCGGCACAGCTCGGCCCAGCCCAGCCCGACTACCCGTTGAACTATTTCTTTTTTAACAGAAACTTGTTTTGGTTGCAGAAGCTTGAGGCGCTGCTGGAGGAGCTCAGCTTCGTCCCGGGGTTCGTGTTCGTGAGGGACGTGTCATACGTGCAGTTCCTCGACCGCGTCGGGCAGGAGGAGCAGAAGCTCAGGTCAGCCGGCGTGTGGGACGTGCCGCACCCGTGGCTCAACCTCTTCGTCCCGGGCTCACGCATCCATGACTTCGCCGCCGGCGTGTTCCACGGCGTCCTCAGGGACACCAAGCCTGTTGGGCTCATCCTCATGTACCCCATGAACAGAGACAAGTGGGACGACCGGATGACGACCGTGACGCCGCCCGGCGAGGACGTGTTCTACACCGTCGGGCTGCTCCGGTCGGCGGTGGCCGCCGGTGACCTGGAGCGGCTGGAGAGGGAGAACGAGGCGGTGCTGGAGTTCTGCGACCGGGAGGAAATCGGGTGCAAGCAGTACCTGCCGCACCACTCCTCGCAGGAGGGGTGGAGGCGGCATTTCGGTGCGAAATGGGACAGGATCGCTGAGCTCAAGGCCAAGTACGACCCGCGGGCAATACTGTCTCCCGGGCAGGGAATCTTCCCGTTCCCGGCCGCGGCGAGCGGCGCAGCACCAGCGACGATCGCCGCGTCCTGAGATTAAATTTATCACCATTGAAAGGTTGATTTCTAGGTGTCTGTCGTGGGTGAATGAGGGATTGGATTTGCTCGTTCCTAGGAAGAAAAGTAACTGTCCGTGCACGTTGAACCAACAAGCACTGGTTTATCAGTACTCAGTATTAGTCGGTAGGTATTCAGAATTTCAGATCGTAGGATTGGGAAAGAGAGGCGTCCAAATGGACACGTAATGGATTTGTTTTCCCGTTGATTTAAACTTTGAAGGACCCAAAGTGACTGTTTAGTTTAAAGAATATACTTCTTTTTTTCTCCTTGCGGAGTATACATGAGTGCAAGCAACTACCGATCGATCGACGTGCAATCATGTATATAGAAGGCTTCAGAGAAGCGTTCTGGTTATGCTGACTGTTTAAATTACAATCAGATGTGCCTCTACAAATAGTTGTGCCATATGATTTGTTCTGATACTGCTGACCTGTGGTGTATTTTTTTTTTAAAATTGAAACCGGTTCTTATATTGCAGTGTAGTACAAACCAAATAAGTTAGTCGCATTACTCTTCAACATGACCTTTTATAACAACAAAGACTTGTGCTCAAATAGTGTTTATATAGAGTCGCGCTATTTGACCCCCTAGGTGCAAAATAGTTACTCTACACCCGCCCTCTATCTTTGCAACTGTAATATATTGCATAATATAGTTTGAAATCATTTAGTGCAAAAATCTCATTAAGTGGTAGAGTAAGTTCGACCACTCTCATTGTATTGCCCCGTAACACAATTAGTATCCCCTAAGGCGGCTGATCAACAACTTACGAACTTTATTATGGTCTATATTTACAGTATGTCCATAAAACTAGTATAAAGATATATGAAATGAAATAATTTTTCAAGATGAATGCAACAATACCATTCATACATTCTCAACCCATATAATTTGATGCATATTAGTTGTCAAAGTCCTGCATGAAAGACCATGCAACACAAAAAAAAAAAACACGTCTTGCATTTTGGACGGAGGAAATACTGTGTGAGTGTTAAGATGCACTTATCTCAATGCACTGTATTTTACATGGTGTATCATGATAGAACACAAGCTTATTAGGATTATGTGAATCTTTTTGTTATATTTTGAGAATCACATGTAATTTACTCAAACTTTACAACCATTACAGGTACATGATTTGGATCATAGACCAAATAAACTACGGTGTAACTCCTATAACTAAGAAGTAGAATAAAATGTCTCAAATCCATTTTTCGTAAATATTGAACTTTGCAACACAAAAGCTTCGGTAATAATACTGGAACTTGACTAGAGCAATGACATCCCTACTTGCATCCTTGTACGAATTTGATTTTCTTATAAGACTTCAGAAAGTCCCTTGAGTCTCCTATCGAGAAGATGAGAGACCTGGAGCACTGAACGTGCTTGGGCCAAGGTTCTTCCCTATAACTACCACAAGATCTTCACCGGAACTCCAAAAAATGACTCCAATGCCGCAAAAGACCGCACCAACAAAAACAGAAGGACACACTAACGTAAAGTCAATATCCATATGACTCAATCTATTAGGGCTCAAACCCAAAATCCGAAATATCCGGCACACCAATTTTTTGGACAAAAAACTCTCTAGCTTTGTGGCACCATGTGGTAAGGTACCTCCAAAGCAGGAGAAGAACCATGGTACTTTTATTCTTGACAGCATCACACCCACCACCAGAATGTAGCCGACAAAGACTATAAATGTCATCCTAGCTACTCAATAGTTTGGACCCAAAACTAGAAGAACATGAGGTTTCCCTCGCCTTGCAGCTCGTGTGGCGGAACATACTATCAAGGAAGGCAACCAACTGATTGACAGAAGATTGTGTGGTACAGCCAATATCATCTATGCATTGGAATGTTGTATGATAAGTATGAAATTTAGTTATCTATGCATTGGAATGTTGTACAGCCAATATCATCTTATTGGCATTTAACTATGTGTCATATAGACATAAATCCTATATGCGGCGTTAAGAGCTGGCACCAATGCAGAGCATTATGAGAGGCCTTAGGCTCTGGTAGGGTAGCTGTAAAATAGGCTCTGCATTTTTTTATTGCTTTTCTTGCGAGAAACGGAAAGCCAAATAACAAAATTAATATAAATATTATAGGATACAAATGTAATGGTTAAAATAAATAAAATGCACCAAATATTTATCAGAACAGACACACACAATATGTAAAACCATTTGTTGGTTTGTCTATTTGTGATCTTAAAAGAAAGCTATGAGTTCATAGATTTAACAAGAGATTGGTAAGTATTTTTTTTAACAAAATATTTAGCCAATTGATTTGATGTTAAGTATATAAATATACTACATTTCCGTGAACTTAGAGTTTATTTGGTTTTCATCAAATTCTCCAAGATCATAAATTTGTTATCCTCTTCTAACAAGACATCAATTTATCTCATGTTTCTCCTATACATTTGCGGGCTAAGATGGTACAATTGTTGTTTTAAGGCCAACCTTTCCAATATTAAAGGTCATATCGCATCTCATTACAATTTACAAAAAAAATTCAATTAATGTTTTTTAACGAAATTTAATTCTCTATTCGCTATGGGTTCTTCCGAAGAAACCCATTTCCATTTTTTTTTAACTTTCTGGTATGCACTGGAATTTTGATTATCTTTCTCCATTTTCATGATCTCTAGTGACATGGTTCGATGAATATTGTGCAATTTCATCTATCCATTTATAGTGATAGGAAAGTAAAACAAAATATTTACATTTTTAGTACCTCAAATATTGGCAAATTTTAGAATGCATCCATCGAAATATATTATTATTTATCTCATTGATTATATTATCCAAGCTGGTTTATGAATAAAGTGATAATTGCCTTCAAACATATGGCACCCCGGTCATCTTATTTAACAAGTGAACTTTAACAAATAAGGATATGTAGACAAAGAGAAATTCAGCAACTATGGGGGCAAGATCATGGATTCAAAATCTATGTATTTTACAACATTATTACTATGGAAACTGAGGAAATATATTAAGAAGCTTCAGAAAATCAGAGGAAACCCATGAAATTTACTGAAATTTACTAGTAGACATAAAACAAACACATAAATAAAGGAAAATGATTGTATCCCCCCGGGGGATCGGATCGCTCACAGCCTCCGGCTTCTCGTGACGACACGCGTCCCTAGCTGGCCCACACACGTTCTCTTCCCCAGCGAAACGTCTCCCGATCTTCTTTCTCTCTCTACTACTTTTCCCCAACGCAGTCCGCTGTCCCGCCGGGTCCGCCGCCCATGCGCTGCTCTGCCCATCGCCGTGGCTCCGCTCGCCACGGCCGGCGTCCCGCTGCTACTCTCGAGCCCCGGCACCGGGCCCGCGGCTGATCGAAGCCGCAGCGGGGTGTCCGCCGGGCGCGCGCGGCGAGCACGCACGAGGTGAAGTCCGGCGCGGGCGCGGTAGCGGCGGACGATGGGCGGTGCTCGGAAGTGGTCGCGGCCGCGCTACGGGCGGGCGGGCACGCGGTGGACGCCGCCGTGGCGGCGGTGTTCTGCCTCGGCGTGGTGCACCCCATGTCCGGGACGACCAAAAGGTCCATGGCCGGCGCTGCCCCCGGGAACCACACGCAGCTTCGGCACTCTCAGGCGGAGGTGCTACGAGCACCTCCATGCGCTGATCCAGCGCGTCTCCAGGAGGTTGCTACCTTAGGTCTCCGGTGTCGCTACCGGCGGAGGCCAATTTTGCTAACTTAGGCTTCCAACGTTGCTAGCGGCGAAGGATTGGTTTGCTACCTTAGGCTTGCGGCGTTGCTACCTGCGTAGGCCGGTTTTGCTATTTAACGTGTCTGATATTGCTACCGGCGGAGGATGTATTTTTGCTACCATAGGCATGTGGTGTTGCTACTAGCGACTTCTGATGTTGCTGTTCGGACGAGACGGAGTTGCTGCAACCTCGGACGGTGTTGTTGTCGGCTGCGAGCGAGGTCTTCGTTAATGTCTTAGAGGATTTGCAGCATATGAATAAAAAAATTTGCTACATTTTATTTGCAGTTTTGCTACATCTATGTAATATGTTTGCTACGTGGTCTCCGGCGAGGTCTCCGACGAGCCCAGCCTTTTTATTTTGTTTCATGGGTGAACCGTTTTTTGCTTCGATCATTTGCTGCCGGGGGTGATTTTTTGCTGCCGGAGATGTATTTTTGCTACATGCAAATCTAACCGTCAAAATGGTTGATCCGACGGCTGGGGACCCGGGGGCTGGGGAATCAGATCCCCCGGGGGACGCCCAGCAGTTTCCATAAATAAAGCACTATAGGCTGTCTAATATAGACGTGAAAAGCTGTTTCTGGAAACCAAACAATCACCCAATACGCTAAGTGGCAGAAAAAGGCGAGCAAGATATTTCAGCAATCCCTCTCCATTTCCCCTCTTTGTAGTGGAGTAGGGTGACGAACTGGCCAAACGCAAATATCTAGCAGGTAGATCACTAGCAGGTAAAAGTAAAACTTACTTTGCAAAACATGACTAAAAGAAATCTCACACAAGTGTGATTCAGGAATTCCGTAATATAAAAGCACAAAAGAAGCGCGACACATCCGTAGGTCTATCAACTGTCTAGTCAATTCGTTACCACGCCAACACGTGGGCACAGCTACGAATCGGGATGAGCGGATAAGGGAACACTGCTAATCAAGATGACGATAAGTCGTTTATCTTAGCAGGCAGCAGCAGCACCATCAGTTCATCACCCAGGCCATCCAATCAGCGAAGCCATTGGTCACCAAAATATATCTCCCGCACAACTGATAACAGTAACTTTATTTAATTTGTCCGAACCAGAACCATGAACCATCCCGTCGAGAATTTCCCACGACTGCGACTGTTAGATCGTGCCAACGACGACGTACTACGTACACCAGTGGTTCCAACGCGCGGCGTCGCAGCCTCCAGGTCGCCGGCCACCACGTACGGCCGAGGAACCGGACGCAATCGAATCCACACATAAATAAAACCCAGCCAAAACTGAAGCTTATACGGCCGCGCGCGCGCTGGCCGGGAAGAAGGAATTGATCAGACAAGATCGAAAGCAACAGGACAGGCCGTTCAAGGAATGCAGGGGGCAGCCAGGAGAGATCGCGATCATGTCTGGTGTGGGTGCATCAGGATGAGCGGGCGAGTCTGGGAACCACGAAATCCGTCGCAACAATTCGCCGCTCGCCTTTTGGGGATCACTCAAAGTTTCAGCTAGAGCTAGCCTCTTGAGAGGCTTCTAGGTTTCAGCAGAGATGTATGAGTTCTTTGTGGTTCTTGCTAGCTAGCCCTTATTTGTCTTGTCAGGCGACTCTATTCAGGCGTTTCGTCAGATATTTTCCAGGACTACAAAATCTGGACTTCTTATTTGTTTGGGGTGGTTGTACGTTGAAACTGTCGTGGATGGGAAAAGAAGAAAGCTGGTGCAACAAAAGCAAGGAAGCTCAAAGCTCCACCAACTGCTAGCGCAAAACCGAAGCAAGTCTATTACAACGCGAAAAAAAGATATTACAGTAGCATAGAGGGCTACAAATGCCAGCAGAAAGTTTGTTGCCATTAACCAGCCAAAAGAAGTTCAACCAGAATAACAACCATCGACAGAATACAACTTTCATATTTTATAGCATCACCAGCTAGCTTCCAGTAAAATATCGGCAAAAGAGGAAGAAAATTTTCAAAGAAATGTTTCAGTAGAACGATAATTTTCAGTAATGGTTAAGCAGACTTATTCTAAATTCTGGACAGGTTAATGAGAGTCAAAAGATTTATTTTAAAGAGGGTATTTTTTTTATGTACCGGTCAAGTGGTCAGATTTTGGGAAGACACGTGGTTGGGGGAAACATCTCAAGGCGATCAATATATAAGATCACGCACCAAGAAAATATCTTGGTAACCAATGTCCTGGTACAACATTTTTTTCTAAATGGGGGTAAAAACCTCCGGCCTTTGAATCGAAATGATGCACACAACCTTGTTTATTTACATTAGTCAACAGAGTCTTACAAAGAGAATACAATGATCATCCCGAAGCTACATCACTAGCGACAATTGTTGCAACACCTGCAAGCCTTGATGAAGGGGTCACCATGTTGGGGCTGTGTGCCCTAACCTCACACCTACGCACATCATTCTAAAACCAGATGCTTCACCAAACCACCCAACATCGAGCTAGGAGCACAAACCGGTCCAACCGATCCTCGACGCACATCGTTGCAAACGCTTCAGAAGTCTCCATTGTCATCTTTTGCTGACCAATCTTTAGGACAATGATTGATAAGGGGTGGCCCAATCTTTTCGTTGAGCAATGGTAGATGATGAAGGATAACTCGCGAGATGCTCTCAAACTCTCAGGATGTTGTAAGGGTACATTACCCCTAAGTGTGGTTTTGGTAATTAATGACAATATTCTATGAACTAATATTTTCTTTGTGATTATATGAAGAAATATTTCATAGGTATTTCTTAAAGTCCATATGTTGTGTGGATGCCATGAATGTAGTGTTATATCTTTGGTATTGGCATCAAGTATAGATTTCATCAAGGTTGAGAAGGGAAAGTTCAAGATTAGCATATAGAAGATATCATACTTGAAGCTTGTGGTGATAATGGACACGTGAAGATGTGCCTCAGTGAAGCTATCCCATCACCCATCATGGTGTATGGGGGAGCATTTGTGAGTCTTCACCAAGCAGCAATGATCAAGTGAGGCATTTCTGCTTCAATGGAGCTTGAAGTGTTGTCATCAAGATCAAGCGGGATGTGCAAAGCAAAGGTATGACCTTGCTAGTTTTCCTGTTACCGGTCTCAAGGTGATTGTTGGGAGACCGGGTTATAGGATAGATAGCCGCACTATCAAAAGGGGCTTTCGGTTGGGTAACTTGATCACATTATCTTAGGGAGCTCAATCTTTTGCATATTTTGCATCCCTATATTCATGTTGCTTCTTGGTGTTTCTCTCCGTGAGGTTCTTGAGCTTGTTGCTAGCTTTTCAACAAGCCGAAGTTCATCGAAAACGGAATCCGCATGCATCTTCTTTTCCGTTTTCAAGTTTGGACGTCTTTACCGTTTCCTGACGTTGGGAGGCTCCCTCTCTTAAATCGTCTAAAAATATTCAGTGAGGAGTCTCAATATTTCCAACAAAATTGGTTTCATCTCAATCAGAGTTTGGGAACTTTGTTAAAGTTAAGTTCTTTCAACAAAACTGCGCTTTTGGGGTTCTGGCGATTTCGGCGCTGAAACCGGTGGTGCTGGATCTCCTGCCGGAATATCTCGACGAGCCGAAATGGTTCCGGTTTCACCGGAACACGTCCCAGTATGATGTTCCGGCAAAACCGGTTTCGTTCCGGTGAGCTGGTCTCGTTCCAGCGAGGGAACCGGCGTGCCGATTTTAGAACCGGTCCAGCCTCGTGTGCTGGAGACTTCCGGCGGTGGTTTCGGTCAGCCGGTTTGCTTGCCGGACTATTCCAGCGTGTGAACCGGTACCACAGGTCGCAGGAATTCCCCAAACGGCTATTTTTCTCTCTTGGGCTATAAATAGTCCTTCTTCCTCCTTGAGGAGGTAAGGTCAATCATTCTATTTGCTCTCTCTCTCCTACTCCATTGTTGAACCTCAAAATCTTGCTTCCTCTCCATCTCTCCTATGATTCTTGCATATTCTTGAGGAATTTGAAAGAGGAGATCTAGATCTACAACTCCACCAATCCATTCCTCCTCTTTGTTAGGGGAACTCTTGGGATCTAGTGTTGGAGATATGCCCGAGAGGCAATAATAAAATAGTTATTGTTATATCTTAGTGTTCATGATAAATGTTTACACTCCATGCTATCATTGTATTAACCGGAAACATTGATACATGTGTGTTGTGTAAACAACCAGAGTCCCTAGTAAGCCTCTCATTTAACTAGCTTGTTGATTAATAAATGATCATGGTTTCCTGATCATGAACATAGGATGTTATTAATAACAAGATCATATCATTAGGTGAATGATGTGATGGACACACCCATAGTAAGCGTAGCATGAGATCAAGTCATTAAGTTCAACTTTCTATAAGCTTTCGATACATAGTTACCTAGTCCTTCGACCATGAGATCATGTAAATCACTTACATCGGAAGGATGCTTTGATTACATCAAACGTCATTGCGTCAATGGGTGGTAATAAAGATGGGATTAAGTATTCGGAAAGTGTGAGTTGAGGCATATGGATCAAGAGTGGGATTTGTCCATCCCGATGACGGATAGCTATACTCTGGGCCCTCTCGGTGGAATGTCGTCTGATTATGCAAGCATGTGACTAGGTCACAAGAGATGACATACCATGGTACGAGTAAAGAGAATTTGTCGGTAACGAGGTTGAACTAGGTATGAAGATACCGATGATCGAACCTCGGACAAGTAAAGTATCGTGTGACAAAGGGAATCGGTATCGTATGTAAATGGTTCTTTCGATCACGAAGTCATCGTTGAATATGTGGGAGCTATTATGGATCTCCAGGTACCGCTATTAGTTATTGATCGGAGAGGAGTCTCGATCATGTCCGCATAGTTCTCGAACCGTAGGGTGACATACTTAAGGCTTGATGTCGTGTTAAGTAGATATGGAATATGGAATGGAGTTCAAATGTTGTTCGGAGTCTCGGATGGGATCCAGGACATCACGAGGAGTTCCAGAATGGTCCGAAGAATAAGATTCATATATAGGAAGTCACTTTCCAAGTTTGGAAATGATCCGGTGCATTTAATTATGGAAGGCGCTAGAATGTTCTAGAACCTTCCGGAAGAAATCACCATGGAAGGTGGAGTCCCGGTTGGACTCCACCAACCCTAGCCGACCACCCTAAGGGGAAGGTGGAGTCCATGATGATCGTTGTAACAAATTTCAACATGATGATGATTTGATCCTGCACTCGGCCTTGAACATAAGTACTAGTACAGTCTCACAATTTTTTTATCATTATACTTTGCGAGATTTAGCGAATGCGCCAAATTCAGAGATAGATCATGATCATGGTAACACAATTTTCAATGTAATGATGCTTTGATGTTGCACTAGACCTTGAACATAAGTACTAGTACGGTCTCACAATTTTGTATCATTATACTTTGCAAGTTTTAGCGGATGCGCCCATTTTCAGAGGATCATGGTAACAAATTTTCAATGTGATGATGATTTGATGTTGCACTCGACCTTGAACAGAAGTACTACTACTGTCTTACAATTTCTTTATCATTATACTTTGCAAGATTTAGCGAGATGCGCCAAATTCGAGAGATAGATCATGATCATGGTAACAAATTTTCAACGTGATGATGATTTGATGTTGCACTCGAACTTGAACAGTAAGTACTAGTACAGTCTCACAATTTTTTTATCATTATACTTTGCGAGATTTAGCGGATGCGCCAAATTCGAGAGGTAGATCGTGATCATGGTAACACACTTTTCAATGTAATGATGATTTGATGTTGCACTCGACCTTGAACATAAGTACTAGTACGGTCTCACAATTTTGTATCATTATACTTTGCAAGTTTTAGCGGATGCGCCCATTTTCAGAGGTAGATCATGATCATGGTAACAAATTTTCAACGTGATGATGATTTGATGTTGCACTCGAACTTGAACATAAGTACTAGTATGGTCTCAATTTTTATTATCATTATACTTTGAAAGATATAGCGGATGCGCCAATTTCAGAGATAGATCATGATCATGGTAACAAATTTTCAACGTGATGATGATTTGATGTTGCACTCGGCCTAGAATAGAAGTACTAGTACGGTCTCACAATTTTTTTTATCATTATACTTTGCAAGATATGGCGGATACGCTAATTTCAGAGATAGATCATGACCATGGTAGTGACCAATATTCAAGGTGATGATGATTTGATTTTGCACTCGGCCTTGAACAGAGGTACTAGTACGGTCTCACAATTTTTTATCATTATACTTGGACCTTAGCGAAATTCAAAATCTCATAGCGGCAAAACTTCCCGCCTACAAAATACAAAAATTTCACACGCTTCCAAATTCCCATTCTACCCCTGTGGAGATGACAGCAAAGTCGGTTGGTGGGGGGGGTCTGCCCGTCATTTTTTGGATCACCACCTCCCTAGCCCGGAAACCCTCCCAAAAAAAATTCATTTCCCTCAGACCACCCACCGGAACTTCCCAAGTCCCTCTCTCCCACCTCCACGACCACCGCACCGGAACATCCCCGCCGGACTTCCCTGGCCTACCCGAGCCCTCGCGATCCTCGTCATCCGGCTGCCTGCCGGAGCCGCTTCATCGACGCCATCATCAACCGGATCGGATCATCCCCGCCGAACCTCGAAACCATATGCTCATCTAGCAGTCTACCGCAGTCGCTTCAGCTGTGGTATCGTCCACCCCACCGGATCCGCTTCACCGGATCCGTCGTCCACCGCATCGGATCTTGCTCACCGACACCGCTGTGCACGAACCGGATCTGCTTCACCGGCGCCGTGCATGATCTAAACTCTTCTACTGTCGCTTTTCTATTGCTTGCCTGCAAGTTCTTGTTTAATCTTGGGGGAACCTGTTTGTGCTAACGACGCGCCGTTACGTTTTTACAGATGAGATGACTAACCATGAATTGTAATGGCCGTCTGTCCAACCCCAACTAACCCTTCATCACCGGATCTATCAACCCCAGGAAGATCTTCTGTGACTCCCACAGAGTGCTTCTCCAAATGTAAGTCCCTTGTTTTAGCGCCATGTTCTGGGTTCAGATGCTTGTTTGTCTGAAGCTCTTTTAGTTCATTCCTAGCTATGACGGTAACACCTTGCTATTTTCTAGTTCATTGCTAACTTTAAGCGATTGAACATTTTGGTTTGCATTCCCTGCTCTGTAGCCATCATAACTTCTATTTTGCTCAGTCGTTGTTACAAAAATTATAGGCTGCTACTATTTTGTTCATGCCAATATTGTTCTTCAAAAGTCTGCTATCACTCCGCTATCTAGCTATGACCGCAAGTATTTAGTTTGGCATGCTATCACTCTGCTATCTAGCCTCGTAGTACAAATAAACTTGTCATACTACTAGATAATAATTTTGTGTGCCATCTTGTTCTTCAAAAAGTCTGCATTATTGACTTGTTTCTCCGACTTGGCATGACGCTCACATATGGAATGATGAACATATTGGTTTGCATTCCCTCTTATACAAGTTCACAGGTGATCCCACTATATTCGTATCTGGTCCATCCTAAGCTCCAGCATTAACTATCCTCTATGTGTTGCTCATTACAAGTTTATATCCCGAAACATCTTGATTTGCATCCCCTTCACTATAAGTTCAGGAGTATTATTTAGTTTACAGCCAATTTGAAGTAATTGCACTTGGCACATGTTGGTTCACATTCCCTCCTCTTTAGCTTTTTCCATCGTAACTTCTATTTTTGGTTTACATTCCCTGCTCTGTAGATGTAGCAATCATAACTTCATCTTGCTCGGTCGTTGTTACAAAATTTATAGCCAAATGTTATTCCCTGAACATGTTGGTTTGCATGGGACTTGACAATAGTAAGTCTGCTGTTTCATTTTAACGTGCTCTGTTATATTGGCTGTTGGTATGCGGCATGCACTCTTTGTTTGCTTATTGTGCGCATTACAATGATCTTGTTATAACAACGAAATGATGAGTTCCAAATTCTTTGGCAAACAATATTGTAGTGTCTTTGCCTTTCCATTGTTGCTGTCTTAACTTGTAAGGTCTTTGTTTCAGATATAGGTGGTGCATGGACAACTTAAAAGATTGCCGGATCGCTTCATTGTATTGCTAGGTTTAATTACCATTCAATTTCTCTGGGTTACGTAATATTTTTCAAAGCCTTGCAAGTGATGTAATATTTAGTTAGTTTTTATAGTTCTTTCGCGCATTTTTTCTTTGGTGCTTGTGGTAAGTGAGGCTATCCGACAGAAATCAATGCTGCGTAAATATTCTCAGTATCTAAATCACGAATTCCCATCCCTTAAACGGCACAATTAAGCGAAATCACATATGTGCCAGCTCGCAAAATCCTAAAGCGCCTATTACGCCGGCATATAAACATCAACTAAACGGGCTGCCCCACTTACTTATTGGGCCAGCCCACTCGATTTACGGTGGGCCCCACACTCTAATTGGGCCGGCCCACTTGCTTTAAGGTGGACCCAACACACTACTGGGCCGGCCCACTAACTAGTTGGGCCAGCCCTTTAAGACATACTAAATGGGCCGGCCCTTTAAGACAAAAGTGGGACCCACCAGTGTTTTTGGCCCGGCCCACTATCTTGTTGGGTCGGCCCACTTGCTATATGGTGGACCCCACGTACTAAACGGGCCGGCCCTTTAACAGGAAAGTGGGACCCACCTGTGTTTTTGGCCCGGCCCACTATCTTGTTGGGCCGGCCCACTTGCTATATGGTGGACCCCACATACTAAATGGGCCGGCCGTTAACTGGAAAGTGGGACCCACTCGTGTTTTGGCCCGCCCACTATCTTGTTGGGCCGGCCCACTTGCTATATGGTGGACCCCACATTCTAAATGGGTCGGCCCTTTAACGAGAAAGTGGGACCCACTCGTGCTTTTGGCCCGGCCACCGGCTTGTTGGGCCGACTCGAGTTGATCTAATGTGGACCCCACGTACTAAATGGGCCGGCCTAGATAGCGAGAAAGTGGGACCCACATGCTAATTGGGCCGGCCCAATAATTTTTTGGGCCGGCCCACTTGCTTTAAGGCGGACCCCACTTGTTAAATGGGCCGGCCCGATAACAGGAAAGTGGGTCCCACATGTCTTGTGGGCCGGCCCTTTTGACTGTTGACCGGTCAAACGAGTGCATTCGGCCCGCCCACATACTTAGTGGGCCGGCCCTTTAAAGTTTTGACCGATCAACTTTAGAGGTTAGGCCCGGCCCACGTAACTAATGGACCAGCCCAGCTATATAGTTGACCGGTCAAACTAAGTCAGCTGGCTCGGCCCGTAAACTTAATGGGCCGACCCGCTTAAGACGTGGCAGGCCTCGTGTGGGCCTACCATCTACCACGGTGTTTCAGCCGGTTAACGCCGTTAACTGCTAGTTAACGGCGTCTGCCACGTGTCAGTTTGCATGACGTCAGCAGTCAACGGGCTCCCGGAAACACTTGGGCAACGGTCCGATTTTCCGTGGCGGAAGGGCGCCCAAGCGCGACGGACCGAAAAAATCGTCGTAGGACTTTGCCTAACGCAGTTTCCTCAACAGAACCCATATCGTCGGGTTAGGCCCATAGGCGACAAAAAATACCTCTTAGCGGACGATTTTGAGACGTTGTTGATGACCCACAAGTATAGGGGGTGTATCGTAGTATCTTCGATAAGTAAGAATGTCGATCCCAACGAGGAGCAGAAGGTGTTGACAAGCAGTTTCGATGAAGGTTTCAATGTAAATGCTCACAGACAAGTATTCAGGGGGTTTTGATGTAACAGATGAAATAAGTACGAGTAAGTAAAATGCGAGAGAAATAATTGCAGCGAGTGGCCCAATCCTTTTTAGCACAAAGGACAAGCCGGTTTGTTTACTTATAATGACCAAACGTTCTCGAGGACACATGGGATTTTAGTCTAGTGCTTTCGCTACATACGGCTAAATAATCTTCATTGTTATGATAAGTGTTGTGTGGGTGAACCTATGCTAATGTACCGCCCTTCCTAGGACTAAATACATACTTGTGATTATACCCCTTGCAAGCATCCGCAACTACAAGAAAGTAATTAAGAATAAATCTAACCACAGCCTTAAACTGCGAGATCCCGCGATCCCTCCCGCATCGATATACCAACGGGGGTTTAGGTTTCGTCACTCCGGCAACCCCGCAATTAGCAAACGAATACAAGATGCATTCCCCTAGGCCCATAAATGGTGAAGTGTCATGTAGTCGACGTTCACATGACACCACTAGAAGAATAACACCACAACTTAAATATCACACCATTGAATATTACTCAACCATAGTTCACTACTAACATTTAGACTTCACCCATGTCCTCAAGAACTAAACGAACTACTCACGAGACATCATATGGAACATGATCAGAGGTGATATGATGATGAATAACAATCTGAACATAAACTTGGTTCAATGGTTTCACTCAATAGCATCAACAACAAGTATAGATCGATACCGGGAGAGTTTCCCCTATCAAACAATCAAGATCAAACCCAAATTGCTACGGCGGTGACGAGGTGCTGCGGAGGAGATGGCGGTGATGATGGTGGAGATGATGATGATGGTGATGGAGATGATGTCCAGCTCGATGACGGTGACGATGGCGTCGATTTCCCCTCCGGGAGGGAATTTCCCCGGCGGATTCCTGCCCGCCGGAGAGCTCTTTTCTCTCTGGTGTTCTCGCCCCGCAGAGGCGGCTGTAACCCTTCGCGAGGATTCCTCTGTGGCTTCTGTCTTCGGGACGAAGGGTTTGGCGAAGAAAAGGAGGCCAAAGGGGTCGTGGGCCCCTCACACCACATGGCGGCGCGGCTAGGGCCTGGGCCGCGCCGCCCTAGGTTGTGGGCCCACCCTGGCTCCTCCTGGCTCCTCCTTCTGGCTTCCTTCGTCATCTTGAAAAATAGGATTTTTGGTATAATTTCCTTCCACAGTTGATCTTCCGAAATATTGCGTTACGACGGTGCTTTTTCCAGCGATAATCCCGACTCGGTGTTCGATCCTCCAATAATGATGAAACATGCAAAATAGATGAAATAACATAAGTATTGTGCCCCAATATGAAATATATCAATGAATAACGACAAATTATGATATAAAATAGTGATGCAAATTGGACGTATCAACTCCCCCAAGCTTAGACTTCGCTTGTCCCCAAGCGAAACCGAACTCAATAGACATGACCACATGTTTATGGAGTGAAGAGTCGATAACCAAAATACGGACAAGAAACATCATATTCATTCACACAGGACATTATAGTAAACAACCTCTTATAACTCATATTGAAACAAGTATAAGGTAATCACAAGTAAAGGTGCATGAGAAATCATAATTGGCGATGGCAAACTTCGTTCTTGGTCAGAGAACAATTAATAGATTATATTTATCTTCTTGAGCAGCGCTCTCATGTTTTAAAGTTTATAATGCACAACTTGCATACTCAATCATAATGGTCTCTTCATAATCATTGATAACTTGCAAAGCTATATTCATTCAGATAAAACTTGTACTAAACAAGGAAGAATAAAAGACATGATGTAGCAAATCACAATATAATGGCTTGATCACAACTACTCAAATGCTTGCTTGAGATGGAGAGAAATAGGTTTACTCGACTCAACATAAAGTAAAAGACAGGCCCTTCGCAGAGGAAGCGAGGATCAAATCATGTGCTAGAGCTCTTTCGGTTTTGAAATCATATAGAGATAATAAAAGTAACATTTTGAGAGGTGTTTATTGTTGTCAACGACTGGTAGCGAGTACTACGACCCCCTTGCCGGACAACCTCCTAAGAGCGGCTCCCATAATATTTTCCTTTTGTGTGGCACTCCTTCCAACCTTTCTTTCACAAACCATGGCTAACCGAATCCTCGGGTGCCCGCCAACAATCTCATACCATGAAGGAGTGCCTTTTTATTTTAGCTTTATGATGATGATGACACTCCCCCAACCTTTGCTTACACAAGCCATGGCTAACCGAATCCTTCGGGTGCCGTCCATCAATCACATACCATGGAGGAGTGTCTATTTAGTTTAATTAATTTGGGACCGGGAATCCCATTGCCAGCTCTTTTTGCAAAATTATTGGATGAGCGGATGAAGCCACTAGTCCATTGGTGGAAATTGCCCAACAAGATTGAAAGATAAAACACCACATACTTCCTCATGAGCTATGAAACATTGACACAAATAAGAGATACTAAGTTTTGAATTGTTTAAAGGTAGCACATGAAGTATTTACTTGGAATGGCGAGAAAATACCATGTAATAGGTAGGTATGGTGGACACAAATAACATAGGTTTGGTTGAAGGTTTGGATGCATGAGAAGTATTCCCTCTCAGTACGAGTCTTTGGCTAGCAAGGTTAATTAGCAAGCATAAGAGTCGAGGAAACAAACAAATATACATATGATAGAAACAATCATGCATCTTCCTTGTAAGCACAAACAATTTTAACTTCAGAATAATGAACTATGAGCTAACAAGAAAGACAATGAAACATCTACATGTATTTCTCTTTTCTATTTAAACCTCAAAGTGTTGTTGCTATTGACCAATGCTAAGTTTGCCAAAACTAAATAGATTTATTCAATGCTCCCAAAGTGATACCAATACTAACAACAAGATGAATCATAGAGATTGCAAACTAAAATAAGATGTGCAATATGTAAATGATAAGACTTCTCATTAATATTCCATATCGATAACTCACACCAAGGGATACATAGACAACTAAAGGAGAGATACTTCCAAACGCAACCCATCTTATACGATAACTTCCCTATTCATGATATGACACTACTTGACAATAAAAGTAAAAGATAGTGATAATGTGATACCGCGGCATTCCCCCAAGCTTGGAACAAACCAAGGGGATGCCAATACCGATGATGAATTACTCCTGAGGAGATGGTGGTGATGAATTCCCGCGCTTCTTAATAAACTCCTTCAACTTCAGTTTCTCAGCTTGACAATTCTGCACTAAGATTCGAAGAGATTCATTGTTATCTGAGGTCGGCGATGACGACCTTGTGACGCGAATCGAGTGGTATTCGATCAATCTTCGGAGACGGCAGTTCTCCTCCTGGAGTATCTCCACTTCTCTTCTTAGAGCCCGATATTGATCACAAAACTCATCAGTAATCCGTAGAACTTCTTCCATCATGGGGAAGGAATCGAGGCTAAGAGCGGGTGGTAGAGGTCCCTGCATGTTATGATAAAAAGAACGTCGAGTGTCAACAGATCCCACCAAGGTTTGCTTGCTCCCTCCGGCTTGCTGATCTTGTCTCGATGGCACCTCCTTCACTTCTTCCTCTGAAAGCCCCTTGCCCTTGTTCTTGGAGACCATGGTGCCTCTAAACTGAAAACGGATCACGGCGGAAACAGACTCGAAACAAAACACGTCGAGAAAACGATATACGGACCTCCAGGGGTCCGGGGGATTATATAGCAAAAATTTTCTCGACAAAAGGAAAGTACCAGATCGAACCAGAGTCGGAAAGGGGCAACGAGGCGGCCATACCATAGGTCGGCGCGGCCAGGCTGGGGCCCGCGCCGGCCTGTGGTTTCGCCCCCTCGTGCGTCTTTTCCACTCCGTTTCGAACTCGTAATTTTTCATATTTTCTTAAAACAACAAAAATAATGTTCGGAAAGTAAATCGCGAACTTTTCATTACCACGATCTTGTTACCTATTCAAAGTCGAGTTCACAGCGGACCGTCAATTTGTCCTTTGATAAAAGCCTCCGGTGTTTCCACTCGAATAATATCAACATCAATATTATAAGAATCACCTGAAATATAATGCTTGAGTCTTTGTCCATTCACCACTTGCGTAGCATCGCCTTGGAGAGAGCTAATTTTAATCGCTCCTGAACGATACACCTCCTCAACAACATATGGTCCTTCCCATTTCGAGAGTAATTTCCCTGCAAAGAATCTGAGACGAGACCGATACAATAGGACTTTATCCCCAATATTAAACTCTCTTTTGATGATCCTCCTATCATGCCATTTTTTAACTTTTTCTTTAAAGAGTTTAGCATTTTCATAAGCTTCACTTCTCCATTCATCTAGAGAACTTAATTGTAGCAACCTCTTATCACCAGGCAAGTTTAGGATCTTTATTTAATTCTCTAACAGCCCTATAAGCTTTGTGTTCTAGCTCTAAAGGTAAATGACAAGCTTTTCCATAAACCATTTTATAAGGTGACATTCCCATGGGGTTTTTATAAGCAGTTCTATAAGCCCATAGTGCATCTTTCAATTTACTAGCCCAATTCTTCCTAGATTTATTAACAGTTTTCTGCAAGATAGATTTAATCTCTCTATTTGATAATTCTACTTGACCACTAGTTTGAGGATGATAAGCGGAAGCAATTCTATGATTAATACCATACTTAGCAAGAGTTTTTCTAAAACCTCCATGAATAAAATGAGAACCTCCATCAGTCATAATATATCTAGGCACTCCAAATCTAGGGAAAATAATATCTAAAAGCATTTTTAAAGAGGTCTCACCATCAGCACTTTTTGTAGGTATGGCTTCCACCCATTTAGTAACATAATCAACGGCAACAAGTATATGAGTGTTACCTTTTGAAGAGGGAAAAGGTTCCATGAAGTCAAATCCCCAACAATCAAACGGTTCAATAACAAGAGTATAATTCATAGGCATTTCATTGCGTCTGGAGATATTACCAACCCTTTGGCATTCATCACAAGATAAAATAAACTTTCTCGCATCCTTGAAGAGAGTTGGCCAATAAAAACCTGATTGTAGAACTTTTTGCGCGGTTCTATCTCCGCGTGATGTCCTCCATAAGCACTCGCCATGACATTTACTCAATATCTCTTGTTGTTCATATTCGGGAACACATCTTCGCATAATACCATCCACTCCTTCTTTATATAAGTGTGGGTCATCCCGAAATAATGCCTCAAATCATAAAAGAATTTCCTCCTTTGCTTGAGCTGAAAAGGTTGGAGGCAAGTACTTGGAAACAATAAAGTTAGCATAATCAGCATACCAAGGATCTGTCTCGCGAGCTCACCTTTATCACAGCCAATTGTTCATTCGGAAAACTATCATTAACGAGAACAGGATCATAAGCAATATTTTCCAATCTAGACAAGTTATCGACAACGGGATTATCAAGCACCTTTCCTATCTACAATATGTAAATCAAATTCTTGCAAAAGAAGTACCCATCTAATAAGCCTCGACTTAGCATCTTTCTTTGTCATTAGGTATCTAATTGCGAGCATGATCGAGTATGAATAGTAACTTTTGAATCAACAATATAAGATCTAAATTTATCACAAGCAAAGACTACGGCTAATAATTCCTTTTCGGTTGTAGCATAATTTCTTTGAGCAGACATCAAGAGTTTTACTAGCATAATGAATAACGTTCAGCTTTTTATCTACTCGCTGTCCAAGAACGAGCGCCTACAGCAAAATCACTAGCATCACACATAATTTCAAATGGTAAATTCCAATCAGGAGGTTCAACTATAGGAGCAGTTGTTAAGGCTTTCTTAAGAGTTTCAAAAGCTTCCTTACAATCATCATCAAAAACAAATGGTACATCTTTTCGAAGAAGATTAGTAAGAGGCTTTGAAATCTTGGAGAAATCTTTAATAAACCTCCTATAAAACCCAGCATGATCAAGAACACTATGAATACCTTTAACATCCCTTGGATAGGGCATCTTCTCAATTGCTTCAACTTTAGCTCTATCAACTTCAATACCTCTCTCAGAAATTTTATGTCCCAATACAATTCCTTCATTAACCATAAAGTGGCATTTCTCCCAATTAAGAACAAGGTTAGTTTCTTCACATCTCTCGCAAAACTTTATCAAGGTTTCGCAAGCAACTATCAAAAGAATTCCCATAAACGGAAAAATCATCCATGAATACCTCTACAATACTTTCACAAAAACCATGAAAAATAGCGAGACATGCATCTTTGAAAAGTAAGCAGGAGCATTATATAAACCAAAAGGCATACGTCTATAAGCATAAGTTCCATAGGGACAAGTAAAGGTGGTTTTCTCTTGATCTTTAGCTTTAACGACAATTTGTGAAAATCCGGAATAACCATCAAGAAAACAAAAATGAGTATTTTTAGACAATCTTTCTAGCATTTGATCAATAAATGGTAAAGGGTAATGATCTTTCTTAGTAACTTTATTAACTTTTCGAAAATCAATGCACATTCTATACCCTACAACCACTCTTTGAGGAATGAGCTCATCATTATCATTAGGCACAACGATCATACCTCCTTTCTTGGGAACGCAATGTACGAGGACTAACCCATCTACTATCGGCAATAGGATATATAATACCAGCTTCAAGAAGTCGTAATACCTCATTCCTTACCACTTCCTTCATCTTCGGAATTAGACGACGCCGAGGTTCAACAACAGGCTTTGCATCATCTTCCATATTAATAGCATGTTGGCAAATAGATGGAGAAATCCCCTTCAAATCATCAAGAGTGTAGCCAATAGCTCCTCGGTGTTTCTTCAATATTTGCAATAATCTTTCTTCTTCAAACTCGTAAGCTTAGAACTAATAATAACAGGATATATTTTCTTATCATCAATATGAGCATATTTAAGATTATCGGGTAAAGGCTTTAAATCAAAAACAGGATCTTCCTTAGGTGGCGGTGTTGTACCCAAATCTTCCACCGGTAAATCGTGCTTGAGAATAGGTTGGCGAAGAAAGATTTCCTCAAGTTCATCTCTTTCTTTCCTAAAAATTTCACTCTCGCTATCCTCCAAATGTTCTTGCAAAGGATTGTTAGGAACAAGAACAATAGATGCACACTCGCTCCATTTTAAAATCATTACTAGGCAAATCGGCTTTATAAGGAGTTTTAGTAAATTTAGAGAAGTTAAACTCATAAGATTCACCAGACAAATTTAGTCAAAATTTTCTCTTTCTTGCAATCTATAATAGCTCCACAAGTATTTAGAAAAGGTCTACCAAAAATGATAGGACAATAATCACTAGCAACGAGAACCAAGTACCAAAAGTCGGCAGGATATTTAATCTTACCGCATAAAACTTCCACATCTCGGACAATACCAATTGGTGAAATAGTTTCTCTATTAGCCAGCTGAATAACCACATCAATATCTTCAAGTTCACAAGAATCAATTTCGTGCATAATCTCCGTGTAAAGCTCATACGGAATAGCACTAACACTTGCACCAATATCACATAATCCATAATAGCAATGATCACCAATTTTAACAGATAGAATAGGAACACTAGCTTGCTTAGGTTTATTAGGATGTGAAACAATATTAGAAGCATCTTCACAGAAAATAATATGACCATCCTCCACATTTTCAGTCACAAGATCTTTAACAATTGCAACAGCAGGTTCAACTTTTATTTGTTCTTCGGGTTCTCTAGGTTTCTTTTTACTTTTATGAACCGCACTATTTATAACGAGTACTCTTTCATTTTAGCAGGGAAAGGAGTTTTTTCAATATAAGCTTCAGGAATAACATGATCAGCGAGTTTCAATTACAACACACTTATTAATAGATGAATCAATTTTATCTTTGTATGGTTCATGATACTTATCAAAATTCTTCTTAGGCAATTCATAATGAGAGGCAAAAGCTTTATAAAGATTTACAGACAACTTGGGAATCAAGACCATATGTAGCACTCATATTACGAAATAAATCGAGTATCCATAAAAGCTTCAATGCATTTATAATCATAAATTATACCCGATTCTCTATCCTTGTCGTTCTCCCAACCTTCGAGTATTTTCTTGGATTCGATCAAGAAGGTCCCTTTTAAACTCTTCTTTGTTGCGTGTAAATGATCCGGAACAAGAAGTATCCAAGCAAGGTCTTGTCTTGAAAAGAAAGTCTTGCATAGAAATTATCAATAATAACATTACCGGGAAGCTCATGAATGGGGCATTTGAGCATTAAAGACTTCAATCTCCCCAAGCTTGGGCAATACTCTCTCCATCATGAGGCCAAAAATTATATATGCGATTCCGATCCTTATGAATTTCACTTGGAGGATAGAACTTAGAATAAAACCGGGGCACAATATCATTCCATTCAAGAGAATCCCCATTATCCAGTAATTTATACCAATGCGCCGCCTTAACGGACATCGATAAAGAGAATAATTTCTTCCTCACTTCATCCATAGCAATACCTGCACATTTGAATAACCCGCATAATTCATGCAAAAACAGTAAATGATCACCGGGGTGGACAGTTCCATCCCCTTCATAGCGGTTATCCATAACACGTTCAATAATTTTCATAGGTATTTTATATGGTATCACTTCCTCACCTGGCGCCTCATCTACTACCGTTGCAGTAGTAGTAGATTTCCCAAATAGAAATTGAAGAGAAGATCTCTCCATAATGACTTATAGCAACGAGCGCGAAATAAAATCAGCACAACAGTAGAAGGTTTTCCTTACCAATTCCACTTACCAATAGCGCTTCACTCCCCGGCAACGGCGCCGGAAAATAGTCTTGATGACCCACAAGTATAGGGGGTGTATCGTAGTATCTTCGATAAGTAAGAATGTCGATCCCAACGAGGAGCGAGAAGGTGTTGACAAGCGGTTTCGATGAAGGTTTCACCGTAAATGCTCACGGACAAGTATTCGGGGGGTTTTGATGTAACGGATGAAATAAGTACGAGTAAGTAAAATGCGAGAGAAATAATTGCGGCGAGTGGCCCAATCCTTTTTAGCACAAAGGACAAGCCGGTTTGTTTACTTATAATGACCAAACGTTCTCGAGGACACATGGGATTTTAGTCTAGTGCTTTCGCTACATACGGCTAAATAATATTCATTGTTATGATAAGTGTTGTGTGGGTGAACCTATGCTAATGTACCGCCCTTCCTAGGACTAAATACATACTTGTGATTATACCCCTTGCAAGCATCCGCAACTACAAGAAAGTAATTAAGAATAAATCTAACCACATCCTTAAACTCTGAGATCCTGCGATCCCTCCCTGCATCGATATACCAACGGGGTTTAGGTTTCGTCACTCCGGCAACCCCGCAATTAGCAAACGAATACAAGATGCATTCCCCTAGGCCCATAAATGGTGAAGTGTCATGTAGTCGACGTTCACATGACACCACTAGAAGAATAACACCACAACTTAAATATCACACCATTGAATATTACTCAACCATAGTTCACTACTAACATTTAGACTTCACCCATGTCCTCAAGAACTAAACGAACTACTCACGAGACATCATATGGAACATGATCGGAGGTGATATGATGATGAATAACAATCTGAACATAAACTTGGTTCAATGGTTTCACTCAATAGCATCAACAACAAGTATAGATCGATACGGGAGAGTTTCCCCTATCAAACAATCAAGATCAAACCCAAATTGCTACGGCGGTGACGAGGTGCTGCGGAGGAGATGGCGGTGATGATGGTGGAGATGATGATGATGGTGATGGAGATGATGTCCAGCTCGATGACGGTGACGATGGCGTCGATTTCCCCTCCGGGAGGGAATTTCCCCGGCGGATTCCTGCCCGCCGGAGAGCTCTTTTCTCTCTGGTGTTCTCCGCCCCGCGAGGCGGGCGTAACCCTTCGCGAGGATTCCTCTGTGGCTTCGTCTTCGGGACGAAGGGTTTGGCGAAGAAAGGAGGCCAAAGGGGTCGTGGGCCCCTCACACCACATGGCGGCGCGGCCAGGGCCTGGGCCGCGCCGCCCTAGGGTGTGGGCCCACCCTGGCTCCTCCTTCTGGCTTCCTTCGTCATCTTGAAAAATAGGATTTTTGGTATAATTTCCTTCCACAGTTGATCTTCCGAAATATTGCGTTCTGACGGTGCTTTTTCCAGCAGAATCCTGACTCCGGTGTTCGATCCTCCAATAATGATGAAACATGCAAAATAGATGAAATAACATAAGTATTGTGCCCCAATATGAAATATATCAATGAATAACAGCAAATTATGATATAAAATAGTGATGCAAATTGGACGTATCAGTTGTCTATCAGAACTTTTCTTGTAGTGTTTCGATACATAGTTACCTAGTCCTTTCGACCATGAGATCATGTAAATCACTTATACCGGAAAGGTACTTTGATTACATCAAACGCCACTGCGTAAATGGGTGGTTATAAAGGTGGGATTAAGTATCCGGAAAGTATGAGTTGAGGCATATGGATCAACGGTGGGATTTGTCCATCCCGATGACGGATAGATATACTCTGGGCCCTCTCGGTGGAATGTCGTCTAATGTCTTGCAAGCATATGAATAAGTTCATAAGAGACCACATACCACGGTACGAGTAAAGAGTACTTGTCAGGAGACGAGGTTGAACATGGTATAGAGTGATACCGATGATCAAACCTTGGACAAGTAAAATATCGCGTGACAAAGGGAATTGGTATCGTATGTGAATGGTTCATTCGATCACTAAGTCATCGTTGAATGTGTGGGAGCCATTATGGATCTCCCGGATCCCGCTATTGGTTATTGTTCGGAGAGAGTTCTCACCCATGTCCACATAGTTCACGAACCGTAGGGTGACACACTTAAGGTTTGATGTTGTAATAGTAGAACTTGAAATATGGAATGGAGTTCGAAGTAATTGTTCGAAGTCTCGGATGGGATCCCGGACATCACGAGGAGTTCCGGAATGGTCCGGAGAATAAGATTCATATATATAGGAAGTCATATTCCAAGTTTGGAAATGATCCGGTGTATTTATGGAAGGTTCTAGAAGGTTCTAGAAAAGTCCGGAAGAAATCACTAAGGAAGGAGGAGTCCCGGAGGACTCCACCTCCCCATGGCCGGCCAACCCTAGAGGGGGGAGTCCAAGGTGGACTCCACCAAGGGGGCCGGCCACCCCCCTTCATGGAAGGGTGGGAATCCCACTTGGGTGGGAGTCCCACCTTGGGTAAGTTTCCCTACTACATGGAAGGTTTTGGTTTCGGGTCTTATTCGAAGACTTGTAGTCCAACACTTGGGGTTCCACCTATATAATGAGGGGCATAGGGGAGGGGGCCGGCCACCAGAAGCCATAGCTTGGCCGCACCCCTCAAGTGGCCAGCCACCCCCTCTCCCAAACCCTAGCCGCCCCCTCTCCTCCACCTCTCCCGCAACGCTTAGCGAAGCTTCGCCGGAGTTCTCCATCGCCACCGCCACCACGCCGTCATGCTGCCGGATTCAAGGAGGAGCTACTACTTCCGCTGCCCGCTGGAACGGGGAGAAGGACGTCGTCTTCATCAACACCGAGCGTGTGACCGAGTACGGAGGTGCTGCCCGATTGTGGCGCCGTGATCAAGACCTTCTACGCGCTTTTGCAAGCGGCAAGTGATCGTCTACCGCAGCAACAAGAGCCTCATCTTGTAGGCTTTGGAAATCTTCAAGGGTGAGTCTCGATCATCTCCTCGTTGCTCCCATCTTCTAGATTGCATCTTGGCTTGGTTTGCGTTCTCGCGGTAGGAAAATTTTTGTTTTCTATGCAACGTATCCCTACAGAACTAGTAGTACTAGCTCCAGGCTACACCGGTTTCTTCGCATTAGAATTCACCGAATCTAGTTTGGAAGAAGCATTACCACAAAAACAAGAAGTGGCACTAGATGTGGGTGCCACAATAGGTGTCGTCCATTGTGGAAAACAACCTCAACTTTTTATAGAACGAGGTGCAAACTTAGCATCCTCGGCCATAGCCAATTCAACCTTGTGTGCTTGATGCAATAAATCAGCCATATCATGATATTTGGTGATGCCGAGCAATATGCCCAATGTTGTAATTCAGTCCAGCAAGGAAACACTGCATTTGTTTGTTTAGCCATTTCACGTACTCTAGCACGCTTCATAATCATCTCCATCTCCTGATGATAATCATCAACTGATGAAAGCCCTTGTGTCAAAATTTGTCAATATGTCATAGAGCAAACAAAAATAATTACATAGAACAAAAAGGTCACGCATCACTTGCTTCATCATCCTCCATGTCAATTGGTGGATCACCATTCTCTTCTCTGATTGGCACAATATTATCCCACGAATGCAAAACATAGCCATCAAACTTAGAACATGTCATCTTAATTTTTCGATCCTCGGTGTACTCATCTAACTGTCCTAATCCTCCTCCCCCCTCCCCCCTAGTTCCCAAACTGAGGGATCTTCAACATAAGTCCATCAAAGTTGGGTATGCAAAATTTTGGATTTCTAGCCCATCCTCTTCACGGTTGGCTGCTGAAAAATCATCATCATCAAATAAGCAGCATGCACCGAGAGGAGCAAAACCATGGCCTCCTCCACGACCAACATTAGCACGGACACCACCATGGTTAGCAATAACCGGCTCGTGTTGAGCATGCTGGTCTACAGTAACTGCATCAAGAAAGACACTAGATGTATGTGAAAGTAGATGCTCGTGTTGCAATCCACAAGAGAGACACTAGAAATATCTCAATGTAAACAAGCACAAGATTGCTCAAATTATT
>NC_061508.1:272825473-272851608 GCF_022539505.1 Lolium rigidum
GAAAGAACAATTTTGGTGGCACATGGAATGAAGAGAGAGATCGGTAGCTATATCGCTTAAGTGTGACATGCTGTCGGCAGGAGTTGAGACGCGGAGCACCAAGGGCCTGCCGGACCCCGTTGCAACCCTCTTCAGATTCCTAGAATGGAAATGGGACTCCGTAGGAATGGACTTTATCACCGGACCGCCCAAATCCAAGCAAAGGCAATGATTCCACATGGGTAGTGGTCGATAGATTGACCAAAGTCGCCCATTTCATCGCCACGTCAAAACCACCTATCAAGGCCCCAAGTTAGCTGAACTCTACGCATCTCGAGCATAGTCGCTTGGCACGGAACCCCCAAATCGATAGTGTCGGATAGAGGATCCGCAGTTCACACTCAAGGCTCCGGTGCAAGGTGCATGAAGGACTAGGCACTCGCCACTAAATTCCAGCACCGCCTATCACCCCTCGTAGCCGACTGGCACCGAGCCGAAGTAAGCCGTCTACTGGAAGACATGCTTAGAGCATGCGGCGTGCGGAATACGGATCCAAATGGGAAAGGCCGCCTACCTTACGCGAGAATTCTCCTACAACAATAGTTACCAAGCCAGCCTACGCATGGCCCCCTTTGAAGCCTTGCACGGAAGGAAGTGCCGCACTCCCCCCGGGCTCGGTTCGGAGATCGGAGAGAGTCAAGTTTTCGGCTCAGGACGTTCTTCGTGAAGCCGAAGAGAAGGTGCACAAGATCCGAGTACCTCAAGACTGCCCAATCCAGGCACGAAGAGCTACGTCACGACAAGAGACGTCGGGAGATGACCTTTGAGATCCGGAGATTTCGTCTATCTCAAAGTATCCCCCTGAAAGGGGATGCCAAGGTTTCAGTTGAAAGGAAAGCTTGCACCTCGCTATGTGGGACCTTTCCAAGTCCTCGACGCCGAGGTGAAGCATCTTATCAGCCGGAGTTGCCCAAGAAATGTCGGGCGTGGCCTGACGTTTTTCAGCATCTCAACTTCTCCCGGAAATGTCTTGAAGTCCCCGAGAAGACCGAAGTGTTTAAGAACATCGATCACCCGGTCGGTGGATATCAATCGAGGATCCGACTTACTGCACGAAGTGCCGATTCGCATCCTAGAAGAAGCTTACCGAACCACCCGCACCCGACAGTCAAGCTGCACGAAGATCCAATGGAGCAATCATGCACAGAAGATGAGGGCCACCGGGAACGCGAAGACTTCATGAAAAGGAGTACCCGGATCTCTTTAGTGCCTCGAACTTTCTTTTTCGATCTCGGGACGAGATCTTTTGTAAGGGGGAAGGGTTCTTGGCAGCTCTTCTGGCCAAGTGTGTCGAGCTTTTTCCAGTGGCCCTAACAAACGCTTCTTGATGCCATTGCAGATGATACCGTTGGCTTTCTCGACTTGACCATTGGTTTGGGATGTGCAACTGAGGCGAAGTGCAATTTGATGCCTACCTCTGCACAGTACGCCTTGAATTCCTTGGATGTGAAGTTACTGCCGTTGTCCGTGACGATGCTATGAGGTACTCCAAACCGAAAGACAATGCTCTTCACGAATTTTATTGCTGACGCTGCATCCGGTGAATTTATCGGCTTTGCTTCTATCCACTTGGTAAATTTGTCGACCGCAACGAGCATATACTCGTATCCTCCTGGCGAGGCTTTGTGTAACTTTCCCACCATGTCGAGACCCCACTGAGCAAAGGGCCAAGATAAGGGTATGGGCATCAATTCTGCCGCCGGAGAGTGGGGTTTTGCGGCAAATCTCTGGCACGCGTCGCAAGTGCGCACGATCTCTTTCGCGTCCTCGATTGCTATCAACCAGTAAAATCCAGCTCGAAAAACCTTGGCTGCAATAGCTCGACTGCTTGCGTGATGACCACATACTCCTTCGTGCACGTCCTTCAGAATTATCCTTCCTTCTTCGGGTGTGACGCACCTTTTGTAACACCCCAAATTTCAATAAAAAGAAAGTTAGAGGATTTCAGAAATACAAAATTTCAAACCAACAAAAACTTTTCTTTTGCATATAGTACCATGCATAGGACTTGTGCATTTGAGTGATATGCCATGATGATTGTTATTACTTGTATTTGATATGCTCTAAAACCTTAGAGTGATCATATGAAGATCACCAACCAAATGAATCAAAGGAGAAGAAAATCCATAAAAGGCAAAACCCTAAAAACCCTCACATATGCCCTATGGCATTTTTATAAATTTTGACCCTAGACCAATTTGGTCTTCACCATTAGTTGAATAATGTATTAAACACTTATTACAACTTTTGGAATCAAAGGTTCACAATTCAAATGAATTTCAAACACAATTCCCACTCACATGAGATAATGGCCAAATCTGCCAATTTTAGTCTGATCACCACTTTGAGCCCCTGCAATTCAATTTTCTCCAACCAATTCTTGCTAACTCTTTGCACCATTTCAAAGTCAACATCAAAGTGAACAACTTTGATGAAGACCACCCTGCCAAGTTCATCTTTGATCACTAGCTATGCTCAACCAAAGTTGCAACATTATAACAAGTTCAACAATCTCCACTTAGCCATTTTAGCCAAATTTTGAATTCAAATTTTTCCACCACCACCTCAATTCATCTCTGGTCAATTACAACTTATCTCAACACTCACATTTCAAAAAGGTTCACCATTTGAATTATTTCAAATTTGGACATTTTTGTGAATTTCAAAAATTGGGCACTATTTGCAACTATTGCAAATAGTGATCTACCTCACCTAATTTAAACCAAAGCTATACTACATTGTTCCCTGGTCCCCTTAAACCATCAAGGCCACATAGTTGAGCTAAGGAGAGGAGGAGAGAAGCTAGGACATGGCCATGCCGGCCATGTCGCCGAGCCGACCACCTCCCCCTCTCTCCCTTGCTCGCCACCCCTGGCCACCTCGCCACCGTGTGCCACCGCCTCTCCTACGCCACCCTAGCGCAGCCCTGGTCGAGGAGGAGCTCGACAGCAGCCGGAACACGCGCGCCCAAACTCGCCCTGGACGCCGCTCGCGTCGCGCGTGTGCACACCGCGGACATGCACTGGCCAGGCGCCGCGCCGCCACCCTGCCCACCCCCTGGACCCCCTGCGAGCACGTTGAGCATCTGCGTGACACCGCAATGCTCCCAGACACGCCCTCGACCACGACCCGCAACCGCCGTCGCCGGAGAAGAGAACCCTGGTCCGCCGCGGACGTGACGGACACGGAAGCAATGCGACCAACCTAGCCACCGCCCGACCGCGCTGTCGCCGCCAAACGCATCGCCTGGAAGAGGAGAACCCGACAGCACCCTCGCCGAGCCCAACCGCTCGCCGGAATCGCCGCGAGCATGTCGACTTCGCCGCAGCCCCACGGTCACTCGCTCGCCTATAAAAGGAGAGCTCCGCTCGTCGAATGGAGCACACCAGCACACTCCCCTCTTCTCACTCGACCGCCTGAGCCACTCCACCGTCGACATTCACCGCCGTAGCCACCCAATCGCCACCTCACTGCCGCCGGACGCCGCGGAAGATCGCCGTCGATTGAAGCCGATCCAGGAGACGCCGCCGGTACCAGGAGCTTCGCCGTCGTCCACATCTACATCACGCACACTGCCAGCCACCGCGGGAGCCCTGGTTAGCTCTCCCACCCCCTAGCGCCGCCGTGCCCGTAACCCTTTCTCGCCGGAGAAGACGATGGCTCTGAGCCGTCGATCTACTCTCTAATCCTACGCTCCACGTCGCCCCGTACCGTTTCGGGTTTTAAAGGAGGCTGACAGGCGGACCCCACCCTGTCAGGCAGCCCGCGCGGCACTGGACCGTGGCTGGGCTGGAGTGGGCCGTTTAAATTCAAACCGGCCCAGCTTCGTTTTCCCGCCGGCCCTTTTATTCAAAATTCGTTTAAATCAATTCCCTCCAAATTCCATACTGCCCAAACTTTGAAATTAAATAGTTTCAAATTGGCTAAACCAAATTCAGTGAATTTTATATGGTTAGAAAGCCACTGAAATTCTCTACAACATGCCACTGGCCTCATGGTCAAATTCTTTGTATAATTAATTTGACAAAAATAACAAAACAGGGACTTTTCCCTATTCAAATAATTATTAAAAATCAACCAAAATAGATATTAAGTAAATTCCAACTCTAATAGCTCACATTTGACTTACACTAATTGTTTATGCAATAAAATGGTGTGGTCACTTTGCATGATCATGCCATGGGTTAATGAATGGATATTTTGACTAGTTTAACTAGTTGATATTATCCAAAACTATTAAAATTAAATTGTGTGAAGTATTACACTTCATTTAAACTTGTCTCACATGAATTCATGGGATGTTTGGACCCCTGGTCCCAAACTCTCTTATATGAATTACTTGAGATTTAAATCAAAGGTAGAGTTATTTAAATGGTATGAGGTGATCCACCTCATTTAAATCATTCTCCCAAATAATGATGATGATGAACATTTGACTTAGGTCAAGAGGAGTTCATCCATGATTGTTGGAGAAATTAAATCTTAAGAAGATTTCAATGAGAGGAAATTATTTCTCAAGAACCCTATGGAAACTATCATTTACATATGGAATACAAATTCTATTTAAATCCCACAACCCATGCACCCTAGTTTATTTATGTGTGTGCATAGAGTAGTTTGTGTGTTGAATTGTGATGTGTGGAATAGCCATTGAATTAGTGAGTAATTATACTCGTATTCAAATTTAGACGGTAGCACCGGAGAGTACGCCGAAGAAGAAGGTTGCTACCAGGAGGAGGAAGAGGAACAGTTTGAGAACTACCAAGGCAAGCTAAAATACTATGCAAGCTTTTATTCTTGCAAAGTGCAAAGCCCCCTTGGGGCAAGGCACCATGTTTCTTACCTTTTTCTTATATGAACCCATCCCAAGTTTTTTGCTTTACAAGTTTTTACTTGTTTTCTAAATGAGTACTTTTATAGTTAACTTTGGTCAAAATACAAGTGGGTTACTAGAGTAGTGAGTTAGTATTCCACCAGTAAAGCAGGTTAGCACCCCTCATGAATTAGAGCTAGTGCTAAAGGATTAAAACTTGACTACTCTAGATGGGAACATATGATGTTGAAGGATTTTTGAAACCTTGGAATGAAGATGCATTCCATTGAATGATTTTGAAGGTGAATATGACCAAGTGAAGATAGTGATTTTTGATAAAAACATGATATTGGTTTGAATGCGATACCTTTCCAATTATTAAGTACCCCCACAATACCTGATTATGGGTAGGGCTTAACTGGAAGTTTATGCGTCTTAGTATGGGTTCCCTCTAAACAAGCGTCATCGGGGTTACGCCGAAAGCTGCCTCTACCACAAAAGAAACGATACGATATGATGCGAAATGAGGTGAATGTCCGGCCCAAGCCTCGTGCAGTTCCCAGGCTGATCGTCTGTCTTCACCGGGAGGCCAAGCTCATGGGGAGAGGTGCTCATACTAGGATTCGTAAGTGAAAGGTTATGGTTGATGATCCGCGTATCGTGTTACGATTATTCGGGGAAATCTCGACGGATGAAATCAAATGTTGTGGCACAAGTGTGCAACCTCTGCAGAGTGTAAACCTATTCGAATAGCCGCGTCCACGGTTACGGACGGTTGGAAAGGCCATACAGTTTCCGATGTCATATCTTTGAAAATGATGTTGAACAGGGTGATGGTGAAATGACTTGTGGTGGATTGAATGGAAATCACCACTTGAATGGTGGGAATGATACTAATGTTCCCACCTGAGTTAGTTAGTTCTTGGATAAGCTTTTTCTCAAAACTTTGTGAACTAAAACTAGCTTTATGCAAATAAACTAGAGCTTAGCAAACCATACTAGAATGTCTAGCACTTACCTTAGTATTAGTTTGCGAGTACTCAACGTACTCACGGCTTTGTCCCTGGCTATTCAAATGGCCAGAGTATGAAGACGACCAAGGAGATGACCAGCCGGACGCCTACGACAACTAAGTGCCTTCCGACGTCAAGCGTTGGCCTGTGGACTAGAGAGTCCTTGTATCTTACGCTTCCGCTATGTTGAACTATGAACTTGTGTTTGTTCGTTGATCGATAGATCAACTATTCGTGTAATATGGATCATGTGATTCCAATTTGTAAGACTTATGGTTTGTAATGAATGATGACTGTGATACTTAACTATTATGCCTCGCAACAACAATATTCCTGGGATTGCGATGTATGACATAATAGGCATTCGGACTTAAAAAGCCGGGTGTTGACACCTTTGTAACACACCCGAAATACTTCGTTTGTACAACTCCCCTTTAACCACCGTGAAAGCTTTGGATCGTCTGATAACTCGCCTTGCTTCAACTGGATCGTCGGGTATTGTTTTTCTTAGGATATATGATATGTACGCCTGCATCCATGGGATTTGCACCATCAGTACTAGATCCTGTTCCTCTTCTTCTTCTTCTTCCAATGTTTCTTTCGAAGTCCCTGAGGGTTTCTCGTTCGTCTCCTTTTTTGCTGATTTCTTCGGCTTTGTGGATCTTTCTGTTATCTCCTCCCAGAACACACCTGGAGGGATTGCGAGGCACTGCGACCCGATGTTTGCAAGAACGTCGGCTTCATCATTGCTCAACCTACTGATATGGTTTACTTCGCATCCATCAAACAGCTTCTCCAGCTCATTATACATCTCTTTGTACGCCACCATGCTATCATTGACTGCATCGCATTGGTTCATGACTTGCTGAGCTACCAATTGTGAGTCGCCAAATATTTTTAATCGAGTTGCGCCGCAGGCTTTCGCCATCTTCATCCCATGTATAAGGGCTTCATATTCTGCCTCATTATTAGATGCGTTTGGGAACGTCATCCGCAAGACATATTTCAATTTGTCGCCTTCAGGTGATATGAGTATCACCCCTGCTCCAGCTCCTTCTAACCTTTTGGACCCGTCGAAGTTCAT
Organism: Lolium rigidum; assembly: GCF_022539505.1. Taxonomy (NCBI): domain Eukaryota; kingdom Viridiplantae; phylum Streptophyta; class Magnoliopsida; order Poales; family Poaceae; genus Lolium; species Lolium rigidum. Next base: position 272,832,423 of record NC_061508.1, read on the forward strand.
AGTCCAGGTTCTCGATAAATCCGGAGGTCCTGTGTTTTGCAACTCCATCCACTCTGCGATGAAGTCTGGTAAAATTTGCGACTTTATGGCCTTTCTTTTTTCATACGTGATGTCCCGAGGAGAAAGTTCTATTCCCCAAAGGGAGACACGGCCTGTAGCTTCTGGATTGTTGAGTATATTGGATAAAGGCGCCTCATTGACCACTATTATCGGATGCGCCGAAAAATTGTGCCGCAATTTTCTTGCGGTTGTAAACACTCCGTATGCTAGCTTCTGGTACTGCGGGTACCGCTGTTTTGAAGGCGATAAAACTTCGCTGATGAAGTATACCGGTCTTTGCACTCCATGGAGTTTTCCTTCTTCTTCTCTTTCGACAACTAGCGCCGTGCTGACCACCTGAGGTGTAGCCGCAATGTATAACAGGAGTGGTTCCTTCTCTTTTGGCGCCACTAAGATTGGTGGTGTCAAAATTTTTCGTTTGAGATCCTCGAAGGCCCTATCTGCCTCTTCGTTCCACTGGAACTTCTCTCCTTGTTTGATTAAAGCGTAGAACGGTAGCGCCTTTTCTCCCAGCCTGGCGACGAATCTTCTTAAAGCTGCAACTCGCCCAGTTAGCTGTTGTATTTCTTTCAACTTTGTTGGCTTCCTCATTGTTACGATAGCTTGGATTTTTTCGGGATTAGCTTCGATCCCTCTTGCTGATACTAGGAACCCGAGAAGTTCTCCTGCAGGGACGCCGAAAGAATACTTCGTCGGATTCAACTTGAGACAAAATTTGTCGAGGTTGTCGAAGGTTTCCTTCAAGTCCTCGATTAATGTTGCCCCCTTTTTTGATGTGATGACGACGTCGTCAATGTACACTTGTACATTTTTTCCAATCTGTGTTGCTAAGCACTTCTGCATCATCCGTTGATATGTTGCTCCCGCGGTTTTCAACCCGAAAGGCATTGTCATGTAACAAAATACGCCATACGGTGTAATAAACGCTGTCTTGGCTTCGTCGTCTTCTTTTAATCTGATCTGGTTATAACCATAATATGCGTCCAAAAAGGAAAGACGTTCACATCCTGCCGTGGAGTCGATAATTTGATCGATCCTTGGGAGGGGAAAGTGATCCTTTGGACAATGTTTATTGAGGCACGTAAAGTCGACACACATGCGAAGGACTTTCGTGTTTTTCTTCGGCACCATCACTGGGTTAGCTACCCAGGTGGCTGATACGTCTCCGACGTATCGATAATTTCTTATGTTCCATGCCACATTATTGATGTTATCTACATGTTTTATGCACACTTTATGTCATATTCGTGCATTTTTTGGAACTAACCTATTAACAAGATGCCGAAGTGCCGATTGCTTGTTTTCTGCTGTTTTTGGTTTCAGAAATCCTAGTAAGGAAATATTCTCGGAATTGGACGAAATCAACGCCCAGGGGCCTATTTTTCCACGAAGCTTCCAGAAGTCCGAAGACGAAACAAAGTGGGGCCACAGGGGAGCCAAACCCTAGGGCGGCGCGGCCCCCCCCTTGGCCGCGCCGCCCTGTCATCTGGGGCCCCTGTGCCCCCTCTCGACTTGCCCTTCCGCCTACTTAAAGCCTCCGTGACGAAACCCCCGCACCGAGAGCCACGATACGGAAAACCTTCCGGAGACGCCGTCGCCGCCGATCCCATCTCGGGGATCCAGGAGATCGCCTCCGGCACCCTGCCGGAGAGGGGAATCATCTCCCGGAGGACTCTACGCCGCCATGGTCGCCTCCGGTGTGATGTGTGAGTAGTCTACCCCTGGACTATGGGTCCATAGCAGTAGCTAGATGGTTGTCTTCTCCCCATTGTGCTATCATTGTCGGATCTTGTGAGCTGCCTAACATGATCAAGATCATCTATCCGTAATTCTATATGTTGCGTTTGTTGGGATCCGATGAATAGAGAATACTTGTTATGTTGATTATCAAAGTTATGCTTATGTGTTGTTTATGATCTTGCATGCTCTCCGTTACTAGTAGATGCTCTGGCCAAGTAGATGCTTGTAACTCCAAGAGGGAGTACTTATGCTCGATAGTGGGTTCATGCCCGCATTGACACCTGGGACAAGTGACGAAAGTTCTAAGGTTGTGTTGTGCTGTTGCCACTAGGGATAAAACATTGATGCTATGTCTAAGGATGTAGTTGTTGATTACATTACGCACCATACTTAATGCAATTGTCTGTTGCTTGCAACTTAATACTCGAGGGGGTTCGGATGATAACCTGAAGGTGGACTTTTTAGGCATAGATGCAGTTGGATGGCGGTCTATGTACTTTGTCGTAATGCCCAATTAAATCTCACTATACTCATCATGATATGTATGTGCATTGTCATGCTCTCTTTATTTGTCAATTGCCCAACTGTAATTTGTTCACCCAACATGCTGTTCGTCTTATGGGAGAGACACCTCTAGTGAACTGTGGACCCCGGTCCAATTCTCTTTACTCGAAATACAATCTACTGCAATACTTGTTTTACTGTTTTCTCTGCAAACAATCATCTTCCACACAATACGGTTAATCCTTTGTTACAGCAAGCCGGTGAGATTGACAACCTCACCTGTTTCGTTGGGGCAAAGTACTTTGGTTGTGTTGTGCGGGTTCCACGTTGGCGCCGGAATCCTCGGTGTTGCGCCGCACTACATCTCGCCGCCATCAACCTTCAACGTGCTTCTTGACTCCTACTCGGTCCGATTAAACCTTGGTTTCTTGCGAGGGAAACTTGCCGCTGTGCGCATCACACCTTCCTCTTGGGGTTCCCAACGGACGCGTGTCGAACGAAAATACAATACGTCAACCACGCGCATCAAGCAAATTTCTGGCGCCGTTGCCGGGGAGATCAAGACACGCTGCAAGGGGAGTCTCCACTTCTCAATCTCTTTACTTTGTTTTTTCTTGCTTTATTTTATTTACTACTTTGTTTGCTGCACTAAATCAAAATACAAAAAAATTAGTTGCTAGTTTTACTTTATTTGCTATCTTGTTTGCTATATCAAAAACACAAAAAAATTAGTTTACTTGCATTTACTTTATCTAGTTTGCTTTATTTACTGTTGCTAAAATGGCCAACGCTGAAAATACTAAGTTGTGTGACTTCACAACCACAAATAATAATGATTTCTTATGCACACCTATTGCTCCACCTCGCTACTAAAGCAGAATTCTTTGAAATTAAACCTCGCTTTACTCGAATCTTGTTATGAAAGATCAATTTTCCGGAATTAGTTCCGATGATGCTCGCTGCCCATCTTAATAATTTTGTTGAACTATGTGAAATGCAAAAATATAAAGATGTAGATGGTGATATTATTAAACTAAAATTGTTCCCTTTCTCATTAAGAGGAAGAGCTAAAGATTGGTTGCTATCTCCGCCTAAGAATAGTATTGATTCATGGACTAAATGCAAGGATGCTTTTATTGGTAGATATTATCCCCTGCTAAAATTATATCTTTGAGGAGTAGCATAATGAATTTCAAACAATTAGATACTGAACATGTTGCTCAAGCTTGGGAAAGAATGAAATCTCTCGGTTAAAAATTGCCCAACCCATGGATCGACTACTTGGATGATCATCCAAACCTTCTATGCAGGACTAAATTTTTCTTCACGGAATTTATTGGATTCAGCTGCTGGAGGTACCTTTATGTCCATCACTCTTGGTGAAGCAACAAAGCTTCTTGATAATATGATGATCAATTACTCTGAATGGCACACGGAAAGAGCTCCACAAGGTAAGAAGGTAAATTCCGTCGAAGAAACCTCTTCCTTGAGTGATAAGATTGATGCTATTATGTCTATGCTTGTGAATGATAGGACTAATATTGATCCTAATAATGTTCCGTTAGCTTCATTGGTTGCACAAGAAGAACATGTTGATGTAAACTTCATTAAAAATAATAATTTCAACAACAATGCTTACCGGAACAATTCTAGTAACAACTATAGGCCATATCCTTATAATAATGGCAACGGCTATGGTAATTCTTATGGAAATTCTTACAACAATAATAGGAATTCACCCCCTGGATTTGAAGCCATGCTTAAAGAATTTATTAGTACGCAAACTGCTTTTAACAAATCTGTTGAAGAAAAGCTTGGGAAAATTGATATACTTGCTTCTAAAGTCGATAGTCTTGCTGCTGATGTTGATCTTTTGAAATCAAAAGTTTTGCCTAATGAGAATCTTCATAATAAAATTACTACTACAGCAAATTCCATTCAAGTTAGAATTAATGAGAATATAAGATTAATGGCTGAACTGCGTGCTAGGTGGGATAGAGAAGAAAATGAAAAACTAGCTAAAGAGAAGAATATAGCTAAAGTTTGGACTATTACCACCACTAGTAATGCTAATGCTACACATGTTGCTGCACCTCCTACTCATACTAATAAAAGAATTGGTGTTAGCAATGTTTCCACTTCTAATGCAAAGCGCGAAAACTGCCCGAAACTGCTAAAACTCACTAAACCGCTCGTGATAAAGCTGCTGAAATTTTTTCCAACATTGGGGATGATGATCCCATTGCTTTAGATTATAATGGTTTGAATTTTGATGATTGCCACATCTCTGAAGTTATAAAGTTCTTGCAAAAACTTGCTAAAAGTCCTAATGCTAGTGCTATAAATTTGGCTTTCACGCATCATATTACAAATGCTCTCATAAAAGCTAGAGAAGAGAAACTAGAGCGCGAAGCCTCTATTCCTAAAAAGCTAGAGGATGGTTGGGAGCCCATCATTAAGATGAAGGTTAAAGATTTTGATTGTAATGCTTTATGTGATCTTGGTGCAAGTATTTCTGTTATGCCTAAGAAAATTTATAATATGCTTGACTTGCCACCGCTGAAAAATTGTTATTTGGATGTTAATCTTGCTGATCATTCTACAAAGAAACCTTTGGGTAAAGTTGATAATGTTCGCATTACCGTTAACAATAATCTTGTTCCCGTTGATTTTGTTGTCTTGGATATTGAATGCAATGCATCTTGTCCCATTATATTGGGAAGACCTTTTCTTCGAACTGTTGGTGCTATTATTGATATGAGGGAAGGTAATATAAAATATCAATTTCCTCTCAAGAAAGGTATGGAACACTTCCCTAGAAAGAGAATAAAGGTACCTTATGATTCTATTATTAGAACAAATTATGATGTTGACATTTCATCTCTTGATAATACTTGATACACACTTTCTGCGCCTAGCTGAAAGGCGTTAAAGAAAAGCGCTTATGGGAGACAACCCATGTTTTTACTTACAGTACTTTGTTTTTATTTTGTGTCTTGGAAGTTGTTTACTACTGTAGCAACCTCTCCTTATCTTAGTTTTGTGTTTTGTTGTGCCAAGTTAAGCCGTTGATAGAAAAGTAAGTACTAGATTTGGATTACTGCGCAGTTCCAGATTTCTTTGCTGTCACGAATCTGGGTCCACCTCCCTGTAGGTAACTCAGAAAATTATGCCAATTTACGTGCATGATCCTCAGATATGTACGCAACTTTCATTCAATTTGAGCATTTTCATTTGAGCAAGTCTGGTGCCATTTTAAAATTCGTCAATACGAACTGTTCTGTTTTGACAGATTCTGCCTTTTATTTCGCATTGCCTCTTTCGCTATGTTGGATGAATTTCTTTGATCCACTAATGTCCAGTAGCATTATGCAATGTACAGAAGTGTTAAGAATGATTGTGTCACCTCTGAATATGTCAATTTATATTGTGCACTAACCCTCTAATGAGTTGTTTCGAGTTTGGTGTGGAGGAAGTTTTCAAGGATCAAGAGAGGAGTATGATGCAACATGATCAAGGAGAGTGAAAGCTCTAAGCTTGGGGATGCACCCGGTGGTTCACCCCTGCATATATCAAGAAGACTCAAGCGTCTAAGCTTGGGGATGCCCAAGGCATCCCCTTCTTCATCGACAACATTATCAGGTTCCTCCCCTGAAACTATATTTTTATTCCATCACATCTTATGTGCTTTTTCTTGGAGCGTCGGTTTGTTTTTGTTTTTTGTTTTGTTTGAATAAAATGGATCCTAGCATTCACTTTATGGGAGAGATACACGCTCCGCTGTAGCATATGGACAAGTATGTCCTTGGTTTCTACTCATAGTATTCATGGCGAAGTTTCTCCTTCGTTAAATTGTTATATGGTTGGAATTGGAAAATGATACATGTAGTAATTGCTATAAATGTCTTGGGTAATGTGATACTTGGCAATTGTTGTGCTCATGTTTAAGCTCTTGCATCATATACTTTGCACCCATTAATGAAGAAATACATAGAGCATGCTAAAATTTGGTTTGCATATTTGGTTTCTCTAAGGTCTAGATAATTTCTAGTATTGAGTTTGAACAACAAGGAAGACGGTGTAGAGTCTTATAATGTTTTCAATATGTCTTTTATGTGAGTTTTGCTGCACCGGTTCATCCTTGTGTTTGTTTCAAATAAGCCTTGCTAGCCTAAACCTTGTATCGAGAGGGAATACTTCTCATGCATCCAAAATACTTGAGCCAACCACTATGCCATTTGTGTCCACCATACCTACCTATACTACATGGTATTTTCTGCCATTCCAAAGTAAATTGCTTGAGTGCTACCTTTAAAATTCCATCATTCACCTTTGCAATATATAGCTCATGGGACAAATAGCTTAAAAACTATTGTGGTATTGAATATGTAATTATGCACTTTATCTCTTATTAAGTTGCTTGTTGTGCGATAACCATGTTTATCGGGGAACGCCATCAACTCGTTGTTGAATTTCATGTGAGTTGCTATGCATGTTCGTCTTGTCGGAAGTAAGGGCGATCTACACTGAGTTGAATGGTTTGAGCATGCATATTGTGAGAGAAGAACATTGGGCCGCTAACTAAAGCCATGATCCATGGTGGAAGTTTCAGTTTTGGACAAACATCCTCAAATCTCTAATGAGAAAAGAATTAATTGTTGTCAAATGCTTAAAGCATTAAAAGAGGAGTCCATTATCTCGTTGTCTATGTTGTCCCGGTATGGATGTCTAAGTTGAGAATAATCAAAAGCGAGAAATCCAAATGCGAGCTTTCTCCTTAGACCTTTGTACAGAGCGGCATAGAGGTACCCCTTTGTGAAACTTGGTTAAAGCATATGTATTGCGGTGATAATCCGGGTAGTCCAAGCTAATTAGGACAAGGTGCGGGCACTATTGGTACACTATGCATGAGGCTTGCAACTTATAAGATATAATTTACATGATGCATATGCTTTATTACTACCGTTGACAAAATTGTTTCATGTTTTCAAAATCAAAGCTCTAGCACAAATATAGCAATCGATGCTTTTCCTCTATGAGGACCATTCTTTTACTTTCAATGTTGAGTCAGCTCACCTATTTCTATCCACCTCAAGAAGCAAACACTTGTGTGAACTGTGCATTGATTCTTACATACTTGCTTATTGCACTTATTATATTACTCTATGTTGACAATATCCATGAGATATACATGTTACAAGTTGAAAGCAACCGCTGAAACTTAATCTTCTTTTGTGTTGCTTCAATACCTTTACTTTGAATTATTGCTTTATGAGTTAACTCTTATGCAAGACTTATTGATGCTTGTCTTGAAGTGCTATTCATGAAAAGTCTTTGCTATATGATTCACTTGTTTACTCATGTCATACATATTGTTTTGATCGCTGCATTCACTACATATGCTTTACAAATAAGTATGATCAAGATTATGATGGCATGTCACTCCGTAAATTATCCGTGTTATCGTTTTACCCGCTCGGGACGAGCGTAACTAAGCTTGGGGATGCTGATACGTCTCCGACGTATCGATAATTTCTTATGTTCCATGCCACATTATTGATGTTATCTACATGTTTTATGCACACTTTATGTCATATTCGTGCATTTTTTGGAACTAACCTATTAACAAGATGCCGAAGTGCCGCTTGTCGTTTTCTGCTGTTTTTGGTTTCGAAATCCTAGTAAGGAAATATTCTCGGAATTGGACGAAATCAACGCCCGGGGGCCTATTTTTCCACGAAGCTTCCGTAAGTCCGAAGACGAAACGAAGTGGGGCCACGGGGAGCCAAACCCTAGGGCGGCGCGGCCCCCCTTGGCCGCGCCGCCTCGTCATCCGGGGCCCCCGTGCCCCCTCTCGACTTGCCCTTCCGCCTACTTAAAGCCTCCGTGACGAAACCCCCAGCACCGAGAGCCACGATACGGAAAACCTTCCGGAGACGCCGTCGCCGCCGATCCCATCTCGGGGATCCGGAGATCGCCTCCGGCACCCCGCCGGAGAGGGGAATCATCTCCCGGAGGACTCTACGCCGCCATGGTCGCCTCCGGTGTGATGTGTGAGTAGTCTACCCCTGGACTATGGGTCCATAGCAGTAGCTAGATGGTTGTCTTCTCCCCATTGTGCTATCATTGTCGGATCTTGTGAGCTGCCTAACATGATCAAGATCATCTATCCGTAATTCTATATGTTGCGTTTGTTGGGATCCGATGAATAGAGAATACTTGTTATGTTGATTATCAAAGTTATGCTTATGTGTTGTTTATGATCTTGCATGCTCTCCGTTACTAGTAGATGCTCGGCCAAGTAGATGCTTGTAACTCCAAGAGGGAGTACTTATGCTCGATAGTGGGTTCATGCCCGCATTGACTCTCGGGACAGTGGATGAGAAAGTTCTAAGGTTGTGTTGTGCTGTTGCCACTAGGGATAAAACATTGATGCTATGTCTAAGGATGTAGTTGTTGATTACATTACGCACCATACTTAATGCAATTGTCTCGTTGCTTGCAACTTAATACTCGGAGGGGGTTCGGATGATAACCTCGAAGGTGGACTTTTTAGGCATAGATGCAGTTGGATGGCGGTCTATGTACTTTGTCGTAATGCCCAATTAAATCTCACTATACTCATCATGATATGTATGTGCATTGTCATGCTCTCTTTATTTGTCAATTGCCCAACCGTAATTTGTTCACCCAACATGTCTGTTCGTCTTATGGGAGAGACACCTCTAGTGAACTGTGGACCCCGGTCCAATTCTCTTTACCGAAATACAATCTATCGCAATACTTGTTTTACTCGTTTTCTCTGCAAACAATCATCTTCCACACAATACGGTTAATCCTTTGTTACAGCAAGCCGGTGAGATTGACAACCTCATCTGTTTCGTTGGGGCAAAGTACTTTGGTTGTGTTGTGCAGGTTCCACGTTGGCGCCGAATCCTCGGTGTTGCGCCGCACTACATCTCGCCGCCATCAACCTTCAACGTGCTTCTTGACTCCTACTGGTCCGATTAAACCTTGGTTTCTTACTGAGGGAAACTTGCCGCTGTGCGCATCACACCTTCCTCTTGGGGTTCCCAACGGACGCGTGTCGAACGAAAAGACAATACGTCAACCACGCGCATCAGTGGCCTCTGTGGATATCTCTATAATGAAACCAGCTTCTCTGAGTCGATCAATTTCTGACAGCATGGCTTTGCGGTTTGGTTCCGAAAAACGCCGCAAAGGTTGTTTGATTGGTCTTGCTATTGGATCCAAGTTTAGGTAGTGCTCGGTAAGTTCCCTGGGTACTCCTGGCATGTCAGCTGGACATCATGCGAAGATTTTCCAGTGCTCACGGAGGAACTCGACGAGCGCGCTTTCCTATGCGAGGTCCATGTTTGTTGCGATGGACGTCGTTTTCTTCGGATCTGTCGGGTGGATCTGCACTTCCTTAGAATCTTTTGCGGTATTGAAAGTTGATTCCTTGTTGGGTCTCCCTACATCTGGCAGCACATCATAATCAGTCATGAGCCTTGACGCTGCGTACTCCGCTTGCATCCCGAAGGTTTCTGGTAGTCGATGAAAGTCCTTGTCACATCTATCGGCTAGCGCGAAGCTTCCTTTGACTGTGATTGGTCCCTTGGGCCTAGGCAACCTCCAAAGCAGGTATGTGTAGTGTGGCACCGCCATAAATCTGGCATACGTTGGGCGTCCCAACAAAGCGTGATACTGCGACGGGAAGTCGACAACTTCGAATTCCAACCTTTCTATCCTGTAATTTTCTCGGGTCCCAAACTGAACGTCGAGATTGATCCTCCCCAATGGGTAACTTGGCTTCTCTGGTGTGATGCCGTGGAAACGTGTGTCGGTTGGTTTCAAATTTGCTAAGGAGATGTTCATCTTCCTTAGCGTATCTGCGTATATAAGGTTTAAACTGCTGCCGCCATCTATGAACACTCGAGACACGTTGAACCCTGCAATTACTGCTGGTAGGATAAGTGTTGATTGCCCTGGTCGAGGAACTTGCTGCGGGTGATCCGCTATTGTGAAGCCAATTTCTTGCCCTGACCAATTTAGGTACTCAACCGTTGGTGGAGGTATCTTCTCTGCCTTAAACACTTGTCGCGAGATTACCTTCTGATCCCTATTAGAGGGCCTAGCTTTTTGAATCATCGAGACCGCACCATTATTGTTCGAATCAACATATGGAGGTGGTTGTGGTGCTGCCGCTATTCTGAGCTGATGTCGATTTTCGTCCGTGATCGCGGGAGGAGGTGGCAAGTGGATCTCACTCCTGGGCCCTTGGGGGTTTCTATTTGCTGCGTGAGCATTAGCCATCCTCGCGACTGCGCAGCATTGCTTGGAAATTGCGGCAGTCTTTCTGCAGATGTCCTGATTGCCTTTTCCCATTGCTGTCGAGATAAAAATGCATCTGCCATGGCCCGTTCATCATATCTTCGGGAGTTACGAAAGATCTCTGAAACCTTGATCCGCTATTTTGCCTGTTATCTCTATTGTCGCCTTGTTGTGCATTACTTCTTTGGTAATCATCTCTATTGTTTCCTCCATTGTTTCCCCGAAAACCAGCCGATATTTGGCCAGGTGCGTCGTAACTTGAGAATTGTCGAGGAAATCGGCGTCTATTTTGAAAATTTCGATCGCGGTCCTCCTCTGGGGACCTATGTCGTTTGTTATGTACCGCATCTTCACCATCTGCCCATCTGTTTGCTATTTCCATTAGTGCTGATACTGTCCTTGGGTTTGTCCTTCCCAAATCCTCCACGAAATCTCCTCGTCGAACTCCTGCTACAAACGCATCTATCGCTCTCTCGTCAGATATATTTTCAGCCGAGTTTTTGATGATGTTCCACCTTTGGATGTATTTCCTCATTGATTCATCATGCTTTTGTCGACATGACCTCAGCTCCTCTAATGTCGCAGGTTTCTTGCAGGTTGATCGGAAATTCTTGATAAACACATCCTCAAAACTTTTCCAGCTGTCGATGGAGCCTGGGGGAAGCTTCTTTATCCACGATCTGGCGGCTCCGCTCAAATGTATTTGAATGCTCTGCATGGCTGTTGCTCTTGTTCCACCTATCAATTTTACTGTCTCGAGGTAGTCGACTAGCCAATCCTCGGGATCTTGCAGGCCATCGAATTTCTTGAAACTATCGGGTAGCTTGAATCCTGATGGAACTCGAGTTTTTCGGACCCATCGTGTGAAACACGGGAGTCCACACATATCTTCTTCAGCAAGTTCTGGCGAATGCCGACGTTCCCTTCTTTCTTGTCGCGCTCTATCCACTCTGGCCTGAGTCGTTGTGTCTCTGGCTCCACTCGCTCTCGGTGGATCTTGCACTACTGCGGTAGGTCTTGGACTATTTTGCCTTGCAGTTCCTTCGGGAGGTGTAGCTGCGAACGCTGCTCCCATGGCGCCACATCCTGCCATGGCCATGTTATACAATGCTTCTCTTGGATCTCCGGGAGGTGGTCTAGACGCCAGGATGAAAGCTTGTGTCGCCATGTACCCTGTGATGCGTGTAGTTGACACGTCCGTTAGGAACCCCAAGAGGAAGGTGTGATGCGCACAGCGGCAAGTTTCCCTCAGTAAGAAACCAAGGTTTAATCGAACCAGTAGGAGTCAAGAAGCACGTTGAAGGTTGATGGCGGCGGAATATAGTGCGGCGCAACACCAGAGATTCCGGCGCCAACGTGGAACCTGCACAACACAACCAAAGTACTTTGCCCCAATGAAACAGTGAGGTTGTCAATCTCACCGGCTTGCTGTAACAAAGGATTAACCGTATTGTGTGGAAAATGATTGTTTGCAGAAAACGAGTAAAACAAGTATTGCGATGAGATTGTATGCGATGTAAAGAATAGGACCAGGGTCCACAGTTCACTAGAGGTGTCTCTCCCATAAGATAAAAGCATGTTGGGTGAACAAATTACAGTCGGGCAATTGACAAATAGAGAGGGCATAACAATGCACATACATGTCATGATAAATATAGTGAGATTTAATTGGGCATTACGACAAAGTACATAGACCGCTATCCGAGCATGCATCTATGCCTAAAAAGTCCACCTTCGGGTTATCATCCGAACCCCTTCCGGTATTAAGTTGCAAAACAACAGATAATTGCATTAAGTATGGTGCGTAATGTAATCAATAACTGCATCCTTAGACATAGCATCAATGTTTTATCCCTAGTGGCAACAGCACATCCACAACCTTAGAACTTTCTGTCACTGTCCCAGATTCAATGGAGGCATGAACCTACTATCGAGCATAAATACTCCCTCTTGGAGTTAAGAGCAAAAACTTGGCCAGAGCCTCTACTAATAACGGAGAGCACGCAAGATCATAAACAACACATAGGTAATAACTTGATAATTAACATAACATAGTATTCTCTATCCATCGGATCCCGACAAACACAACATATAGTATTACAGATAGATGATCTTGATCATGCTAGGCAGCTCACAAGATCCAACAATGAAGCACAATAAGGAGAAGACAACCATCTAGCTACTGCTATGGACCCATAGTCCAGGGGTGAACTACTCACTCATCACTCCCGGAGGCGACCATGGCGGTGAAGAGTCCTCCGGGAGATGAATCCCCTCTCCGGCAGGGTGCCGGAGGAGATCTCCGAATCCCCGAGATGGGATTGGCGGCGGCGGCGTCTCAGTAAGGTTTTCCGTATCGTGGCTCCCGGTGCGGGGGGTTTCGCGACGGAGGCTATTTGTAGGCGGAAGGGCGGGTAAAGAGGCGGCACGAGGGGCCCACACCATAGGTCGGCGCGGCCGGGGCCTGGGCCGCGCCGCCTCGGTGTCCGGCCACCTCGTGGCCCCACTTCGACTCTTCTTCGGTCTTCCGGAAGCTTCGTGGCAAAATAGGACCCCGGGCGTTGATTTCGTCCAATTCCGAGAATATCTCGTTACTAGGATTTCGAAACCAAAAACAGCAGAAAACAACAGAATCGGCTCTTCGGCATCTTGTTAATAGGTTAGTTCCGGAAAATGCACGAATATGACATAAAGTGTGCATAAAACATGTAGATATCATCAATAATGTGGCATGGAACATAAGAAATTATCGATACGTCGGAGACGTATCAGCATCCCCAAGCTTAGTTCTGCTCGTCCCGAGCAGGTAAAACGATAACAAAGATAATTTCTGGAGTGACATGTCATCATAACCTTGATCATACTATTTGTAAACATATGTAATGAATGCAGCAATCAAAACAATGGTAATGACATAAGTAAACAACTGAATCATAAAGCAAAGACTTTTCATGAATAGCACTTCAAGACAAGCATCAATAAGTCTTGCATAAGAGTTAACTCGTAAAGCAATAAATCAAAGTAAAGGTGTTGAAGCAACACAAAGGAAGATTAAGTTTCAGCGGTTGCTTTCAACTTATAACATGTATATCTCATGGATAATCGTCAACATAGAGTAATATAATAAGTGCAATATGCAAGTATGTAGGAATCAATGCACAGTTCACACAAGTGTTTGCTTCTTGAGGTGGAGAGAGATAGGTGAACTGACTCAACATAAAAGTAAAAAGAATGGTCCTTCAAAGAGGAAAGCATCGATTGCTATATTTGTGCTAGAGCTTTTATTTTGAAAACATGAAACAATTTTGTCAACGGTAGTAATAAAGCATATGAGTTATGTAAATTATATCTTACAAGTTGCAAGCCTCATGCATAGTATACTAATAGTGCCCGCACCTTGTCCTAATTAGCTTGGACTACCGGATCATCGCAATACACATGTTTTAACCAAGTGTCACAATGGGGTACCTCCATGCCGCCTGTACAAAGGTCTAAGGAGAAAGCTCGCATTTTGGATTTCTCGCTTTTGATTATTCTCAACTTAGACATCCATACCGGGACAACATGGACAACGAGATAATGGACTCTTCTTTAATGCATAAGCATGTGGCAACAATTATTATTCTCATATAAGATTGAGGATATATGTCCAAAACTGAAACTTCCACCATGAATCATGGCTTTAGTTAGCGGCCCAATGTTCTTCTCTAACAATATGTATGCTCCAACCATTAAGGTGGTAGATCTCTCTTACTTCGGACAAGACGGACATGCATAGAAACTCACATGATATTCAACAAAGAGTAGTTGATGGCGTCCCCGGGAACATGGTTATCGCACAACAAGCAACTTAATAAGAGATAAAGTGCATAAGTACATATTCAATACCACAATAGTTTTTAAGCTATTTGTCCCATGAGCTATATATTGCAAAGGTGAATGATGGAATTTTAAAGGTAGCACTCAAGCAATTTACTTTGGAATGGCGGAGAAATACCATGTAGTAGGTAGATATGGTGGACACAAATGGCATAGTGGTTGGCTCAAGGATTTTGGATGCATGAGAAGTATTCCCTCTCGATACAAGGTTTAGGCTAGCAAGGTTATTTGAAACAAACACAAGGATGAACGGTGCAGCAAAACTCACATAAAAGACATATTGTAAACATTATAAGAATCTACACCGTCTTCCTTGTTGTTCAAAACTCAATACTAGAAATTATCTAGACTTTAGAGAGACCAAATATGCAAACCAAATTAGCAAGCTCTAGGTGTTTCTTCATTAATGGGTGCAAAGTATATGATGCAAGAGCTTAAACATGAGCACAACAATTGCCAAGTATCAAATTATTCAAGACATTTTAGAATTACTACATGTAGCATTTTCCAATTCCAACCATATAACAATTTAACAAAGAAGAAACTTCACCATGAATACTATGAGTAAAGCCTAAGGACATACTTGTCCATATGCAACAGCGGAGCGTGTCTCTCTCCCATACAGTGAATGTTAGGATCCATTTATTCAAGCAAAAACAAAAAACAAAAACAAACCGACGCTCCAAGCAAAGCACATAAGATGTGACTGAATAAAAATATAGTTTCAGGGGAGGAACCTGATGATGTTGTCGATGAAGAAGGGGATGCCTTGGGCATCCCCAAGCTTAGACTCTTGAGTCTTCTTAGAATATGCAGGGGTGAACCACCGGGGCATCCCCAAGCTTAGAGCTTTCACTCTCCTTGATCATATTGCATCATACTCCTCTCTTGATCCTTGAAAACTTCCTCCACACCAAACTCGAAACAACTCATTAGAGGGTTAGTGCACAATAAAAATTAACATGTTCAGAGGTGACACAATTGTTCTTAACACTTCTGGACATTGCATAAAGCTACTGGACATTAATGGATCAAAGAAATTCATCCAACATAGCAAAAGAAGCAATGCGAAATAAAAGGCAGAATCTGTCAAAACAGAACAGTTCGTAAAGACGAATTTTAAAATGGCACCAGACTTGCTCAAATGAAAATTCCCAAATTGAATGAAAGTTGCGTACATATCTGAGGATCACGCACGTAAATTGGCTTAATTTTCTGAACTACCTACAGGGAGGCAGGTCGAAATTCGTGACAGACAAAGAAATCTGAAACTGCGCAAGTAATCCAAATCTAGTATGAACTTTACTATCAAAGACTTTACTTGGCACAACAAAACACAAAACTAAGATAAGGAGAGGTTGCTACAGTAGTAAACAACTTCCAAGACTCAAATATAAAACAAAAATACTGTAGTAAAAACATGGGTTGTCTCCCATAAGCGCTTTTCTTTAACGCCTTTCAGCTAGGCGCAGAAAGTGTAAATCAAGTATTATCGAGAGACGAAGCATCAACATTATTTTCACAATTTATCCCATTGGGTACCTTGGATGCTCCCTTATCTATAGTGGTTTTAAGAGCTTTATCGATTTTGGGCCTATAATAGCTTTTTGGTTTAGCCCCTTTAGAGATATACATGAACCTTTGCTCCTTTCCCACGTAAGCTTTCTCTCTAAACTTTATAGATGAAAAGGTTGAACCCAATGTTCCCATAGCCTCTTCTAGTTCACTAATCCTTTGGGTTTGATTATCATGAATAGCACAGGATTCTAAGATGGCGATTCTCTCATTAATTCCACCTAGAGATTTATCAAGTTTATCAGTGCTATCAAGTAATGCTTTCAAGGTAGTATCAATAATTGGAAGGTTTTGCTCTATGGTTTCCAATTTGTTCATAACATCCTCAAGAGAGGTTTCAATTTTAGTTTCATTAACAGGTGGTGTTCCAAATAAACTCTCAATAATGCAACTAGCTTCTAAAGCGGGAGCGCCTAGGAAGTTACCTCCCGCGAGACAATCAAGAACATATCTATTCCAACTAGAGATACCAACATAAAAATTCCTGAGCAGGATAGTGGTGGAGTGTTTCTTAGTGCACCTACTATGAGCATCACTAATTCTATACCAAGCATCTTTTAAACATTCTCCCTCTTGTTGCTTAAACGAACGAACTTCAACTTCAGGATTACTCATTTTAGCAGTAGTAAATAAAGCAAAATAGATAAAATAAATGCAAGTAACTAATTTTTTTTTGTGTTTTTGATATAGAGTGCAAGACAGTAAATAAAGTAAAGCTAGCAACTAATTTTTTTTTTGTGTTTTGATATAATGCAGCAAACAAAGTAGTAAATAAAATAAAGCAAGACAAAAACAAAGTAAAGAGATTGGGAAGTGGAGACTCCCTTGCAGCGTGTCTTGATCTCCCCGGCAACGGCGCCGGAAATTTGCTTGATGCGTGTAGTTGACACGTCCGTTGGGAACCCCAAGAGGAAGGTGTGATGCGCACAGCGGCAAGTTTCCCTCGCAAGAAACCAAGGTTTAATCGAACCAGTAGGAGTCAAGAAGCACGTTGAAGGTTGATGGCGGCGGGATGTAGTGCGGCGCAACACCGGAGATTCCGGCGCCAACGTGGAACCTGCACAACACAACCAAAGTACTTTGCCCCAACGAAACAGGTGAGGTTGTCAATCTCACCGGCTTGCTGTAACAAAGGATTAACCGTATTGTGTGGAAAATGATTATTTGCGAAAAACAATAAAACAAGTATTGCAAGTAGATTGTATGCGATGTAAAGAATAGGACCGGGGTCCACAGTTCACTAGAGGTGTCTCTCCCATAAGATAAAAGCATGTTGGGTGAACAAATTACAGTCGGGCAATTGACAAATAGAGAGGGCATAACAATGCACATACATGTCATGATAAATATAGTGAGATTTAATTGGGCATTACGACAAAGTACATAGACCGCTATCCAGCATGCATCTATGCCTAAAAAGTCCACCTTCAGGTTATCATCCGAACCCCTTCCAGTATTAAGTTGCAAAACAACAGACAATTGCATTAAGTATGGTGCGTAATGTAATCAATAACTACATCCTTAGACATATTATCAATGTTTTATCCCTAGTGGCAACAGCACATCCACAACCTTAGAACTTTCTCGTCATCGTCCCGCATTCAATGGAGGCATGAACCCACTATCGAGCATAAATACTCCCTCTTGGAGTTAAGAGCAAAAACTTGGCAGAGCCTCTACTAATAACGGAGAGCATGCAAGATCATAAACAACACATAGGTAATAACTTGATAATTAACATAACATAGTATTCTCTATCCATCGGATCCCGACAAACACAACATATAGTATTACGGATAGATGATCTTGATCATGTTAGGCAGCTCACAAGATCCAACAATGAAGCACAATAAGGAGAAGACAACCATCTAGCTACTGCTATGGACCCATAGTCCAGGGTGAACTACTCACTCATCACTCCGGAGGCGACCATGGCAGTGAAGAGTCCTCCGGGAGATGAATCCCCTCTCCGGCAGGGTGCCGGAGGAGATCTCCGAATCCCCCGAGATGGGATTGGCGGCGGCGGCTCGATAGGTTTTCCGTATCGTGGCTCTCGATGCCGGGGGTTTCGCGACGGAGGCTATTTGTAGGCGGAAGGGCAGGTAAAGAGGCGGCACGAGGGGCCCACACCATAGGTCGGCGCGGCCGGGCTCGGGCCGCGCCGCCTCGGTGTCCGGCCACCTCGTGGCCCCACTTCGACTCTCCTTCGGTCTTCCGGAAGCTTCGTGGCAAAATAGGACCCCGGGCGTTGATTTCGTCCAATTCCGAGAATATTTCGTTACTAGGATTTCTGAAACCAAAAACAGCAGAAAACGACGAATCGGCTCTTCGGCATCTTGTTAATAGGTTAGTTCCAGAAAATGCACGAATATGACATAAAGTGTGCATAAAACATGTAGATATCATCAATAATGTGGCATGGAACATAAGAAATTATCGATACGTCGGAGACGTATCACCCTGCTTCCGGTGTTTTTGGGATAATATTCCCCCTCGTGTCGATTGACATGAAGGACATGTCGAGGTTTTGGATTAGAGTCTCTCTTTCAGCCTCCGGTATATTTTGCAGCCGAGATCTTGCTCTCCTCCGGGCTTCTCTGTGACTATTTCCCGAAGTTCCTGACTGTCGACTTAACTCCGCTCTTCGCCTGCTTGACGCGGAAGCTGCCTCCCTTCTTCTATTCAGAGCAGCTGTCTCTTTTTCCAATTCTCTTCCAGCTCGAGCAAGCCTATATTGGTAAGCCTGCAATTCTTCGACCGTAGCAGTTGTCTCCATTGGTTCAGAGCCATCCATAGCTTTCGCAGCTCTATCCCATGCTGCTTGTGGAAGTTGAACTCTGACACGTGGTGTGGGCCCGACATATTTAGTGCCCAAACCTCTTCTTAGATCTGAGGGATCAACATAGGGATTTCCTAAATCGTCGAAAGCCTCTGATGTTTCCTCTTGATCGCGACTTGCTTCTCCAATGGCATAAACTTGATGATATTTTGGAGTTTTCACTTTGCTTGGTTTGGTGACACCATCATAGAGATTGGTGAAGACCTTTCCAATAGAGATGGATTTGTCAATGAAGTCGAAGCTGTCGGTGTCGCT
>NC_061508.1:272851708-272927495 GCF_022539505.1 Lolium rigidum
ATTTGACAAGAATATTTTCTTAATATTTCTATATTGAACTATTTCAATATCTATTCTATGTACTTTGACTTAAACTTATTATATGTTTCAATCTATCTTTATAGATCTTGACACTAAATTTGTTTCAGTCCATATCTTTTCATTGAAGTTAATTTCTCAATGAAACCTTTTTAATCAAGTATATAATTACATCATTTACAACCAACTATATGTCATCTACATAAAGTATTATAAATATGTCTCAGCGCTCCCACTTAATTTCTTGCAAATGCAAGCCTCTTCATCGTTTCTGATGAAATCAAAAACTCTTTGACTATTTCATCTGGTGAAGATTCCAACTCCTCGATACTCACTTCATCCAATTGAAGTTTGTATACCTATCTAGTATTCCACGGACTAGCAAAACTCTTGGTTGTATCTTGTATACACTTTTAATACACTCTTCTGATAAGAAATATATTTTGCCATCCTACTAGCATATCTCATAAAAGAAATATGTAGTGATTACTAGAATAATCCACATAGACTATAAGCATTACTACGGAAGATCTAATCTTATCGTAGTCAACTCTTTGAACTTTGTCGTAAACAACTTTTCGACAAGTCGAGCTTCTTTCAAGGATGTTTCATCCAAGTCCATCAATTTTATAGATCTATTTACTTTCAAAAGGTATTCATCTATCTTGGATTTCATGGTGTATAGCTATTTTAACGGAGTCAGGGCCCATCATAACTTCTTTGTTTGTAGTTGGTTTATCATTGTTCACAATCAATCCTTTGTCCACAAATCATTTATTTGATCACAAAGTTAACCATACCTATAAGGTTCAATATGTATTTTGATCTCCATGGCTAAAACACTTTGTAGTCATGGGAGCCATGATCGTCGTGGTCGCTTCCGGAACCAATTTCCGATGCTGCGCTACTCTGATCATTATGCTCAGGTTCATAAACCTTATCAAATTATATTGTCCTCCCACTCAAATACTTCACTAGAAACAATTTCTCAGAAATAAGAAACATTGACAAACACTTTTGTCTTTGTCTCGTGGGAAGAATTCCCAATCAAATCTCTGGGATAACCAACAAAGACATTCATCCGATTTTGGTTGTAAACTTATTTACTTATGCTATGCATACCAAAATTTAAGAAAAGACTATCAGGGTTCATACCCATGCCATAACTCGTATGGTGTCATTTCAACGGATCATGATGATGCTCTATTCAGTGTAAAAGCGGTAGTCATTAAAGCATAATCCACAAAAATATAATGGCGTCAATATCTTATCTCATCATTGATCCAACAAGGTTTGGATACATCTCTTGGATACTTCATCATCACTATGATACTCCAAGAAACGTGAGTTGTAGAACAATTTCATAACTCTCTTAGATGTTCGCTAAAACTCGTAATTCAAATATTTCCACCATGATCCAATCATAGATATTTTATTTTTCTATTACGATGATTTCTACTTCATGCTGAAATTTATTTGAATCCATTCAAATGTTTCAAACTTCTTCCTTATTGAATATATCCATATATATACTCAATTTATTGTTGGAAGTTTTCATGAAGTAGAAGAATCTCCCGCACACAACTATGCCCAGTGAACCACATATATCATTATGTATGTTTTCACTAAGTTAGTTGCCCGTTCAACTCTCGGCCTATGAACGGTATTTCAGTCATTACCTTTTAGAAAGATTTTGCAAGCGCCAAACGATTCAAAAAATCAAATGACTCCAAAAATCCATTTGCATGGAGTTCCTTCATGCGTTCCTTTCTAACATGACCTAAATGGCGGTTCCACAAATAAGTGGAATTCAAATCATTTGCCTTATGGCATTTTAGCGTCAGTATTATGTTAGTGTGTTTCACCATTAAGATTTATAATAACTTATCCATCGTACATGGAGTAATGTCATAATTTGAACAACTCATTGTTTTTATTTGACCAGAGCAAAATAACAATTTATTAAGCTCTTTATTATAAATTCTAAGGGTTAGGTAGAATGCCAACGACAAACATAATAACACTTTATTATGTTCCAGACGTGCATTATTACCATATTCCTTATCGATCACTTAGGCCATAGTATTCTTGTATTGCGTTGTTTTTGTATGACACTTCATACCAACCAATATATTACTTATACCCAAGAATTTCATAGTGTGACTTAACTAGGAATACAACCATAACATTATATCATTTATATACACCTGAGCTAGACTTTCTAGTCTTTTCTTTTCTTTTTGCCAAAATATCTTTTGCAGTTTCTCTTTTAGCTTTCCTCATTATTCAGAAAAACACTTTAACATTATTAACTTCTAGATTTGTTGGTCAAATACCAATAACCTTGAGGTTCTTACTTTAAGTTGATCATCATATGACAAGTGTTTCAGATTTCACTATTAGTAACTTTGTAATATGATGAACAATTTCACTCATAATTTTATCCATTATATCATGACTACTTTCCGAGACCATGTCTGTACATGCTAGGCTCGTAAAGTTTTAACCTTGGTATTCGCATGTGCAAATCTGGCTTGCACCCGTTGTATGCACACGTAGAATCTATCACACCCGATCATCACGTGATGCTTCGAAACGACGAGTCTTAGCAACGGTGCATACTAAGGATGATAACTTCATGGATATGCGAATATTATTAGTGCCCCAATAGTTGGAGGATTGGGACGCCTTGCGTCTTCAACCTTCGTACATTCCCATAAAACTTATGAGTGTATGTAGTCTCACCAAATTATATTCTATCATCTTGCAATAAGGTCTTAGATATCATATATATCTCATACCTTGATTATTTCTGAAAACTAAATTTTCAGCTCCTTACTTTTCAAACAGATTTGAACTTCAAGTTTCACGGAGACAAGATAACTTTAGGTACTAATTGAAACCATAGCTCTCTGAATCAACAATGTGAGGTTTACTAAAAGTTTGCAATAGGACTTAATCATTTCTTGATTCTTTTAACAATACGGTACCAATCCGTAAAGTTTCTTGTCGATTTTAACGAGTATTTCTATCTCAATAACAAGACTAGCGCATGGTAGAAAACGGATGCCAATACTACAAAATTAATTCAAAATACTACTCAGACTATGTTTATGATTATTAGTTCATGTTTTAATCTAATTACTAATGAACTCCCACTTAATACAACATCCCTCATTGTTGTTAAGTGGTACACGATCCAAATCCACTACACCAAAACCGATCATCACGTGAGATGATGTAGCTTTAATGGTGAACATCAACATGTTGATCATATCATCCATATGACTCGTGTTCAACCTTTCGGTTTCCGTTGTCCCGAGGCCATGTCCGTACATGCTAGGCTCGTCAAGCAAACCCAAGTATTCTGCGTGTGCAACATGGCTTACACCCGTTGTATGTGAACGTTGAGTCTATCACATCCGATCATCACGAGATGCTTCGAAACGACGAACCGTGCAACGGTGCATACAAGGGAGAACACTTTATTATCTTGATATTAATGTGAGGGATCATCTTATAATGCTACCGTCGCGATCTAAGCAAAATAAGATGCATAAAGGATTAACATCACATGCAATTCATATGTGATATGATATGGCCCTTTAGTCTTTGCGCCTTTGATCTTCATCTCCAAAGCACGGACATGATCTCCATCATCAACGGGCATGATCTCCATCATCGTCGGCGTAGCGTCAAGGTCCATGGCGCCGTCTTCATGGTTGTTCACCTCATGTAGCAACTATTACAACTACTTTGAAATACTACTCAACACGAAATATAAAGACAACCATAAGGCTCCTGCCGGTTGCCACAATACAATAATGATCATCTAATACATATTCATCATCACATCATGGCCATATCACATCACCAAACCCTGCAAAAACAAGTTAGACGTCTCTAATTTGGTTTGCATATTTTATGTGGTTTAGGGTTTTCGAGAGAGATCTAATCTACCTACGAACATGAACCACAACGGTGATACTAATGTTGTCAATAGAAGAGTAAATTGAATCTTCACTATAGTAGGAGAGACGAGACACCCGCAAAGCCTCTTATGCAATACAAGTTGCATGTCGAACGAGGAACAAGTCTCATGAACGCGGTCATGTAAAGTTAGTCCGGGCCGCTTCATCCCACTATGCCACAAAGATGCAAAGTACTCAAACTAAAGATAACAAGAGCATCAACGCCCACAAAACCATTGTGTTCTACTCGTGCAACCATCTATGCATAGACACGGCTCTGATACCACTGTAGGGATTCGTTGCATAGAAAACAAAAAATTTCCTACCGCGAGAACGCAAACCAAGCCAAGATGCAATCTAGAAGACGGGAGCAACGAGGGGATGATCAAGACTAACCCTTGAAGATTTCCAAAGCCTATAAGAGTAGGCTCTTATTGCTGCGGTAGACGATCACTTGCCGCTTGCAAAAGCGCGTAGAAGATCTTGATCACGGTGCCACGATCGGGCAGCACCTCCGTACTCGGTCACACGTTCGGTGTTGATGAAGACGACGTCCTTCTCCCCGTTCCAGCGGGCAGCGGAATTAGTAGCTCCTCCTTGAATCCGGCAGCACGACGGCGTGGTGGCGGTGGCGGTGGAGATCTCCGGCGGAGCTTCGCTAAGCGTGCGGGAGAAGAGAAGGAGAGAGGGGGCGGCTAGGGTTTGGGAGAGGGGGTGGCCGGCCACCTAGGGGTGCGGCCAAGCTATGGGCTTGTGGTGGTCAGCCCCCTCTCCTATGCCCCTCATTATATAGGTGGAAGTCACAAGAGTTGTAGTCCAAGTCTTCGAATAAGACCCCAACAAAAAAACCTCCCATAGGTGGGAAACCTACTCAAGGGGGGAATCCCACTCAAGGTGGGACTCCCACCCCTTCCTTGGGGGGTTGGCCGGCCACCCTTGGGGAGTCCACCTTGGACTCCTCCCCTTTAGGGTTGGCTTGGCCATGCAAGGTGGAGTCCCTCCGGGACTCTACTTTC
This sequence comes from Lolium rigidum, assembly GCF_022539505.1. Lineage (NCBI taxonomy): Eukaryota > Viridiplantae > Streptophyta > Magnoliopsida > Poales > Poaceae > Lolium > Lolium rigidum. The sequence goes on from NC_061508.1 coordinate 272,856,714, forward strand.
CATGGTGATTTCTTCCGGACTTTTCTAGAACCTTCTAGAACCTGCCATAAATGCACTAGGATCATTTCCAAACTTGGAATATGACTTCCTATATATGAATCTTATTCTCCGGACCATTCCGGAACTCCTCGTGATGTTCGGGATCTCATCCGGGACTCCGAACAAATATTCGAACTCCATTCCATATTCAAGTTCTACCATTTCAACATCAAACCTTAAGTGTGTCACCCTACGGTTCGCGAACTATGTGGACATGGTTGAGTACTCTCTCCAACCAATAACCAATAGCGGGATCCGGAGATCCATAATGGCTCCCACATATTCAACGATGACTTCGGTGATCGAATGAACCATTCACATACGATACCAATTCCCTTTGTCACGCGATATTTTACTTGTCCGAGGTTTGATCATCGGTATCACTCTATACCTTGTTCAACCTCGTCTCCGACAAGTACTCTTTACTCGTACCGTGGTATGTGGTCTCTTATGAACTTATTCATATGCTTGCAAGACATTAGACGACATTCCACCGAGAGGACCCGGAGTATATCTATCCGTCATCGGGATGGACAAATCCCACTCGTTGATCCATATGCCTCAACTCATACTTTCCGGATACTTAATCCCACCTTTATAACCACCCATTTACGCGAGTGGCGTTTGGTGTAATCAAAGTACCTTTCCGGTATAAGTGATTTACATGATCTCATGGTCATAAGGACTAGGTAACTATGTATTGAAAGCTTATAGCAAATAACTTAATGACGTGATCTTATGCTACGCTTAATTGGGTGTGTCCATTACATCATTCATATAATGACATAACCTTGTTATTAATAACATCCAATGTTCATGATCACGAAACCATGATCATCTATTAATCAACAAGCTAGTTAAGAGGCATACTAGGGACTCCTTGTTGTTCACATAACACACATGTATCAATGTTTTGGTTAATACAATTATAGCATGGTATGTAAACATTATCATAAACACAAAGATATATAATAATAACCATTTTATTATTTCCTCTTGGGCATATCTCCAACAGTTAGGCCATCGATAATCTGAATATGTATATATGCATGCAGTGCTGGAGGGTTCTGGTCAGCCGGAGGGACTTGGGGCTGCTGGACACGGCGATGGACGAGGTTAGACGACTACACGCGAGGACGAGGACCTGAGAGCCCTACTTCAGGAGCATGCATGAAAACATGTTTTTCTCTATCCCTTTCCATTTGGCTATGTTTCGGAGTCATCAAACTTGCCCTAATGGTTTGTAGTAAGTCTCTATGAGGATGAGTATTGGGTTGTAAGAGCATCTCCAGTCGCATCCCCCAAACCGTCCCCCAAACCGCGCCGGATTGAGCGTTTAGGGGACGTGTTTTGTTCGTGCCGCGTTTGGGGGACGTCGGTCCCCAGCCGCGTCCCCCAAACGCCGCCCCCAAACATTTAAAATAATTTTTTGAATACATAAACCATTTATATCAAATGTAGCATATGAAAAAAATGTTTTCGAGGATTGTTTTCAAATTAAATTACAATAAACAATAAAACAAGTAATCAAATATAATAAAAAGGGCTAGATGATACATCAAGGTGCCACGGTATTTCCTTTTATCCTCCACAAATGCTCAACGAGATCAGCTTGAAGTTGCTCATGCACATTGCTGTCACGGATCTCGCGTGCATGGCGAGAAAATCAGCAAAATCTGCGGGCAACTCATGATCAACCTCTGCGAGAGGGCCTTGACACTCATAGGGACCAACATGTGACCTAACATGATTCTTGCGGTCATCCTCGATGATCATGTTGTGCATGATCACACAAGCCTGCATCACCTCCCACATTTGGTCGTGAGAACAGCTTAGAGCAAGTGTACCGGACAATGGCAAATTGTGCTTGAAGCACACCAAATGCCCGCTCGACATCCTTCCTGCAAGCCTCCTGTCGTGTAGCAAAGTGAGAATTCTTCGGACTCGATGGATTCGAGATTGTTTTGACAAAAGTGGCCCATTTTGGATATATACCATCGGCTAGATAATAGCCTTTGGTATATTGGTGGCCATTGATCTCATAGTTGCATGGTGGAGCATGCCCTTCCACTAGTCTGCTGAACACCGGAGACCGCTGCAACACGTTGATGTCATTGTGTGATCCCGCCATGCCAAATAAAGAATGCCAAATCCACAGGTCATAATCTGCCACGGCTTCAAGCACCACACTCGCAATATCCATGACGCCCTTTGTATATACCTTGCCAAGCAAACGGGCAGTTCTTCCATGCCCGGTGCATGCAATCGATGCTTCCAAGCATTCCAGGAAATCCTCCGGCAGCATTTTGTGCCATGATCCTTGCGATCTCTTCCTCGGTTGGCCCTCTCAAGTAGTATTTGCCAAACTTTCCCACCACAAGCTCGGCAAAACTTGTACATGCACTCAATGGCGGTAGACTCACTCATGCGAAGGTAGTCGTCCCGTGTATCGGCAGGTGCTCCGTATGCAAGCATCCTCATGGCGGCGGTGCACTTCGAATGGATGAGAACCCGAGAACGCCTACGGCGTCGAGCTTGAGCTTGAAGTAGGGGTCGAACTCTCGAACGCCGTGGAGGATATTCATAAACAGGCCCTTGCTCATCCTGTACCGGCGCCGAAAATTGTCGGCATGTGTTGCCTCGTCGGCGAAGTAGTCGTTGTGCAGCATGGCATGCCCCTCCATCCTCTGTCGGGGCTTCGACTTCCTTCTTCCCGGCCTTGATCCTCCGCGGCGCGGCCTCTTCCTCTTCTCCGCCTCAGCGTCAAGCATGTCCTGGAGGGACGCGATGATCAGCAAATACTCCCGCAGGTCGTCGTCGAACGCTTGCTCGTCCTCCAGCAGCAGGGCAACCATCTCATCGTCGCTGTCCATGGCTAAAGCAAAATCAATGGTTAAAATTGCGCCGAGGCGGACGACGCAACAAACAGCGACCAATCGCGCCTACCCGGCAAGTCGTCGAGCACCTTCGTGCGCGGAGGTGGGGCGGATTTGACGGCGCGTTCCGGGAGGCGCCGGCGACGCGGCGGCGGCGGCACGACCGGCGGGAGCCCCGGCCGCGACAACGGTGCCGACTCGCGGCACGGATCGGGACGCCCAAACGGCCGGGAAATCCGGCGGCGGCGGTGGGGTGGGAGGCGCGGGAAGGAAGGAGCGACGAGAAAAGAGGCGCGAACCAACGGTTTATGCAAATAGTCGCCGACATGTGGGAGCCCGCCTCGCTGTTCGTTGTGTCCGGCGTCCCCGGTGCGTCCCCGTGGGACGGGGACGGGCTCGGGCGCCGGACACCGTATCGGGCGCGCCGGACAAAAAAGGGCTTTGGGGGACGCGGCTGGAACGCTTTTTTTGTCCGGCGCGCCCCAAATCGCTTTGGGGGACGGTTTGGGGGACGCGACTGGAGATGCTCTAAGGGCACCACTTATGCATTGTACTATTGTACTCTTGTGCCATCGTGATGGCTTTATATATAAAGTCGGGCCTGATGGTCTTATGTTTTAAAAATTTGTTATCTTTAGATAGCGATTTGCAGTGTCATATTTGTTATTTTTAGTCTTTAAATTTGGGATCTTTTTTTCAAACTAGAGAGATGACTTCTTAGAAAACCTTGGCGACACCCTTTCAAGTTATTCTCTTTTTTATTAAATTTCCCTACACTTAGCGATACACTTAGCGATGCACTGTACCGTGTCATTATTATGTTTGTTTGTATCTCAATCTTCAAATTATGTGGCTGGTTATCAAGCTTGAGTGGACCCGTTTAAAGCCTTAGAAACATGTGTGTACATTCTTCTGTTCTTTTTCTGCCAAGTGGATACCAGATTACTGTATTTGTCACCCGCGGACTTCAAACGATAGTCCACACGATTCCATGAATGACAAGACCAGAGCACTATCCGTTTGAAAGGAGCAATCGTGTGTAAAGCACAAACATAGCTGACTCTATCGACCGCACTTGATTTTCTATGGGGACGTCATCGCGCGCTATTCCACAATGATGAATGCAAGTTGCTGTAGATTAGATTGGTCATGCTGATTTCAGCGGACCGTAGATTAGGACCATTTATTTTTCGCGAAAAAAAAAAGATTTGGACGATTTAATTTCAGCCTTTTAGGATGCACGTCACTTACCAGAGGCGGCGCATCTTGGAGGCCAAACAGGCCGTGGCCCGGCATTTACTAAATGCAAAACACTGATTACAACAAATTTAATAGGCCACGTATCTGGCAGTTATTGGCTCACTTAGTCAGTTTTCTTCATCAGGCCCATACTAAAAAAGTTGTATGGACTGTAGGTCTGTAGCCCTGCCCTATAAGCATTTCGGCCCATGCTTTGTCTGCGGGGCTTATGAAATTTCTCTCGGTACCAGCCAATTAGCCGTGTGTGCTGCCCAACGGGCACTAAAGCTAGGCCATCGCCGTTGTCGCCGTGCGACTCGTTCCTTCCACCAACCTGCACGGAAATCCGGCGATCGCTGCCGGCACTCTCCGATGCTCCCCCGCCCCTCCGGCAACCTGCTGTACACCTAGTCGCACACGCATACTGAGCTGATCACGCCGTGAGTACTACTTTTTCTCTCTGTTGAATAGGATTAGATGCCAAATACTTTTGTGAATTAGGAAAAACATCTTGTTATGGCGTGCTCCCTTGCGGATTGGCAGGAAGTTCTTGCACTTTTTTGTGTGTGAATGAATACAATGCTTCTAAGTTGAAATGCCTTTGTTGAGGATTGATGATTTCAGTATATTGTAACTTGCCTTGCTAGTGATAGGCGGTAGTATGAACCATTCGTATTTGTTAGTATGTTGCTCCAATTTTTCTGGTGCCTCCAAAAATTTCTGATGATTAATTACTACTATTTGTAGCACTTACAAAGTTATATGTCCAGCTGTGAAGTTTAAATTGATCATGAAAATTCGGTTGTTGTGCCATCATGGAAGCCAGTGAGCAGGGTTCCCCTCACAGCGGGAAGTACATGTCTGCGCCTTCCACAACAAGTAATTGTTCCTTTTTTTTAGACAGAGTAGCAGGTGATTGTTCCCGGTGAGCTTCTCTGCCACCTGGTGGCCGAGGGATGCACCGATTGCCAGACCAAATGCAGAATAGCTCAATGCTATTGCTTTATTTGTTTGAGGACTAAGCTTTGGTACCATATATGAAGTTTGTTTGAGAATTAGGCTCTACCACATAGGAAAACAAAAATTGTTGGGTTAAAGCGTGATGCCCTTTCAGGTCTCTCCTTGCGTGTTATATAGCCAGTTGTCCAGCACCCGAAGGAGATTGCAACCAAATATAGTTACTACTTTATTTACAAGGAAATATTCTAGTCTAATCTAATCAAATACTGTTTATATTTCCACCATTTTTATTTGATCTGTAACAACAAAATCCGGGAAGATATTAACTATTCTAACACATGGAGCATTTATATAGATTCACCTTCCCTCAGTAGGCGTGTGCGATACTTGTCTCTGATCGCCAGTAACCCTCTCATGGCATCACCAATCTGCATGCGATCAGTTGGCAGTTCCTTTGAACATAATATCCCAATGCGCAGAACTGAAGTGATGCATGCAGTTCTCATCTCTATGGCACTCACAGATGTAGAAGTTATTTCTGCCCCTTCACCCAGTGAACTCAGATCCACCGTGTTGGTGGCTTTGTCTCTCAGTGCTATCTCGACTTGCCTATGCAGGTTTAGATCTTGCTGAAACTCATCATCTGTTGGCCTTTTACCTGTGAACAACTGTAATAACAGTATACCATAGCTGTAGGTATCGCCATAGACGGAGACTTCATTTCCTTGACCGTACTCTGGAAGAGACACGTTTGTGATATTAGTTTCCAACCAGAAAGCGTGTTCATCATGAACACGACAAAGTGGAATTTTGTCGAAGTATTAAGTGTTTAGATGGAAATGACTTCATTACTACCTCTGTCCATAAATAAGTGACTCAACTTTGTCTAGATTCAGATGTATCTATATGTTTTTGTGTTATAGATACCTCCGTATCTAGAAAAAGTTGAGACGCTTATTTTAAGACAGATGCATGAGATAACAATGTTTTCATCAGTAAGACAAATGATTACAAAATGGGTATTTGCTTGTGTAATATTACTCTGACTTTCTACAACTGCAAAGACAACCATAATAAGTATATAAATGGTACGAATTAAACATCATTTTCTTTATTGTAGCTCACTAGGCAAAGGTTGCAAATCAAATAAATTAGTATACAAAGATGAACAACAGTGGTTAATGGCAAACCTGGGGCAGCATATCCAATTGTTCCCCTTCTTGTAGCCCAACCACTTGATATCTCTGGGAGGCTAGTATCATCTTGATGCAAGAACCTTGCAAGTCCAAAGTCACCCACATGTGCAACCTTGTCATTATCGAGGAGAATATTGCTTGGCTTAAGATCACAATGAACTATTGGCACTGGCTTATAATGGTGAAGATATTCGAGTGCCGAAGCTACATCAATGGCAATATCTATCCTTAGGGAAAGACTGAGCACCCCCTCGCTTCCATCTTCTAGGAGATGGTTGTGTAGCCATTGTTCTAGGTTTCCATTCGGCATAAACTCAAACACAAGAGCTTTGAAGTCGAGCCCCCTGAAATCAATACTTGAGCACACGGTCAATACCTTCACAAGGTTTCGATGTCTGACGCATCTTAAGGTCTCACATTCTGCAGAAAAGCTTTGAGATGCCCCTCGCTGCTGGAGGTTGAGCACCTTCACAGCGACAATCAGTTCCTGATCGCCATTCCTCATTGTTCCTTTGTACACTGAGCCAAAGCTTCCTGTGCCTAAGAGGTTCTCAGAAGCAAACCCACTTGTTGCTTTCACTAATTCAGCATATGTAACCCTCATACATTTTCCGCCATGGAGTGATGGAACCGTTCTCATCTTTGCAAACTTGCTTCTCAAGTTCCTTTGCGCAAATAGTGCAAATAGTACTAGGACAATGCACAAAACTGTGCTGCCTATTGAGATGGACACGACAAGCTTGCGAGACCACTTCTTGGATGTATGATTTGAGCAGGGAGGCAAGTTAAATTGGGGGATACCTCCACATAAGCCATAGTTCCCTTCAATCAGAGCTGCACTTGCGTTCAAAAATAATCCACGTTCTGGAACTTTACCTTCAAATTTGTTGAATGATATGTTTAGGGTAACAAGCCCATGCATGTCGCCGAGGAAGACAGGGATGTCCCCAGACAAGTTGTTTCTTGAAACATCAAGAACCAGAAGGCCTCTCAGCTGTGACATTGATGCTGGAATTGTGCCTTGAAATAGGTTTCCTTGCATAACAAGATACTCCAAACTTGTGCACTGAGCTAGAGAGGCAGGAATTGAGCCAGATATCATGTTGTCAGACACATCAAGAGATCCAAGATTTACTAGATTACTAAGTTCTGGAGGAAATGCCCCAGTTAACATGTTGCCTTGGAGCTTCAAGGCAATAGACAATGTTGATATGAGGAAAATCTCTTTTGGTATTGGACCAACCAGCCGATTGACTGATAGGACTAGCGACTCTAAAGGACATCTTCTAAGGATGGATGGTATGGGGCCAGTAAGCAAATTTTGGCTGAGGTCGAGTTTATTTAATGCCGTGAGATTTCCAAGTGTTGGTGGAATTGCTCCAGATAAACTATTATTTGACAAGTATAATAGACCCAGCATCCCAAGATTGCCAGTGGACTCAGGAATGTTTCCATGTAGGAAATTACCCTCCAAGGACAACTGTTGTAGGTTGACAAGGTTTCCAATTCCTTCAGGTATATTTCCCCTTATCATGTTGTTTCCCATGCCGAGACTTTTTAAGTCTATGGAAAGATTTGCTATTGAGTTCGGTAGGTACCCTTCTAGTTCGTTGTAACTCACATCTAGGTACCGCAGCATACTACAGTTTGTCAAGCTAGAAATGAAGCCCCAATCAGCATCATTCCTTGCTTCTAGTTGAGCCTCTGAGAGAATAAGTCCTGATAATCTCTTCATGGTGGCTCCAAGACATCTTGGTATTACACCGGAAAGAAAGTTGTGGCCCAATTGAATAAGTTGAAGCATTGAAGCATTGCACAGAGACTCTGGGATGGACCACTGAAATTGATTATGATCCACGACAAGTTGCTGGAGTTCTGGAAACTTATTACCCAAGTCATTCGAAATGGAACCACTGAGGTTGTTGTAATTCATGACAAAAGTTCGGAGGGATGAAAGATTGTAAACCGAAGGTGGTATAGAACCCTGGAGCTGATTTGTGTTCAGATATAACTCAATGAGAGAGCTGAGTTTTCCAACAGTGTGAGGGATTGAGCCTGTAAGACAATTAGATGTCAGAGAAAGGGTCTTGAGGAGGTTCAGATTTCCTATTGATTCAGGAATGCTACCAGTTAGGTCAGTGGCTTGGATATCAAGGAGTAGTAGAGACGAGAGGTTCCCCAGGGAAGGTGGAATCGACCCTGAGAGCTTGTTGTATGAAAGAGACAAAAACTGCAATTTCTGGAGACCTCGGAGAGAAGCAGGAACATGACCTGTCAGACCATTCGAGTGAAGAAATAACACGGTTAAATTTGTAAGATTTCCAATACATGTTGGGATTTCTCCAACTATCATGTTTGATTCCAGATAAAGACGGATAAGGCCTTTCAGGTTTCCAATCTCTACAGGGATATTTCCTGTAAGGTTGTTGTGTCCAAGATCAAGTACCTCAAGATTGTGCAGGGATGCCAACTCCCGGGGAACTGAGCCCTTCAGCACATTGTTCCTTAGTTCTATAACCCGAAGGTTTGACAAGACACCAAGCGCAGAAGGTATCACCTTTTGGAGGTTGTTGTCGCTGAGGGAAACTACTTGAAGATGCACACACGAGGACAGTGTTGGCGGGATATTCCCGCCGATGGAGTTGCTGCTGAGGTTCAGATGCTCAAGTCCTACAAGTTGTCCAATTTCTGATGGTATGATGCCATAAAAGCGGTTCTCTTGAAGGCCCAACCGCCTGAGGTAAGTTAGATTACCTATGGAAGATGCAATAGTGCCAAGAAGGTTGAGCCCACGGAGATCTAGTGCAACGACACGGCCACGGCGGTGGCCACGCATGCCACAGGCCACGCCGCGCCATCGGCATATAGGGATCGACTGGTTTCCCCATGAACTCAGAGCTTGGAGTGGATCTCTTTTTATTGAAGACTTAAATGACATGAGCGCTTGGTGGTCAGTGGCGCTTGTTGTGGCAGTTTCAGTTGGGTAAAAGGTGGCTAAATGCACGGGGCTGGCTGAACATGGGAGACAAACGGAAGCAAACGCAAAAAACCTCATGACTACCAAAATCAACATGTTTAAGCAACAATTGCAAAGGCTGGTTTGAAAGCTGAAAACTGCTTGTGCTTGTAAGTGATCCTTTCCTTTTGTTACGAGGAACTTATTTATAGTTATTTGACGCAAGTTACACGGTATCATCAGTGGAAGTGAATTATGATAATGCCATTACATTGAACCGCTTTATCACTATTTAACCATCCTGTTATGTACTTTTGTGTTCTACCGACTAAAAGCTAACTATCTTTATGAAGTGATGCAAGACATAATGCTTAGACATGACGTTATCGTATTTGTCATTTCTAGTGTCCTACGATTTACATTAATGACAATATCAAAGCACTAGTTTTGAGATAATTGCATAGAAAACCTTTGGAGCTTTCCATCGATGGAAGTGGCTTATCATGAGTTGTTTCATTTTGTGCATACCAAGCACGCCAAGTAACTAGCAGAGTAGTATCTACCATGTGAGCAGGGATACGTAGTAGTAAATTCTGGAACCAAGAAGATGACGGATTTACAAGATCGTTATCAGTAGGTAGACACCATATCAGTCTCATTGCCTCCCATAGTGTGTGCACATGAGGGCATTTAAATAAAGCATGAGCAACATCTTCAATGCCTGCATCACAGATCTTGCACCGGCAGCTCACACGCGTATTTCGTCAAAGCTTCTTCTTCTCTGTCGCAAGACCACCGGAAACCGCTTTCCAAGAAAAAAATTTAACCTTTGGAAGCACAAAACCATGCCAGATTTTGGTCCAGCAAGGATGCTTACCATCTGGATATGAGCTCATCGTAGCTATGTCACACTGATTAGGATGAGCATTTAATGCCAACCTATATGCACTTCGGAGTTCGGACAGAGAAAGACCCAGACTTCTCAGGTTGCCAGGCAAGAACATCTTCCTCATGTCGCTGAAGGTTTTATTTTTAGAATGGCATCTGCATCAATAGGATAAAAAATATTTTGTATCAGTTCTGTTTTCCATATGCCGATATTAAATGCAAATCATCGGGAGATATCATTAAAGGAAAAAAGTATAGTGGTGCAATCAGGTGCCCCGCCGGACCCTGTTCATATAAAAAAAAGGGCCCTGATAAAACCTGGATTAAACCCCCGCATGGTTGGGTGAAGCTCTCCGTTGATGGTTCTCTGCTACAAACGGAATGGCTGGAGCGGGTATGGTGTTGAGAGATGCTGATGGTTTTCCGATCTTCACGGCGTGTCGGCCTTTGGACGACTGCCAAGCGCCACTAGAGGCGGAGCTACGAGCCTGTGTGGAGGGATTGATACTGGCTTTTCAGCATTCCCAACTACCGATTCTCATGGAATCGGACTGTTCCCAATTAGTTGATGCAGTACAATCTAATACTCTAGATAGATCTTTCTTTCTTTATTGGATTCATGAGATCAGACATCTAGTTAGCCAAAATAGAGAGTGTGTCTTTGTAAAAGTGGAACGTGTGCAGGTTAGGGTGAGTGATTCTCTTGCAAATCTTGCAAGAGTGCAAAGCTGTTCTATGACTTGGTTCGGAGCCTGAAGATGTTCTTCGGCTGCTCGAACTTGACCGCTCTGTAACCCTTCCTGTTTAATAAAGTTCCTATTTTACCCGAAAAAACCACTAGTTTGAGAGGACCAGAGCGTAGAGACAAGACCAGCACACTATCTGTTTGAGAGGATCAATCGAGTGCGAAGACAAGACCAAAACAGTAGTATCGGTTTGAGAGGTGTAGAGGACTCGTTGAGTGCAAAGCACAAAGCAATTAACTATATCACCAGCACTACTTGATTTTTTACTTGGACACTATCGTGCAACACTAATATAGTGGATTTCATGAATGCGCAATGCAGGTTTGTAGACTAGATTGGTCGTATGCTGATTTCAGTGGGCTAATATGTAAGATTAATGACCTTTTTTCAGCCTTTTGGTTCTAGGTCGTAGCAGCTCAGGCTAAAAAGAAGTGGAAATTTGTGGTGTTTTGGTGGGCAGCCCACCTCTGATTTCCTCGGGTGGAAATAAGATAAGGCAACAAAGCATAGAAATCTAGATACAATGATTCAAAACACCATAATCAACTCGCACAAACAACACTCTACCATCATGCTACGTGGCTGGCTGTGGAGTAGCTATAGCATTCTTGGCAGAAGTATCCCACAATGCGAGCAATTCCTCCGAAGAGAGCAGGAAAACTATGTTTAGAGACTTCTCTAGCTTCCCTCTGCTCTGTGTCTAGGAATAATTCAGTTGTTTCTATCAAAAGGAGGCCTTTAAGCCAGGCTTATTATAGAAAGCGAAGGCCCACCCAAGCAAACCAGAACTACAAGCTTGTTTCCTAACTGAGGTAAAAGACGTTGATGGATGATCAATCAAGCAAATGCTCAACAACTTCTGAACAGGCCACAGCTTATACGTGGAGAGGTGCCTTTCGTCTAAACAAACCATTACAGACTAATATAATAATTGAGCGGTTATGGCATGCAATTTCTACAGTTGATTAGTTACCAACACAAACCTCTAATCAATGGTCACAAAGTTAACAGTAAAATGACAGTTTGCTGAGACAGTACTGTTACAGTTTGGATCATCTATATGTTCTAATATAGCAAGGTTGTGCTCCTGGGTTTGGTTGATCTGAGAAATATGTGGTTCTTTGACACATTTCTGTGGCGGTCGGGGTCTAATTTCGGGGTGCGGAGTGCTCCTTCACACACGTTTTCAGAGCGAATCTTCCTGATTGAAGCTCTAACCATTGGGGAAGAATGCGTGAGACTGCAGCTGCTTGATCATGACTGATCAGGTGCTTCATTGTTCCTCTGCGGCTGTGCAGTTTGAGTTCAGATGCACCCACCTCGCCTTGCACCCACCCTTCTTCATCTGATGTGTACATACAAGGGGTTTTCTTTTTCTTCTTTTGAACTATGATGAATTGACTCGACAAAGATTTCTTTTTTTTTCCTCATATGTTTGAGGTGCGCTGCTCTGTCAGAACATATGAACTTGGCTTGAGTGCCTTAAATATGCGATTGCACTTGGTCGCAGGTAATAGGAAGACCATGCAAACATGCATCCAGTGTATTGTATCTGTTGGACAACTGTTGGTGTGTCTGTTGGGCTGTTTTCTTGTTCTCTGTTCTGGCTCATTTGGCCCAGCCCAGTTCTGACCTATATAAGGTGCTTCTATCTCTGTAACCCTAAGATGAGAGAGTTCCTCCCTGCAGCCTCCTTCTACCTCAGGTTAGGCCCTCACCTCTGTCCACCAAAATTCTTATGGAGTGAGGCAGTTATGACTGCTACATATTTGATCAACAGAATGCCTTCAAAGATTCTAGGTATGCAGTCTCCTTGCCAACTCCTTCTCAATAACAATGACTTTGTTGTACCACCCAAACTCTTTGGCTGTACATGTTTTGTAAGGGATCACAGGCCATCTGTTGGCAAGCTAGATCATCGGGCTATCAAATGTATCTTTATTGGCTATTCCTCCAGACAGAAGGGTTACAAGTGTTGGAGTCCCACTGATAGGAGGACATTTGTAAGCATGGATGTTACGTTTCGCGAGTCTGAACCATTTTATGACGGTGAGAGTGATCTTAGTGGCTTGTTCCAGGGGCTTGACCATCTTGGTGATGCTCAAGAGGGGAGCAACAGCAAGGTGGTGATCAAGAGCAGCAAGATGGTGACCAACAACAACATCAACAAATTCCTATTGTTGCGGAGATTCCTGCAATTCCTGGTACACCTACACCACCTAGACCTGTACCACCACAAAGATGGCTGCAGAATCCACTTGTGTACTTGTTGACTGCCAAAACCCACCGGCGGGCAGCGGCCTTGTCAACACCGTAGAGCCGGGAAGAGCCTAGAGCTGCGGCTGGCTGAGACCCCTCCGAGCGACGGCCCGCAATGCTCTTCTGGTCACACGCGGCGATGCGAAGTGCATGGGCGTGCCACCTGAACTATACCTGGTCAGGAAGGTGATGTGGATGCCTCGCTTAGTTTCTGCAGGGCATACATGTAAACGTTAAATACGAGCCTCGATCGGCTCTCGGGTTATCCCGTGAATCGGCTCAAAGAGCCGATCCACCCATGATTCGTACGGGGTGCACGAATACTTGGTGGTCCTGCTTGATCAAGATAAAGCTAATGAGATCTACGACGATTTAGGGTTTTCACCGCATAATCGGATCATCCTACTCCAGGTTGGGCCTCGCGGCCACGCACGGTGCTCGTAAGCCGATCCTAAACAAGGCCTAAAAACCAACATGAAGTTGATCCTCGGAACATCCTGTTTAGGACTTGCGAACGCCACCCTACGTGCCACCGGATCCTCCCCCTTTGTAAGACCTAACTATTGCAGATATTAAACTAATCCTTGTAGAACAAGGAGCAATCGTAACGGATCAGATCTACCGAATAATGATCAAGCGGGTGCCGCCCCCACACCCGAGATAGGTGTGAGGACGGCTAGATATGCAAGGGTTGCACTACGTAAGCATGCTTAAACGAAGAACAATGCTAACCCTAACACATCTATGATAACTACGTTGCTCGCCATCAAAAGCGCTTCGATACGAGCAACGCATGAACAACGTGGGGCTTGTGCTGCCTAGATCGCAAGATGCGATCTAGGCAGCATGTCGCTTACCTGATAGAAACCCTCGAGACGAAGGAGTTGGCGATGCGCCGAGATTGGTTTGTTTTGGGTTGAACGTGAGTTGTTGTTTATTCCATAAACCCTAGGTACATATTTATAGTCCAGCGGACTTTCTAACGTGGGAATATCCCATCGTGCACGATACAAACTCTAACCTTTATCTAAGATAATAAACTACTAAATAAAGATACACGGGCAATTCAGCCCAAACCCTTCGTGCCAGGCCGCTTCAGAAATCTTCCACGTGTAATCTTTGAAGCCCCTCTCTCTTGCGGCCCACCTCCTGATTTGACCAAAATCTGGTGATAACACATGCCCCCCTGGTTTTGGCAATGATAATTCCAAAACCACTCTGTTTTTCCTTCGAAGGGTCGTGTCGTGGCAGAGCAGAGCCGTTACAGCATCCGTCATTATTATGCCCTGTCTTCTCAGCTCCTCTACAAATTCTGACAGCTTTGGCGTCGATTCCTTGGAAATTGTAATGGCATAAGACCTTCACCAGATTTCACACTATTTAGCCGTGCCGACTGATTAGCTCTCTTTATCCTCTGTTCTGTCCCAGCCATCGGCACCCAAAAACCCTCTCCCCCTGTAGCAATGTCTTCTTCTTCCTCTTCCTTCGCAAACCTCTTCCCCCAATCTTCGCCGAAGAAGAAGAACGAAGACAGCCTTTACCCCGCAGTGAACCCCTTCTCCTCCGACAAGGAGGAGAAAGAAGGAGAAGCAGCGAAGGCCAAGGCCTCCCCCTCCGCCAAGCTCCCGCCGAAGAAGCGCTCCCGCACGTGGGCGGACAGCGAGGACGAAGATGATGACGAAGAAGAAGAGGAGGAGGATGACTCCTCCTCCTCCATCGGGTATCCGCCGACCAAGCGCTTCCGCTCCTGGGCGGACAGCGAGGATGACGATGATGACGAGGAGGAGGATGCTCCGGCCAAGGGCTGGGGCAGCACTGACGAGGAGCTCCCTGGGAGTAGCGCCGACGACGACGTCGACGGCGGCGATGACGAGGACAGCGACGACTAGTAGAATAGGACCAGTAGTAGCAGTGCACTAGGCACCAGATCCCTCTTTTGAGAGCCATCGGCTCTTTCTTGTAAAGCCGCTCCTTGGAATTAATGAAATTGTTCTTTCCATTCATCCTTCAATTCCTCCAATTTCATTCCTTCCGCCTGTCACGCTAAGACCGATAGCCACGCGTCGGATTTCTTTTCTTTTGGACGCCGATGAAGCCGGATTCTAATTAGCTCGTAGGCTAGGAACCTCTCAATTTTTAGGCTGCGATTTGAT
This sequence comes from Lolium rigidum, assembly GCF_022539505.1. Classification (NCBI taxonomy): domain Eukaryota; kingdom Viridiplantae; phylum Streptophyta; class Magnoliopsida; order Poales; family Poaceae; genus Lolium; species Lolium rigidum. The sequence continues at coordinate 272,872,026 of NC_061508.1, forward strand.
TATTTGACCAAAATTCTTTGCAATCCCTTAGCCGACAACAACTCATCGGTTATTTTGAGAATCCAGTCCCTTTCCTTTCCTTGCAGCACCAGCACAGTCCAAGCCCTGTCCCAGACGGCGGCTTTTCCTTCTCAGTTCCTCCCTGAGACGATCATGATGCAGCCGTAGCCGAGGTGCCTTTAAATCGGCTCTTAAAAACAGGGCATCTACAGTTCTGTTGCCCCCCCGAGTCTCAGCCAAGGCACGGCAGAGACGAGGATATGCCAATTAGCTGTATGGACCTGGGCTTGACCACGTCTGAGGGAGCCTTTTATACAGAGCCAGCCGATCTGAACATAGATCGGCTTCTCAACGCAGAAAACCTTCAAGGTGAGCTGCCCCCCGAGCTTCTTCAATGCTCCTTTCCTTTGATGAATCTGATACAATTCATCCTTGACCCGATCTGTACGTTCAGGCTGCTCTCGGCCTCGTGTTCCATTGACCCTCTGATCGTAACAGTTATTCCTCTTGAGTCGATGGCCATGCATCGGCTTTCATATCCTTAAGTCGATGTCTGCTGCATCGGCTGTTCCAAATTTTTTTTTTATTTGGCCGATTTTTCTTAATCGGCCCCCAATGTCTCTCTGCACGCATGTTCACACATGTCTTTTCTGCATATGTTCATCTGATTATATGCCCCCCGAGCCGATACCTGCTGGATGACTGCAGATATCGGTTTGTATGGATAGCCAGGGCACTGCGCTTGCACGTCGGCTTCGCAAAAATCCATGCTGACTCTCGTCTACCGACGTGGCCACTGCTCAGTAGATCGGTGCTGAACGCAAGCAGAACATGTGGTGAAGGTAATTTTGGCCGATTGCCAGAATCGGCCTCCATATCCATTTGAACGCTGTCTGAAGGTTCCGTAGCGCTCCTTCATAATTTTTGGGGCCGATCACGAGGATCAGCCTCGCCTGGCTTGCTCATTGGTTTAATCTTGCTACTTGGTCAGGCTGGATAAAACCAACCCAACCTCTGACTTGATGCGCTTGCTGTCGTCCACCTTGAGTGCACCGTAGAGTCGTGGAGCACTAAGCTCGTCGGCAAGACGAGTACCATGTTTGTGCCGGCCGATGTCTCATCATCGGCTTTCTTCTCGTTTGGGGCGCCACTCCATTTTTCGTGGACGACCCTCTTCATCCAGGGTTCGCTGAACCTTTGCGAGCCGAATCAGGCCGTGCCTTCCTTAGCGTATGCAGGTATAACCTTTCGGCTTCCTCCAGGCCGCGCAATCGCTGAACCCCGCGTTTTGGGAACGGCTGAGTCCGTCGGGGCACCACCTTGGCCGGTGGTACCTGTCTTCTTCTAATTCTCCCTCGTCTTCGAATCCTCAAGATCTGCCCAACGAGGTGACTCGGCCGCGTTTGCTTTGTGGCGGGAGAGGCCCTAGGCGCTCGAACACGGATACGTTGGCTGCCTCCTTCTTCTTCTTGTTGCATTTCGGGCAATTGCCGATTGTGGGCAATCGGCTCATTCCCGAATCCCAGCAGTGTCCGAAGAAGGGACAGTCCCGGTGCTCGGCGTTGTCGTCTTGCTCCCTTGATGTTTCCGTGGCACAGCGCTCGTGCTCCTCCTCATCGCGATCCTGCCGACGATGTCTTCTGGCTTCTCTAGCCAGACGATCCCCTCTATCATCATAATTGGACCGTCGGCGTTGGTCATACTGACTCACATATTTGTTGAGGAGGTGGTCAGAGAGAGGCCGTTGATATCTTATGTTCTTCACCTCTCCCTCTGTGACGTAGCGCTTGCCATCATGACGGAGCCGATCGCGTGGAGCGGCCTCCTCTGTATCCTTGCTATGAGAGCAGCTGCCCTCATCTCCATCTTTGCCGCAGTGGTTCCCGGGTCATACCATGTTGATGCTGAACGAGGGACCTGGGCCGGCAACCCTCGGGGTAGGTGACTTCCACCATGTTAACGGCGGGGAAGGGTTGGGTGTCGACCTTCATGGCGTACTGGTTGAAAATTAGACGCCCCTTCTCTATCGCCGCTTGGATGTGCCGACGCCACACCCCGCGGTCGTTGGTGGCATGGGAGAGCGAGTTGTGCAATTTGCGAGTACGGCTTTCCGTTTAGCTCTTTCGCCGTGGGGAACTTGAGACCTTCAGGAATCGTCAACTCGTTTCTCCTTGAGCAGGAGGTCGAAGATTTGTTCGGTCTTGGTCACGTCAAAATCAAATCCCCTGGGCGGCCCCGGTGGCTTTACCCATTTGCAGGACACGGGGTTCCTCCCCGAGTCCACTCGGCCTATCGCTACCTCTTGGTCTCCCGCGAGCACTTCATCTTCCTCCGTATCGACCATGACTATCGCACGCTTGAACTTGTCTTGGTACGAGTCCGGGTGGCGCTGTTCATATGCTGATAGTTTCGAACCATGTGCGCCAGCGAGGGATAATCCGCTTGGGAGGCCATGTCCTTGAGCCGTGTGGCAAGGCCTGCTACCGCCAACTCGACTGCTTCCTTTTCAGTTATACGAACCGAATAACATCGGTTCCTAAGATTCCTGAAGCGCTGGATGTACTCTGTCACCGTTTCCCCGCGCTTCTGACGTAGTTGTGCTAGATCGGCAATGCCAGACTCGGAAGCCTCTGAATGGTACTGCATATGGAACTGTTCTTCCAATTGCTTCCAAGACTGGATGGAGTTTTCTGGCAAAGAGGTGTACCACCCGAAAGCCGATCCCGTGAGGGACTGTGAAAAGAGCCTCACGCGTAGCTGATCCGACACCGAAGCCGGTCCTAGTTGAGCCAAATATCGGCCGACGTGCTCGATGGAGCTGGAGCCATCCGATCCACCGAATTTGGAGAAGTCGGGGAGCCGATATTTAGGTGGCAGCGGGATCATCTCGTAATCGTCGGGGTACGGCTTGGAATAGCCGACTGCCCTTCTTTTCGGCACCATGCCGAACCGGTCTCTCGGTATGGTACTGATCCGATCCGCCGTGCCTGGCTGTAGGAGTTGCACTCGAAGATTCGCCGGGGTGGCGTACTTAGCCAGCCATGTTTGCTTTTCCAGCTCGAGCCAACCGTGCAGGAGCCGGGCTCGGGAGTTTCGTCGGTGTGGCGTACTTAGTTAGCCACGTCTGCTTCTCAAGCTCTGTTGCTGACGTTCCTCCTGCCTTCGCCGGAGTCCCCGATGTCGTGGCCTGGTTTGTGAGTGCCCAGCTACCACAATCTGGCACATACGTGCACGCGTATCCTTGAGGGATCTCCTTAGGCGCCTCAGTCAAGAACTGGTAGTCACTAGGGTCACCACCAATCTTGTAGACGACGAATGCCGGTGTAGTCGGCACTTCAGCGGGTGCTGCCAACGCATATGGCAGCGGTGGACGGGACTGGAGTGGCAACTCTCCTTGATGAGTCCCGAGAGCTGGTCCCGACGGCGAGTACCGGTGGCTCATGATCTCCTGGATTACGCGCAGGCGACACGCTCCAACACGTTGACCAAGTTTTCGAGTGGCGGTGTAGCGAGTGAGCCACCAAGTAGTTGATCTCCTCGCCGCAGTCCCCGGTGCGTTCCTCCGACGGGGCAGAGAGGTCTATCCCATCGAGTGCACCTTGCGGTGAGAATCCCTTCCATCTGATACCATGGGAACGGGTTCTCTGAAAAGAGCCGATGAGGTCGGCTTCGAGGGTGGCCTTGATCTCGTTGTATTGCTTCTTGAGCTCGTCAGGCAGCTCCTCGTAGGTGACTGGCGTGCCGTCCGCCATCTCGGATGTAGATGGCGATGTGGTTGATGTAGACGTTTGTCCCACCGGGCGTGCCAGAATGTGTTGATCGCCAAAACCCACCGGCGGGCAGCGGCCTTGTCAACACCGTAGAGCCGGGAAGAGCCTAGAGCTGCGGCTGGCTGAGACCCCTCCGAGCGACAGCCCGCAATGCTCTTCTGGTCACACGCGGCGATGCGAAGTGCAAGGGCGTGCCACCCGACCTATACCCGGTCGGGAAGGTGATGTGGATGCCTCGCTTAGTTTCTGCAGGGCATACATGTAAACGTTAAATACGAGCCTCGATCGGCTCTCGAGTTATCATGTGAATCGGCTCAAAGAGCCGATCCACCCATGATTCGTACGGGGTGCACGAATACTTGGTGGTCCCGCTTGATCAAGATAAAGCTAATGAGATCTACGACGATTTAGGGTTTTCACCGCATAATCGGATCATCCTACTCCAGGTTGGGCCTCGCGGCCACGCACGGTGCTCGTAAGCCGATCCTAAACAAGGCCTAAAAACCAACATGAAGTTGATCCTCGGAACATCCCGTTTAGGACTTGCGAACGCCACCCTACGTGCCACCGGATCCTCCCCTTTGTAAGGCCTAACTATTGCGGATATTAAACTAATCCTTGTAGAACAAGGAGCAATCGTAACGGATCGGATCTACTCGAATAATGATCAAGCGGGTGCCGCCCCACACCCGAGATAGGTGTGAGGACGGCTAGATATGCAAGGGTTGCACTACGTAAGCATGCTTAAACGAAGAACAATGCTAACCCTAACACATCTATGATAACTACGTTGCTCGCCATCAAAAGCGCTTCAAGACGAGTAACGCATGAACAACGTAGGCTTGTGCTGCCTAGATCGCAAGATGCGATCTAGGCAAGCATGTCGCTTACCTGATAGAAACCCTCGAGACGAAGGAGTTGGCGATGCGCCGAGATTGGTTTGTTTTGGGTTGAACGTGAGTTGTTGTTTATTCCATAAACCCTAGGTACATATTTATAGTCCAGACGGACTTTCTAACGTGGGAATATCCCATCGTGCACGATACAAACTCTAACCTTTATCTAAGATAATAAACTACTAAATAAAGATACACGGGCAATTCAGCCCAAACCCTTCGTGCCAGGCCGCTTCAGAAATCTTCCACGTGTAATCTTTGAAGCCCCTCTCTCTTGCGGCCCACCTCCTGATTTGACCAAAATCTGGTGATAACAGTACTCTAGAAGACAAGTACAAAGGGAACAAGTAGATGCACTGGAGGAGCAACAAGATCAGGGGCAGGGGGAGCAACCCATTGGACCAGAAAATCAAGGAAGCACAAGTGTAGATTCTGCAGAGGAGAATCAATCTCAGACTGAGTCCAATAATAGCCTAGACTTGCCAATTGCAATAAGGAAAGGGATAAGGAAAGTTGGGCCCCCAAAGCGACTGAGTTATGATGACTATGACATAGGAAATTATATTTCTTACGAGGCGTTATCACCCACTTTTCGGGCTTTTGTTGCTTCACTTCAAACTGTATCTGTTCCTAAGGATTGGAAGGCAGCCATGTTGGACCCGAGATGGTGCAATGCTATGATGGAAGAGTTAGAGGCCTTGAAGAAAAATAAAACATGGGAGTTGACAGATCTCCCTAAAGGAAAGAATCCAGTAGGCTGTAAGTGGATCTATTCTGTAAAACAAAATGCGAAGGAAAAGTGGAGAGATATAAGGCAAGACTTGTGGCAAGAGGATATAGTCGGACTTATGGCATTGACTATGATGAGACATTTGCACCAGATGGCAAAAATGAGCACCGTCGAATTTTGATCTCTTGTGCAAGCAAATTTCGGATGGCCCTTGCATCAACTTGATGTCAAAAATGCATTTCGCATGGTGATCTTCAAGAGGAGGTGTATATGGAGATGCCACCAGGGTTTGTCGGACCTGAAACTAAAGGGAAGGTATGTAGACCGAAGAAATCTCTATATGGTCTCAAACAATCTCCACGGGCCTGGTTTGACGAGTTCGGACAAGTGGTGTGTGGCATGGGTTATGGTCAATGCAATGGAGACCATACCTTATTTTACGTGACATTCGGAGCAGTAAAATCACTATCCTTGCTCGTATATGTTGATGATATTATCATCACGGGAGATGATGTTGTGGAAATCGCAAAACCGAAAGGATGCTTGAGTCAGGCCTTTGAGGTGAAAGATTTGGGAAAACTTAGATACTTCCTTGGAATAGAAGTTGCAAGATCGTCAAAAGGGATATCACTATCTCAAAGAAAGTATACATTGGATCTCTTAGATGATATGGGCATGCTGGGGTGCCGAGTGGCTTCAACACCTATTGACCATAACACTAAAATCACAGCAGAAGTCCGGGGAACCCATAAACAAGGAGAAATATCAAAGACTTGTTGGAAGACTAATATACTTATGCCACACGAGACCGGATATATCATTTGCAAGTGAGTGTAGTGAGTCGCTATATGCATGATCCGAGGGATGGACACTTGGAAGCAGCTCAAAGAATCTTGAGATACTTGAAGGGCACTCCGGAAAAGGAGTGTTGTTTAAAAGTAATGGACACCTAAATGTAGATGGATATTGTGATGCAGATTGGGCTAGGTGCTTAGATGATCGAAGATCCACCTCAGGGTATTGTGCTTTTGTTGGAGGAAACTTGGTGTCATGGAGAAGCAAGAAACAATTTGTTGTCTCGAAATCAACGAACTGAAGCTGAGTACGAGCTATGTCACAGGGCTCGGGTGAAATGTTGTGGGTACGAAACCTTCTAAGAGAGCTGAAAATTTTAAGGCAAGGAAGCTTGAAAGTGTGGTGTGATAATATGTCTGCCATAAACATAGCAAATAACCCTGTCCAGACATGAGCGAACTAAACATGTGGAGATAGACAGATTCTTTATTAAAGAAAAGATTGATGCAGGGATTATCTCATTGGCTTATGTGAGATCAGGACCAGGTGGCGATCGTTTAACAAAGGGACTGGGCTCAAAGGAGTGTAATCTAGCTTCGTGCCAAGATGGGGATGATTGACATTTATCACCCATCTTGAGGGGAGTGTTGGACAACTGTTGGTGTGTCTCGTTGGGCTGTTTTCTTGTTCTCTGTTCTGGCTCATTTGGCCCAGCCCAGTCCTGACCTATATAAGGTGCTTCTATCTCTGTAACCCTAAGATGAGAGAGTTCCTCCCTGCAGCCTCCTTCTACCTCAGGTTAGGCCCTCACCTCTGTCCACAGTATCAAAGGAATGAACTGCCAGAAAATCAAGCGCATGCTTTGCTTCAGGGAGGCAGCTTATCTCCGGTTAGCGAATTAAGGCTAGATGCTCATCATGCTCCGCGGGTAGAATGATATTCTTAAGCACAGCCTCGCCTTCTGCTCATGGACATCATGTGAGGGAACAACCTGGCTGAACACCCTGTACATAAATAAGATGACAACCAAAGATGGATTACTGAATGAAAATTGCAGCGACAAAGTAAAGTTCCCTGTTCTTGAAACATTCAAATAAGAAAACCTGCTGTAGAATGAAGTAGCTCATTTTTAGAGGATACACAGGATGTAAAAAAGTTAGGTGCGCAACATAACAAATAATGAAAGTAGCAGAATGAATTCAAACTTTGCAACAACATAGCCTTGACTAAACACAAATACTAAATTTGTCCACACTTCTCTAAAGATGCTACATAGTTGGTCTAAATATCACAAGGTTCCAGGGCACCAGACACTTCAAAGCAATTAAAAAAAATCATAGTGAGGCTTGGATAGAGCATAAAATGAGATAATAAGAACAATTCCTACACAGCAATCCCAATATCAAAGTCACCATTCAAAAGGATCAGCTACAGACAAATCCCGCACATGATTGATATCTTCTATTTTGCGGTGATCTGTATCACATGTGAATTCAAACCGAGCATCTCTGGAAGCCCTCTTCTCCAGCTGAAGCAAACTCCGCTGCCTTGCAATGAAGTCGTTTCTGCAGCCACCTCGAACCTTAAATCTAAGCAACTCTAGCATTTTAGCATGCAGTACAAAGAACATGGCAAAGTTAACATCTCCCAAGACGCCTCGATAGTTTTTCAACAGTATTGTCTTGAGGCGGATGTCAAGGCTTCTGATGTGACGCTTGTGCTTACGACGCCACGAAATATTGTATGGGGACACATCTTGCTGAAAACAGAAAGACATAAGTTCAGCGATATAAGGAGTAGCTTAGCAGTTAACACTACAAAACACAAATGTACAGTTACCTCAATGTACAACTTCTCCAAGCAGGGGAAGCAACTCATGAAACTAAGCACCATTTCGACGGGTTTTTATTCGGAAATTCAATTCGGCTCCCAGGTGCGTATGCTCCCTCTACCAAAAAAACATATTTTGAAATGTCAAAAAATTTGGATAAAAAATTCTACATGTACATCTCCATAATGTATGTGCATTCGCTAAGTTTCACGAAAAACCAATATTTTTTGTGGTCTATGTAAAAAGAAGAAACTTTATCTTGTGAAAAGCATTATTTTTAGCACTGAATTTTGTCTTTTTTACACACGTCACATGATAAGTCGATTTTTTATGAAACGACTTTGTGAGCATGTAGCACGTGAAGATGTACGTACAAATTTTTTGTTTCAATTTTTTTGAAATTTAAAATGTACATAAAGTGCATTTCAAAATATAGGGAGCATATGCACCCATGTTCCAAAACACCACCCGGGAATGGTGTTTTGGCACATGGGAGCATATGCTCCCTTTATTTTGAAATGCATGTTACATACATTTTGAAATTTCAAAAAATTGAAACGAAAAATTCGAACGTACATCTTCACGTGTTGCACGCTCACAAAGTTGTTTCATAAAAATCCGATTTGTCGTGTGACGTGTGTAAAAAAGACAAAATTCAATGCTGAAAATAAGGCTTTTCAGGAGATAAATTTTCTCTTTTTTACACAGACCACAAAACATATTGGTTCTCCGCGAAACTTAACGAACGTACGTATATTGTGGAGATGTACATGTAGAATTTTTTGTCAAAATTTTTCAACATTTAGAAATATAACTTTTAAATAGAGGGAGCATATGCACCCGGGAGCCGAATTGAATTTCCGATTTCGACGCTACTATAATAAACATAGATAGATAGAGTCTTGATAGTGTGTAACACTGTTGGGAACACAGCACACAGTCCCTTTATCAAGAATGAAACAATATGTCAGACCTTATATAAATGAAGATAGTATAATACTTGTATACTCACAAAAAGGAGGGATATTCACTTTGGCTCATAGGAGCATTTGCTCCCATTATGTGAATCAACATTTCAAAGTGTCAAAAAATTCTAAACTAAAAAATTTCATGTACATCTACATATTTTATGTTCGTACACAAGTTTTCAAAAAAAATTATAAAAATTTGTGGCTCCAGTAAAAAAGACAAATTTTGATGCTATAACACGACTACGTACAAGATATTTTTTTGTCTTTTTTGTACACGCCACATAAAATGTTGTTTCTCCATGAAAACTTGTGCACTAACATAGAATGTCACGATGTACAACAAAAAAATTATGTCAGAATTTTTTGACATTTTTAAAATTGTTTTTTAATTATTTTGTATAATAGGAGCATTTACTCATATGAGCCAAAACGCCACCTCCCAAAAAGGAAGGCTAAATGCTATAAACCTTGTGAAGTCAAGAAAGAAACGGAGCTACCTGAATAGGCCTTTTATAAGGAAGGCAGCCCATGATCTCCAGGTTTGGCGCTGAGATTACTGAGATATCCAATCCCTCTTCTACATCAAGTCGGAGCAATCTTTCAAGATAAGGGGCATCCTCAACGATGATTTTCGGCCGTCGTCCACTCCTGACACGCACGCCAATGGCTCTAAGGCTCGGGGAGCAGATCCGGACGCATTTGAAGCCAGTGCTTCTGTTAAGAAGCATGGATTCCAGGACAGGGCAGCCAGCGATGACGCAGTGCAGAGAGCCTTCCGAGATGCTGACCTCTTCGAGCATGAGCTGCTTGAGCTGGGGGAAGTGAAGCGTCTCCAAGATGCCGTTGGAGAGGAGGCATTGACTGATTGTGGCTACACAGAGGCTGGACGAGAGACGGAAGGTGGACGCCGCCACCGCCGGCAGTACCGGTGGATGGTTAGCGGCACGGCAGAACTCGAGCTTCTGGAGGTTGCTGAGGGCAGGGGATCGGAGCCAGGCATCCACGGTGGCAGGTTCGTGGCAGAGGTGGTTCGCAGAGATGCGCAAGCGGCGGCCGGAGCCAGTGTGGGCGGAGAGGATCTGGGCGATGAGGGCAATCAGAACGTCCCCTTCGACGGGGAGGTCGTCGTAGTCGAGATTGAGAGGAGCGGAGCACCAGAGGTGGCGCCACCGGGAGGTGAGGGTTTGGGTGCGAGCGCCCTGCCTGGTAGGGAGGAGGGAGATGATGTCGCCGAGGACGGCGTCGGGGAGTCCGCTGATGTAGTCGATACATTCCTCTGCTCCTTCACCTCCCGGCGGTGGTGGTTGGGTGCGGGAATCTGGCACCTCCATGGCCGCCGCCGGCGGCGGCTCATGGCTCGAGATTTCCTCCGGGTCGCTGCTTCCGGGTCCCACCGATTTCCTCTTCTTGGAGGAAGGTGCCGCCTCCGTCATCTTCATGGGCGGTGCTTGCGCAGAGCGGGGGACGCTGGCTCACCGGCGCCGCCGCCGGAATCTTTGGAACGTTTTTCTAGAGCAGCTTCTTAGGTTAGGGCATCTCCAACCGCGCGACCCAAACCGCGCCCGTGCGTCCGTTTGGGTCGAGCTGGACAAAAGCGCGGCCCAGCGCGGGGACGCACCGCAAAAGCGGACGGCCGCGGCGTCCGGAACGACGCAAACCCGGCCCAAATCTGGGCTAGGTTTGCGTGGCCGCGGATGGCACGCGCCGTCCGGCTCGCGTCCCGGGGTGATGGTCGCGTCCGGTGCTTGAGTCGCCTCGTCTCCTCGGGGCCCACCTCGCTCGGTGACCGTGGAGTCTATTAAATGGGGACCGGAGGGGATCTGTCCCTCCACTCCGGCTCCCCACTCCACTCCCCGCAGCGAAACCGCCGCCATGGCCAAGCGACGGTTCGCCTCCGCCAACGACGACGAGGCAGCAGCAGGCAGCCCGCCGCGCCGCGGGCCGCGGAAGAAACCGAGGCGGCCTCCACATCGGAGAGGCTGCCCGCGGCGATGCGGCATTGCCGCAACCGCCGCCTCTCCCGCCGGAGCCGGCTCGGAGTCCTCGGAGGAGGATCCGGACCTCCGCGCCGCGCCGATGATCTCTGGCGGCGGAGAGAGGGCGAAATGGCCGCACCTCCATGCGGCCATTCGCACCTCCGAGATGGAGGAGGCGGCCCGGCGGGGAGGTCGAGGAGGCGGAGGGCTGGGAGCTCTACGCCCGAGGCCCGCCAGGCGCGACGAGAGGAGGAGGAGGCGGCGCGGCGGGAGGAGGCCAGGCGCCGCGCCGACAAGGAGCGCCGCGAGGAGCAGCGCCGGCAGGAGGCCAGGCGCCGCGCCTGGAAGGAGAGGCAGCAGCGCCTCAGGGAGGAGGCGTTGCTCCGTGCGCCGCCGCAGCCTCGGGTGGCTCTGGATCCCCACTCGGCCTGGGAGGAGGCCCTGTGGTCTCCGTGGCCGGAGTCCCCGGCGCGGTCGAGCCACAACAGCGCCTCGCCGCCGGGGACGTCGTCCACGACGACGACGTCGCCGACGACGCCCACGAGGGCTAGGCGGCACACCGGCGGCCACCGCGCCGCCGACCAAACCCTAATAGAGGGTTTTTAGTTTAAATTTAAAAGCCCATATAGGGGCTTCTTTTGTTAGTTATTTGCCCAAAATAGGGCTATGTACAAATTTGCCCAAAATAGGGCATATGTTGAATGAAATTTCGTTTAAATTTGCCTCTTTTTTTTGTTTTCGTGTTTCTCCGGTTATGCGATGCCCCCGTCCGTGCATTGGGCGCAGCGCGCGACCCAAACGAACACGCGGACGCGGGCCGATGTCCGCGTGTCCGCTCGGCCACCCAAACGGCCCAAACCGGACGGCCCAGCGCGTCCGTTTGGGTCGCCCGGTTGGAGATGCCGGGGCGACCCAAACCGCGCCCGCGCGTCCGGATGGGTCGAACCGGACAAAAACGCGGCCCAGCGCGCGGACCCATCCCTAAAACGGATGGCCACGGCGTCCGGGACGACCCAAACCCGGCCCAAATCTGGGACGAGTTTGCGTGGCCGCGGACGCCGAATGTCGGTCGCTCGCGTCCTCCCCTTGTCCGCCCTCGGCCCGCTCGTCTCGTCTCCCAAAATAGAAACACTCCACTCCACTCTCAAAACCTAGAGATGGCCGACGAAGCGACTGCCGCCGCCACCGCCAGCACCGCCACCATCGGAGACGAGGCACAGCTCGTGGCCGTTGCCGCTCCTCCCGTGTCGGAGGCTCCTGAACTGGACGCTCCGGTGGTCGTGGAGCCCGGGCAGGCGACGAAGAAGGCGAAGCCCGACCTCACCGCGGAGCAGAGGAAGATCGAGAGCAAGAAGCGGGGCGACCGCCGCAGGGCGCTCGAGCAACGGAAGAGGGATGTCGCGGCCGCGGAGGACCGGCAGCGGGCGGCAGAGCAGCTCCTCCAACTCAAGATGGAGGCGAAGGCGAACGTCATGCAAGAGCATGCCATGCTCTTTTACGGCCACGCAGCGCTCGCTCGGCACTTGATCCTCCTGGGCGCCGGCACGGCCTCGGGGGGAGAGCTTGGCCTCGTCCGTGACCCGGCCCGTTCCTCCAAGGTCGACATCCCAGCCGACTGCCTGATGTCTACGGGAGCTTCTATTCTTGTAGACAGTGTTGGGCCTCCAAGAGCAGAGGTTTGTAGAACAGCAGCAAGTTTCCCTTAAGTGGATACCCAAGGTTTATCGAACTCAGGGAGGAAGAGGTCAAAGATATCCCTCTCATGCAACCCCGCAACCACAAAGCAAGAAGTCTCTTGTGTCCCCAACACACCTAATAGGTGCACTAGTTCGGCGAAGAGATAGTGAAATACGGGTGGTATAAATAAGCAAGAGCAACCGCACCACAAAAGTGCTTTGCCCAGGACGAGTAAACAAGCAGTAGTAATGCGGTAGTAGTAACACAAGTAAAACGATGAACAAGCAGCGATAGCGATATTTAGGAACAAGGCCTAGGGATTACACTTTCACTAGTGGACACTCTCAACATTGATCACATAACAGAATAGATAAATGCATACTCTACACTTTTGTTGGATGATGAACACATTGCGTAGGATTACACGAACCCTCAATGCCGGAGTTAACAAGCTCCACAATAATGCTCATATTTTAGTAACCTTTAGTGTAAGATAGATCAAAAGACTAAACCAAGTACTAGCATAGCATGCTGAAAGATCGAGATGTCGCCTAGAGGGGGGGTGAATAGGCAATTAAAAACTCTTACGGATTTGTCTTGTAATAATGCGGAATTAAACTATCGTTTAGTTTACAAGCACAAACCCTAAATATGCTAAGCTCAACTAGGTGTAACAATAGCAACTAGAGCTAAGCAAGATAGGCACAAGATATATGTAGCACAAGTGATAGCAAGATATATGTACTTCAAGCACGATGGCTATCACAAGGAAAGAGAGCTCGGGTATAGAAATAACCGAGGCACGCGGAGACGAGGATGTATTCCCGTGTTCCCTTGCTTTGCAACAAGGTACGTCACGTTTGGAGGGGTGGAGGTCCCACGAAGGATTCCCCACGCCACGAAGGCTCACCCTATTCTCCGAACCACACCCACGAAGGATAATGGCCCTTTCCTTATGGTTAGCTTTTCCTCCGCTCCGGAGATGGCAAGCTCCACAACCACTTCACAAGCTCCACGAAGGAGAAGCCCGGGCCTCTTCACAATCTTCTTGAAGAGATCACCGGAGCACCAACCGCTAAGCCAACTAGGAGGTTTCCCTCCAAGAGTAACAAGCTCACGGTCTCTCACTCGAACTAATCGTGGTGGAGAGCTCAACACTATGCAATGATGCAAAGCAAGAACACTAGAGGTGTTCAAATCCTTCACACTCAAATCCCACCAAAGCAACGAATGCTAGGATGAGATTGGAGAGGAAGAACAAAGAGGAAATCAACAAATGACTCCAAGATCTAGATCCAAGGGGTTCCCCTCACTTAGAGGAGAAATGGATTGGTGGGGATTGTAGATCTAGATCTCCTCTCTTAGATCCCTCAAGAATGAGCAAGAATCATGGGGGGAATCAAGAGAGAGGGCAAGTTCTTCAAAGGCAACAATGGAGGAGAGAGAGTGGAAGAACTAACTCAGCCCAAGGTGGAAGTAGGGCTATTTATAGCCCAAGAGCAAATATAACCGTTGGGGAAAAGTTGGGCTGAGAAAACCGTCGAGGAAGCCGGTCAACCGGGCTCGGGGCCGGGCCGTCCGGTCCGGGGCCCGGTCGACCGGGCCATAGACCGGACCAGCCGGTCCAAACCGGGAGGCAGACCGGACCTCGACCGGGGTCACTTTGCGTCTTCCAGGAGCTCATCCGGTTGGCGCCCGGTTGTCGACCGGTCGACCGGACGATACGCCGAGCCCGCCGGCCGACGAGTCCGGCAGACCGGGCAGCAGACCGGATCGGCTCCACGCACGGTTGGCGCCCGGTTGCCGACCGGTTGACCGGTCGGCACGCCGGCCAGGCCGGTTGGTAGGCCGGCCGACCGGGCGGCAGGCCGGAGCTAGTCCGGCGCACGGGCCGGTCCGACCGGGTCCCAAACCGGGTGAGCAGGAAAACATGTTTATACAAAAACTGTGATAACTTTTGTGTCCGGACCCCGATTGACATGAAACCAATTTTGTTGGAAAGATAACGACGAATAGAACCCCAACAAAAACTGGAAATATAGAGACTCCTCACAGAACATTTTTAGATGATTTTAGAGAGAGAGTCTCCCACCGTCAAGAAACGGTGAAGACGTCCAAATTCGAAAACGCAATAGAAGATGCATGCGGATTCCGTTTTCGATGAACTTGGGCTTGTTGTAAAGCTAGCAACAAGCTCAAGAACCTCACACAGAGAAACACCAAGAAGCAATAAGAATATGCAAAGCATGCAAAGGATTGAGCTCCCTAAGACGATGCGATCAAGTTACCCAACCGAAAGCCCCTCTTGATAGTGCGGCTATCTATCCTATAATCCGGTCTCCCAACATCCACCTTGAGACCGGTAAAAGGAAAACCTAGCAAGGCCATACCTTTGCCTTGCGTATCCCGCTTGATCTTGATGATAACTCTTCAAGCTCTACACAAGCCGGAATGCCTCACTTGATCAATGTTGCTTCGTGAAGACTCACAAATACTCCCCCATACACTATGATGGGAAAGCTCCATTGATGCACATCTTCACATGTCCATTATCACCAAATGGACGGCAAGCTTCAAGCATGTGATCCACTTGAGATGCTCATCTTGAACTTGCCCAACTCAATCCTTGTATCTTCTCATACTCAACTAAGATAGAGCATGGCTAATATTGAGTTCCACATAAGAACTCCATCTTCATTTCTTCTTCTTGATCATATCACATATGTATCTTCATAACCGATGATCTTGATGCCAATACCCAAGGTATACCTTTATCTTCATGGCATCCATACTTGAATCCAACACATGGAGAGCAAGTAGTACCTATGGAATATTCCTTCATATAAACTCAATGAAAACATTAGTCCATAGGGGTTGTCATTGATTACCAAAACCACACATAGGGGCAATATACCCTTACAATCTCCCCCATTTTGGTAATTGATGACAACCACAATAAGAGGGTTTATATAATGAATATTAGAAACAAGTACGCAACTTATCCGAGAATAAGTTGTATACAAGAGGTTGTATTTGATATGGTCAAGTAACACAAAGCTACTAGCCCATATCAAAACCGGCTCTACTCACACAACTACAACAAATGCAAGAGATGTGAGTAGAACCAATATATATAGAGAAAACTCCCCCACAATGTACCACAATGTATGCACGTGTGATGAACATGAATTCATTGCATACACTGTCAAGATTAACCTTTGGGATAGTGTCCACTATATATATACAACCATGCAAGACATATAAATATGGAATGCATGAGAGGCAAAACACTTAAGCACAAACCAAACTTAAGTATAAAACCATTCCCTTAAACCCTCTAAACTTCTCCCCCATTGGCATCGATTGTCAAAATGGGTGAAAAATTTAGAAGGCCAATATAATGTGAGTTCCTCCCCAAAGTGTGCACTTCTCATAATTTGAGTGGAATCAAGTGCACATATCCAATGATGAATACTTGAAGGAAATCAAACTATATTGAGGATCAAAGATTGCATAAAGAAAACATGGTGAAGTTCACTTCAACAAATAAAGCAAGCAATCAAAGATCCAATTGGACAAACAAAGATATCATGATAAGAAAGATGTAGTGCTCTAAAAATAAGAAAGCTCCCCAAGGTTCGTGCACAATTTATAATGTTTGCATTTGAATACAATATGCACAAACATGGAATCCTCACTCCCTATATATCATTTAGAACACAACTAAGATAAAGTGAATATGCTTATCAAGAACAACTTGAGTCCAATAATTACGAGATATGAGAGCATGAAGAAAAACATGTAAACAAGCACTCATAAATCTTCTTTACCAACACCACTAAAAGCAAAAGGGTAAAAGATGGTTGGCAAAGAACAAGGATATCAAGGTGATGGATTAACGCTCTTATGTATATAAGTTTCTAAAGTGGAGAATATGATCCATAAAGAAACATGCACACACAAGAGGTTAATAAAATAAATAAGACAAGATATCCAAGATGAAGTCATAAAATATACCAAAGGATGTTTGCTTAAGAAGCATATATAGCCTATGGCTCCAATTTTCACTTATGGTATATGAATGAACATCAACCAAGTTAAACCTCAAAAACATTACAACTAACAATAAGGGAAGTAGAGCTAGTTGGAGTGTTTTGAGAAAGGCAACAAGTATCACAAAAATGGATTTATTTCACAAATTCATCAATATTGCACACAAGAGCTCTTTGAGGAATTGATATGCAATAAATTGCTAGAGGGCATATTTGTGATAGGTGAAACATAAAATATGATATATGTATAACCTATCATATGCATCTTCTCAAATTACTCAAATGTTCAATAAGAAGTTTTATTTTAAAAGGGTTTTTCAAGAACCGCAATATTTTTGAAGTAAATAATTTCATGCCAAGATACAACCTACAAGAGGTTGGATGCTATATGAGAATGCATGAATAAGATACTTGTTACCGAGATGGCAATGGCTTGATGTAGTGGATAAGAGTTCATCGATCATCCTAGCTTGACTCCAATCCTCATATGGTGACAACACCTTCCTTATAGATGAGAAAAGCCTCCATTGCATCTCCAATGTACCTAAAACATCATTCAAGTACATCTTGGTCCCCAAACTTATTGGGTCCAACATGGTTAGACTAACCACAATACATAGGATACACTCCATATCAATATGTGCATATTTATAGATGAAATTTGAATTTCATGCACATCTTAGCCGTTTAGGATTTGATGGAGTATACCCTATATAATGGATCGAAGAAAGAAAGCATGCTATAGATATAAATAAGTTACATATAAGCACGCACAAAGACTTTTAAAGATCCAAGAAAGATATAGTTTGGACAAAACACCAAATGAATTGAATAAGGCATAAAGGTGTGACCAAACAAATTTGTTGTCCAAAATATATCAAAGACGCAAATCACAAAAGATTTGTTCAACAAAGTTCAACAAATGAACTAAGAAGAAACCATTGAGCATAAAGGATGAAATAAAGCAAACATGCTCAAGGATTTATCTCATTCAAGCAAATAAATTATGTAAGAAAGAATGAGATAGCAGACTCCCCAAAAGAGCAAGGTTCAAACAAAATAAACCAAACCCTATACACTTTTCACAATGGCACAATGTACCGTAAGGAAAAGGTTTGTCTTCCAAAACAAACACTTGATATGAATCAAGAGAATTTATCAAAAGATTTTTCAAAGGGACAAGGAAGACACATGGGAGCAACAAAGATTTGTTGGAAGTAAAATAAGGCAATAAGAAACAATCCAAGGTGAAGATGATCCAAAAATTCAACCACATAAAAGGTTATCAATTGTCAAAGACAATGAGTATATTGGAAATAATTTCCGGTGGAGTATTGACAATGTTTAGAAAGGATCAACTTCACAATAAAAGGCATAGGACAAGTATATAGAATTGAGCACTATGCACGGATGAAGATTCTTGATAGCTTCAACTAGTCACACAATCACGCATGGCAATGATTAGAATAACTTGAAGCAAACGGTATCCCAAATAAGATATAGAGATATGTATTTGAGGAAAAACCGCACCAAGAATTTCATAATCAAACAAAAGCCCACAAGGTGAGTAATAAAATATTTTTATTAGGAATGGAGCTTGTTTGAGCAAACATGCCACCTAGGAGCAAGATAATTAAGAGCATCAACTCTAAGTGGCATAACCTCATATGTTCACATTTTCTAGGCTTGTGATATGTACAAAACATATTACTCCCCCATAATGTGATAAAACATTTCTTCTAAACAAGAGGCAACTAAAATTCAACTAGAGATGATTAATGGACATTTAGAATTTGAATTTCTCATGAGTATGCCACACCACATAGTTACTAGATAATCTTGTAATATCAATACTAAGTGGTGGTACCCACATACACACATTTTAAAGAAAGAGAGATGCACAATGCATATCACTCCCCCAAAATGGGATGTTCCATTAATCACTCAAAGAGAGCCAAATAAGATATCATCAAGATGCATTAGGCTCCCAACAATACACAAGTATATGATGAGTCAAACAAACATACTTGAATACACAAGATAGGTAAGTAAGACACAACATATACAAACACATATTTGATACAAAACCAAACATGCAAAGGGGGCAAGTAACTTACAATAAATATGATGAGTTGAAGTATAAGTTACCGCAAGGAGGAACATTGGGTATAAGATATAGATGATGATCCATACGACTTGGCTTGGTCAAAATATAATATATGAAGATCCCTTAATTCTTCATGAAGTAGCCAAGTCTCCAATGACCTCCATATACACCTATTGATCAAATTTGAGCTTGTTGGTCCCCAACCAAGTTGGGTCCTAAGAGGTTAGTCACAATAGGCTTGGCAACCCAAATGGTTCTTTTCTTGAAACCACTTTGAGTTCCAACAAACTTGGCAAACACATTGCCATTCTTATCCTTCCCTAGAGAATAATCATCATCAACAATTATAGGGTTAGATAAGGTACCACCTAAGCAAGAAGAAGCAAAGTGCCCCTTCTCGCGGCATAAGTAGCAAGTGTTCCCCTTTCTCTTCTTTATTGATTTCTTCTCTTGGGGAACAATATCTTGATTCTTCTTGGGAAGTGCCCTATCTTCAACTTGAGGTCGAGCATGAGATTGACCTTGACCTTGTGGCTGTTTCCCTTGTTGTTTCTCACTCAAGTGCTTCTTCTTCTTCTTCAATGGGCATGATCTAACATGATGCCCTTCAACCTTGCACTTGAAACAAACCAACTTGGCCGGATCCTTGACTTTGTCTTGGCCCTTCTTCTTGTTGCTCTTGCTCTTGGACTTGTTCTTGTTATTGGAGTTGAATCCAAGTCCACTCTTGTCATTGGGGGATTGTTGCACACTTAGCATCTTGTCAAGTGAGGATTTCCCATCATGACGTTTTTCCAAGTCTTTCTTCAAAGAAAGGACTTGGGCCTCGAGCTCTTTGATTTCCTCTACATGGTTAGTAGAAATACAAGTACTAGAGGAAGTAGAAGCTTCATTGTTAGAGCAACAAGGCAAAGAAAGTAATCCAACACAAGGTGTATCACTAGTTTGACTAGATGGATTACAAGTACTAGCACATGGCAATATAGAATTTGTAGTAGAGATTGTGCTAATGTCCACATGAGGCTCACAAGATGTTACCTTGGTGATACTAGCCTCATGAGCTAACTTTAGCCCATCATAGGAAGTTAAAAGGTCATCATGAGAGCCCGAGAGCTTTTTATGACTTTCTTCCAATTCCCTATAATTGCTAGTTAGCAACTCAAGTTGAGCCCTCAACTCAACATTCTCCTTTAAGATAGATGCTTCACAAGAAGTAGAATTAGTAGCACAAGCATCATCAATAGATTTTTCATTTTCAAGCTCATAGGATTCAATTTTTTGTGTAAGCATAAAATTAGTATGCTTCTCATCTTTTAGCTCATGCTTGAGGAGAGTGAATCTCATTTCCTCATTTTCAAAATGGGACTCCAACTCCACTATGGTTTCCCTATATTTATTCAAGGTATCCATAGAGTGTTCGAGACTAGCACGAGCTTCTTTATTACCATGAAGAGAAGCATATACCATTGCCATATTATGCACCAAGGTATTATATTCTTCATCATTATCATCATCATCATTCTCATCATTAGAGGATGTGTTAGGAGTCAAAGTAGGAGATACCTTTGATCCTTTTGCCATAAGGCACATGTGCAAACCGGAGAATGAAGATGAAGATATTCTTGAATCCTCATTTGAAATAGTGTCTTGATCCATAGAGTGTTCGGTTTCCTCTACATTGTTAGTCAAAAACCAACTAGAGGAAATAGGAGCATTTCGATTATGGGAACAAGACAAGGTAAGCATATCATCATGAGTTCTATGTAAGCAATTTACACATGATATGCAAGGGCTATCAACACAAGCATGTATATTATTTTCTATGCTACATGTGTTTAAGTCCAAAAAGGAAGCATTGCAATGGGATAGAGATGAAGAATCATCACTATTGAGCACAATATCAACATTGCAATTTTCCTCACCACTCACCATATCATTACCTCGTGTCTTGCTACACGTTGGTGAAGTGGAAGAAGATGATAACTCATCACGACCGGAGGTGGAAGCAACTTGGAGCTCTTCATGATGTGAAGGGGAAGAGAGCTCCTCGGAGTCACCATCGACCAATTGAGAAGTGGATCCACCAAATATTTCCTTAAGCTTGATCCACATCTCATGAGACGACTTTCGCTTTATATATATCAAGAACCTACGAAAATCGGGTCTCAAAGAGAATAAAAGCTCATTAGATACTTGAGCTTCAAGATGTAAGTTTTTCTCATCCTCTAAAGATAGATTTTGAGAATCCATCGGAGGAGAAAAACCGACATCTAGAAATTGCTCTATATGTGGACACAAGGTCCGAAGCTTACAAAGCAAGCAATTTCTCCACAAAAGATAATTTGTGCCATTAAAGACAATTGTGTCATTGTGCACTATACTAGCCGACATCTTTACTCTCAAGGCGGTGAAGCCTTAAACAAGGAGAGACCTTGCTCTGATACCAATTGAAAGATCGAGATGTCGCCTAGAGGGGGGGTGAATAGGCAATTAAAAACTCTTACGGATTTGTCTTGTAATAATGCGGAATTAAACTATCGTTTAGTTTACAAGCACAAACCCTAAATATGCTAAGCTCAACTAGGTGTAACAATAGCAACTAGAGCTAAGCAAGATAGGCACAAGATATATGTAGCACAAGTGATAGCAAGATATATGTACTTCAAGCACGATGGCTATCACAAGGAAAGAGAGCTCGGGTATAGAAATAACCGAGGCACGCGGAGACGAGGATGTATTCCCGTGTTCCCTTGCTTTGCAACAAGGTACGTCACGTTTGGAGGGGTGGAGGTCCCACGAAGGATTCCCCACGCCACGAAGGCTCACCCTATTCTCCGAACCACACCCACGAAGGATAATGGCCCTTTCCTTATGGTTAGCTTTTCCTCCGCTCCGGAGATGGCAAGCTCCACAACCACTTCACAAGCTCCACGAAGGAGAAGCCCGGGCCTCTTCACAATCTTCTTGAAGAGATCACCGGAGCACCAACCGCTAAGCCAACTAGGAGGTTTCCCTCCAAGAGTAACAAGCTCACGGTCTCTCACTCGAACTAATCGTGGTGGAGAGCTCAACACTATGCAATGATGCAAAGCAAGAACACTAGAGGTGTTCAAATCCTTCACACTCAAATCCCACCAAAGCAACGAATGCTAGGATGAGATTGGAGAGGAAGAACAAAGAGGAAATCAACAAATGACTCCAAGATCTAGATCCAAGGGGTTCCCCTCACTTAGAGGAGAAATGGATTGGTGGGGATTGTAGATCTAGATCTCCTCTCTTAGATCCCTCAAGAATGAGCAAGAATCATGGGGGGAATCAAGAGAGAGGGCAAGTTCTTCAAAGGCAACAATGGAGGAGAGAGAGTGGAAGAACTAACTCAGCCCAAGGTGGAAGAAGGGCTATTTATAGCCCAAGAGCAAATATAATCGTTGGGGAAAAGTTGGGCTGAGAAAACCGTCGAGGAAGCCGGTCAACCGGGCCTGGGGCCGGGCCGTCCGGTCCAGGGCCCGGTCAGACCGGGCCATAGACCGGACCAGCCGGTCCAAACCGGGAGGCAGACCGGACCTCGACCGGGGTCACTTTGCGTCTTCCAGGAGCTCATCCGGTTGGCGCCCGGTTGTCGACCGGTCGACCGGACGATACGCCGAGCCCGCCGGTCAGCAGGTCCGGCAGACCGGGCAGCAGACCGGATCAGTTCCACGCACGGTTGGCGCCCGGTTGCCGACCGGTTGACCGGTCGGCACGCCGGCCAGGCCGGTTGGTAGGCCGGCTGACCGGGCGGCAGGCCGGAGCTAGTCCGGCGCACGGGCCGGTCCGACCGGGTCCCAAACCGGGTGAGCAGGAAAACATGTTTATACAAAAACTGTGATAACTTTTGTGTCCGGACCCCGATTGACATGAAACCAATTTTGTTGGAAAGATAACGACGAATAGAACCCCAACAAAAACTGGAAATATAGAGACTCCTCACAGAACATTTTTAGATGATTTTAGAGAGAGAGTCTCCCACCGTCAAGAAACGGTGAAGACGTCCAAATTCGAAAACGCAATAGAAGATGCATGCGGATTCCGTTTTCGATGAACTTGGGCTTGTTGTAAAGCTAGCAACAAGCTCAAGAACCTCACACAGAGAAACACCAAGAAGCAATAAGAATATGCAAAGCATGCAAAGGATTGAGCTCCCTAAGACGATGCGATCAAGTTACCCAACCGAAAGCCCCTCTTGATAGTGCGGCTATCTATCCTATAATCCGGTCTCCCAACATCCACCTTGAGACCGGTAAAAGGAAAACCTAGCAAGGCCATACCTTTGCCTTGCGTATCCCGCTTGATCTTGATGATAACTCTTCAAGCTCTACACAAGCCGGAATGCCTCACTTGATCAATGTTGCTTCGTGAAGACTCACAAATACTCCCCCATACACTATGATGGGAAAGCTCCATTGATGCACATCTTCACATGTCCATTATCACCAAATGGACGGCAAGCTTCAAGCATGTGATCCACTTGAGATGCTCATCTTGAACTTGCCCAACTCAATCCTTGTATCTTCTCATACTCAACTAAGATAGAGCATGGCTAATATTGAGTTCCACATAAGAACTCCATCTTCATTTCTTCTTCTTGATCATATCACATATGTATCTTCATAACCGATGATCTTGATGCCAATACCCAAGGTATACCTTTATCTTCATGGCATCCATACTTGAATCCAACACATGGAGAGCAAGTAGTACCTATGGAATATTCCTTCATATAAACTCAATGAAAACATTAGTCCATAGGGGTTGTCATTGATTACCAAAACCACACATAGGGGCAATATACCCTTACACATGCACACTGTCACCTTCATGCATATGTAGGAGGAATAGATCACATCAATATTATCATAGCAATAGTTAACTTCGCAATCTACAAGAGATCATGATCATAGCATAAACCAAGTACTAACACGGTGCACACACTCGTCACCTTTGCACACGTGCGGGAGGAATAAAACTACTTTAATAACACATCACTAGAGTAGCACATAGATAAATTGTGATACAAACACATTGCAATCATAAAGAGATATAAATAAGCACCTCACTATGCCATTCAACGAGTGAATAAGTATTATGTGAAATATAGCCTAAGAGACCCACACGGTGCACACACCTGTCACCTTTACACACGTGGGACAAGGAGTCTCCGGAGATCACATAAGTAAAACTCACTTGACTAGCATAATGACATCTAGATTACAAGCATCATCATATGAATCTCAATCATGTAAGGCAGCTCATGAGATTATTTATTGAAGCACATAGGAGAGAGATGAACCACATAGCTACCGGTACAGCCCCGAGCCTCGATGGAGAACTACTCCTCCTCATGGGAGCAGCAGCGGTGATGAAGATGGCGGTGGAGATGGCAGCGGTGTCGATGGAGAAGACTTCCGGGGCACTTCCCCGCTCCGGCAGGGTGCCGGAACAGAGACTCCTGTCCCCCAGATCTTGGCTTCGCGATGGCGGCGGCTCTGGAAGGTTTTCCGTATCGTGGTTTTTCGCCTCAGGGGTTTCGCGAC
Organism: Lolium rigidum; assembly: GCF_022539505.1. Classification (NCBI taxonomy): domain Eukaryota; kingdom Viridiplantae; phylum Streptophyta; class Magnoliopsida; order Poales; family Poaceae; genus Lolium; species Lolium rigidum. The sequence goes on from NC_061508.1 coordinate 272,896,404, forward strand.
GGAGGCTTTAAGTAGGCGGAAGGGCAGAGTCGGGGGCCAGACGAGGGGGCCACACCATAGGGCGGCGCGGGCCCCCCCTGGGCCGCGCCGCCTTGTGGTGTCGCCACCTCGTGGCCCCACTTCGTGTGTTCTTCGGTCTTCCGGAAGCTCCGTTGAAAAATAGGCCCTCGGGTCTTTGTTTCGTCCAATTCCGAGAATATTTCGTTACTAGGATTTCCGAAACCAAAAACAGCGAGAAACGAGGAACCGGCACTTCGGCATCTTGTTAATAGGTTAGTTCCAGAAAATGCACGAATATGACATAAAGTGTGCATAAAACATGTAGGTATCATCAATAATATGGCATAGAACATAAGAAATTATCGATACGTCGGAGACGTATCACTGCCCCGTTTGGGTACACGCCCGGCGCGCACGAATTGGGGGCGCAGTCGGCGCGGTACGCGTACCCGTCACGGGATGGGTCACCGGAGGTGGGCGAGTCCTTCACGGGGCCGTCTCCTTCGTCCATTGACCTGAACCGTGCGCCGGCGAACTCCAAAGCCCCAAGCACATGGGATCTGCAGCGATGGCCGGAGCACGCAACCTGCTCGACGATTTGTCGGCCGAGGGCACGCCGCCTCCGATGAAGGCACCGTCCACCGTGCAGGCCCCTCTGTCCTACACGCAGACAATGCCGACCACCATGCCCTATGCTTCAACCGAGCAGGCTCCCCAGCCACCTCCCATTGACACACAGCAGGACAGCACTGCCTGTCTCGGCAGCATTAACATCGAGGAGGAGCCGTTGTTCGCTCAGGAGCTCACGCAAGCCGCAGCTGCACAAGCTCGAGGTCGCCGCGTAAGCAAAAGAACCAGCAACTACACGGAGAAGGAGGACAAGGTGCTCTTCGATGGATGGTTGACCATCGGGCAAGATGAATTGACGGGTGCCGAGCAGAAGGGGACCGGATTCTGGCGCCGGATCTATGATTACTTCCATGAACATCGCAAATACGGACAGGAGCCATTTGAGAGCGACCGCAGCGAGACATCGCTCCAAAAGAGGTGGGGAGCAATTCAAACGGAATGCAACAAGTTCCAGGCGGCGTATGATCACGTGAAGCGGATCTCCGTTAGTGGCATGGGTGTAAAGGACTTGGTATGATTCTTAACCTCAACTTAGTCATCCAATGTTTGCACATATGTTTATCATTGTTGTCTTACTTTGCTCTAGGTGTGGCAAGCTTTGGAATGGTACAAAGCCAACAATGGAGAAAAGACCTTTGCCTTCCCTCATTGTTGGGAGGAACTCCATGGCACCCCCAAGTTCTAGGAGGGGTACATGGGGTACATGGCGACCTTGACTGGCAACAAGACCGCCAAAGATCCCACGGTCATTGACCTTGATGGTGGGCAGCCTTGCGGTAGCTCCGCTTCTCGTGCAAGTCGTCCTCGCGGCCACAAGGCAACCAAAGCCGACATGAAGCGTGATGCCTCGTCCATGCTATTGTTTGGCACTTTGAAGGAGATGCATGCCGACAGAGAGGTATCCACGGACAAGAGGGATGAGAGAAGGCGCCGGGAGAAAGATGAGGACAGGAAGAACTACTTCGATGTCCAAAAGAAGAAGCTTGAGATTGAAGAGGTCAAGGCCAAGACCAAAGCTAGAGAAATTAAGCTCAAAGAGAGAAAAATTGAGCTCATAGCAATGGCAAGGCCCAAGAGGTGGAGTTGAAGGCGAAGGAAGTTGAGCTCAAACGGCAAGCCGAGGACAACCTGATCATGAACACCGACTTGACCAACATGAGCGAGGCGAAGAGAGCTGGCAGAAGGAGATCCTAGAGCGCCCAAATTGAGTTGACAATCTCAATTTGTAATTTTTATATTTGTTCGAACTATGGCACATTTCATTTCTTCATCATGCAACATTTTATTTGATATTATTTTATGCTATTTGATATTATTCTATAATTGTTAGATATTATTCTATATTTGTTAGATACTATTTATAAGTACTGTGGCCAGATGGGTGGCCGCTGCGGCGCAGGGCGCGATCCAAACGGATGCACGGACGCGGGGCTCCGTCCGCGCGTCCGCGTGGCCACCCAAACAGCCCAAAACGAACGGTCCAGCGCGTCCGTTTGGGTCGCCCGGCTGGAGATGCCCTTAGGGTTTGGCTTGTGACGTGGTGAGCATGCCGCCGAAGTCACTGGGCCAGGCTGCTTCTCCTCTTAATATTTTTTTCATTTCTGTTTTATTATTATTATTTTTCAAGCATGTTCCTCAAAATGCTTTTTTTTAATATCAATAACAGTTAGTACATGATAATAAGACACGAGGTGACTTCTATTATTACAAAATAAAATCTAAAGGAACTAACAAATCTTCAAAGTTTTCACAATCTTGTATTTTCCTTGGAGGTAGCCAAAGATAGATACCATGAATACCACGAAGGCCAAGGTTGCGTGCAGCCATTGAAATATGCTAAGGAAAAGCAACTGAGCAACATGATCGACGTTGCCGGGAAACCAAAAGTACAAATCACTGTTGTCGAAAACGTAGCAGCCAGGATAAATATTGTGATGACATACATCCTCACGGCAACCTTGAGAAAAGATACTAGATCGATCCGGCGAAGCAAGATCCGAAGAACTATACCTACATAAATTTAATCTTGCAACACCATTGTTGACGCGGGGAGGAGCCATCAAAAAATAGGCAGAGGACTAATTATTGTAGATCATGTCATCTCCATTGATTTGAAAATTAAAAGAAGACGAATAACTAAGATTCTAACCTACTCTTACAAAAAACACTACTTTTATTGAAACCTCCACTCATTGATCGGGTTCCACACCCCTCGTTCCACACCCCTCCTGATAACAGCAAGACCGAAAGGAGGAAGAGGAACCGATCTATGGTGCAAAGGAGGTGGAGGCAGCGGTTCTTTTCTTTCAGGCGGCAGCGACTTCAAAAAAGATACTAGTATGTGCCACGAAGTCAGTTTAACTTGATCACATATCAGAAAGTATTTGTGGAGGAGCATGTTTCACCATTACCGGAGGCGCAGATGGGTCTTGGTCTGAGGAGCTAATTAGTGGTTGGCCTATTGAAGATGTAGATGGCGGTGTTATTTTACTTTTTCTGTTGGTACCTTATGGGCTCTTTGATGGGTATGTGATATCTTCTTTGCCTTCGTCATCACTCATTGGTGTGTATTCTTCTAGATTTGGTTATGCACACTCTTTTTCTTCTTCGTCTAGAATGTGCCATCGCTGGGCACGAATGGCTCCTCCATGTTGGCATGAATGGCTCCACCATGTTGTCCATTCCTTGGGCCGGATACAAGAGCATGGTTCTCGGGGGAAGCTTATTGTTCACAAAGCAAGACAAAAAGTAATCTTAATTTAGCGATATTTTGGGCAAAGCTTGATATCCAAAGAGCAAGATAAATTGCTGAAGTTCATATGTTGCACCTTGTGATTATTGCCTTATGGTGGACGATATTGCACTACATTCTTCTGGTTTAGCAACGTCCGTGCGTGACCTATGACTTCACGTGTTGCGCCTTATGATCACTGTCCTCCGGTAAACGATAGTGAAATAAACTGAATTATAAGTGATCATGATGTGCATTGCACGCTCCGTACAATCTGTTAACTTCAGCTACGTGTCTCTAGTAGCTTGAGACCAAGCTCTATCTTTGTAACATTTAGATTCTGCAAGTTCGTAGTTTTTTTTAAATGTGCAGATTTAGAAAAATTATGGCTATACAATAGAGCACATTTAAATACAATGAATTTCCCAATTTAAAAGTTCTTGCCATGACCACAAACAATCTGTTCGCTCAAGGGGTCAAGGGATTAGGAAACTTTACCCAACTTTTTTTTATTTGAAGGTCAATGCTATAAAGTTGGAAGTTTTTTTGCCACTCAGTCAGATTGTAATGAGCTACATATCCAGTAAAACCGATGCTTAAACCACAAGCACGGTCATAGTTCAACATTGATCAATTTGAGTCATCCCACTCATGGGATCATGTTCCATAGATCAAGCATTAGATATCCTAATTAAGGGAAAAAGAATGGGATACCACAAAAAAAAAACATTGCTAAGATGCCAAAGAACTAATCCTAGCCACATACAGTCCACTGAACGATATTTAGAAGTTTTGCCGCAATTAGAATTGTGGGTATTATCTCGCCTTATTAGTTTGTGCAAGTTTGAGACATTATCGACACGGTCATAGTCAGGACGGACTGAGATATAGTAAATAGTGACTAACCCCTTCACAAGTTCGCATGCACAGTAAACAAGAAAACAAACGGTATAGATCGATCAGTACCAAAACAGAGGAAGACTTAGGAGAGGAAAAAAAGTCAAAAAAAAAACCAAGGAGAGCAAAAGACGGGAGTGATGTTTTGGCTCATGGGTGCATATGCTCCCTTTATTTGAAATGCAACTTTGACGCATTTTAAAAATGGCAAAAAAATCAAACAAAAGTTTCACGTTTACTTGTACAAAGTTATTTTTCGGAAAACCGACTTGTATAATTGTACAAAAGGAAAATGCATTCCTTATACTGGTACATTTGTTTAAGTCCTCTTTTCAACGTCCTGGATAATGGCCAGACTGGAAATGACAACATGTTGCTAACTTCTAGTTCAACACTCCTTCCGTCTACAGTTAAGCACTCTCGTCATCAATGGTCCAACACTCTCATCATCTATGGTGCACTCTTGTTGGGAATATCTAAGGTATCCTGCATCAACTTCTCCGCGGTACTATTGCAAAGTCTCAAGTTGTTTTCCTCTAGAGTCTTGCTCTTTGACTAATTCCTTGTTTGGCCAACCGGTTGTCATTTCCTCTGACACCCCAAGAAGTTTCTAACTCCAAGATTATGAAATAGTAAGCCAGTAAATTTTTTCAAAATCATGGCTAATTATAAAAACTACCAGCTCAATAAAATAAAGGATAAGCTGACCTTTTAAATCTGAATGGTGAAGTGCATCCATATCCCTTGTATGTATCACCACTCTAATTTTTTGACAGGTTCGACTTGTAAACCTGAAGTGTGAAAAATCATTGCATCAGAATTACAACTTAATTATCAATATTGGTTACTGTATTTCCCCTAATTATAACAGATTGCACTAATTTGTTTTTAGAAATCACACAAATGAAGTTCAAATGCCGACAACCGGATTTATGTAGTGTATTCACACCACGGTAGAACTCGGCACTTATTGATTCCCTTGTAAAGTGGAAAGTACTAATATGTAGCTGACAGCAATGACATCACCTTCAAATTATATGGTCTAGTTTTGGGGAACTCCAGCCAAGCAAGCACAACACAATTTGGACCATGTGGCCCATGTACTGTTTGGGGCTATGTAGCGTTTTAGGGGAATATCTGTGGTTTCCTAACTCCATGCGCATATTCATGAACCATGGATGAAACTTTGTAATCCACACTGCCATAAACCTGAATTAACCATCATATTTATGTGCTTTTGTAGCAGAAAATTAACGGATACACGTAGATACAGATCCAGGAACATCAATAGTTACTGAACTAATATTGGACATGCTACCGTGCATTTTTTTTAAGTGCTTCATATAGTAGTCTAGCATCTTATTAAGTTCACATATGCCTACAAATGAACATTCCAGCTCTAGTAGTCTAGCATCTTATTAACATGTTATTCTTCTGACTTAATGTAATTATAGTACAGCCATGGCACTCCCCTACTTGAAACAATGGGTTTATTGTGGCAAAGCATGCATTAATCAATGGTGAGAAAGACTAAAGTCGTCCTGCATCAAATGGATGGAACTTGTAAGCCACTACTAATTTTTTTTCCTTTTGAGGTAAAATGTCACAATCACCTGAAAGATTCAAATTACAACATGAAACTCACAAGCAAATCGGGATGCAAAGTTATTCCGTGCTACCACACAATTATTATCCTGAAAGTTGAGTTAACCGCTTTGTTTGCAGAAGTTTAAAGAAAATTTTAGAAACTCTTTGGAACTTACACAGGATGGTGAGGTCGTTCCCCATTGCGACGTCAGTCACCATATATACAGAGAAGAAGCCACAATACAAATTAATTCCTGCATTGGAAGAGACAAATAGAGTAATTAAACAATACAACATTAATCAATATAAATTGTAGTATAATTTGGCAGCTATTCTTCGCTTAATTCTTCTTGTCTGCTAGAACATGCAAACGGCATTTAAGCTAGCTTGTGACATGTTTTTCCCATCCTAAGCCTAAAAGTTCTACATAGTATTCACACAAAAAAACATAATCAGTTATTCGGCAATTTGTAAATTTATTTCCTGTCTAAAGTTTAATAACTCTATGGGGTATGTACATAATTATTTACCGATTATGTATCCATTCTTGTAACTATGCAACCAAATTCCTAGCACAAACAGAAGTGAGTATGCGACCGGGTGATAACATGATGCATCAAACCTATTTTTCTGTGTAGCATATACAAATCACGCAAAGCATCTGCAGAATCTGTTATCAAGCATAGACTACTGATGATAAATCTACAAAGCAATTACGAACATTGTCAACACATCAGATTCATCGAAGTAAAGACATAACTAAATCATGTGAGATGGCAGCACAGTGACATGGATGAACTATTGGGCTCAATGGTAGGCTGCGTGCGACTCCGTGCCGTCACAAAAAACTGTGGTGGCCCTCCAGGTCATAACATCAACGGAAAGGGATCCACGAGTAAGGAACTGGATGAACAAGTGAACAACAGAGCAACAGCCAGCTGGCTCATGTTGTAATGTGGATATGTGTGAATGGATCTAATGGTTAACTACATGCGTGTATAGGTTCTAATTGTTAGACATTCGTATGGATTTGATGTGCTACTCTGTGTTCATAACTAAAAACAGGAACAGTTTCAAATTTTAAAAGGTTATTATAAGACTACTTCCTGTACAACGCAAGCAGGACAGAGTTCCTCACTACCACCAGGGCACCACTGTCTCCGGCGACGGTGCGTCACAGAACGCCGGCCAGCCCGACCTCACCGCTGGTGATGACTACATGCCATGAAACAACCCGCCACATGCGTCGAATACGCCTATCGAGGGCCCGCAGCATATTTGCCCAATACAGCACGCGCCGGTTCCAGCCTCGTGTCACCGGTGACCGCTCCCTCTGTAGGATCCAGATCAGAGAGAGAGAGAGAGAGAGAGAGGAGGAGGAGGAGGCCAGCGCCCCTTGCACTCCAGCAAAAACACAGGGCGGCGCATACTTACCAAGCTAGGCGCGGCTGAGGAGGTCGACGGCGCGCATCCTCGCGCCATCTAGCAGGGGCGGCGGATGCTGCGGCGGAATGAAGCACGCCGAGAAGAAGTCGGTGTGACGGCGTGCGCTCCACTCCAACGCCCGGCACCACCCGCTCCATGGCCAGATGGTCACCACGGGAACTCGCCATCTCTCTGCAATGCAAGTCACCAGGAGTTGATAAACGGAAGCTGCAAGAAAAAATTCCCCACACTGAATCATAATAGGACCAAAAAAAGATCATTGTACTTGGTGGCAATGGAGATTGAGATGGCCCGATGTATATTGGCGGCGATGGTGAGGCAACTGATGGCACACAGCCGTGGTGCACAAGGTTTGTGCTCAACTGTGCCGAACCATGGAAGCGCTGACGCCCATCACCGCAAAAGGCTTACCCTCCAGCGGGAACCGGGCAGCGCTGGGAGGTCCAGCCACCCATCACCATGAACAGGTCGTACTCCGGCCAAATCAGGCGGCGTTGGAGGTCCAGACGGCGCGGCAGCTGCGGAGGAACTACGCATCACTGAAGGTCAGCGGAGAAGGAGCGGCGTGAGCGGACGCTCTCGGCCATGGTCGCAAAGAAAGTTACAGAACGAAAATAAAATGGGATCAAAACAAGGAAAGAGCCACAAGAAAAGATTCAGGGGGAGAAGAAGCAAAACTATCAAAGAACCAGGGGAGTAGAGAGAAGACACCATCTAAAGAAGGATCGGCCTGGAAGTGGAGGATTTCTGGTCAAAGCGGCGGAGCGAGAGGAGAAATCTGGAGAACACGTCCGGGCTAGGAAAGACAAAATGTCACTTGAGTTCTAGGGGGCCACGTATGGAGACAGAAATGAAAGCGGTGGTATCGTGTCCGATCCAACCATCTCGCAGCTACGGTCACACGACCAATACACCAAACCAACCCAGAGCCCATCGCGAAGAAAGGAACCCGACCAAACTACTGCCTCAGCGCCGCGTTCGAAGCTCCCCTAAAATCTGAGAGAGCACCGAAACTACACACATGAAAAAGCCTGCGGGAAGTAACCTTATAAACAACATACGTTAATTTTGAGCAGGCCCCAAAATTCTGGTAAAAAAGATGTGTGTTCACCTTTAATATAGTAGTTATAACTTCGACCAAATATAAATATGGGGTAATTGTAAACTAAAGGCGCTGCTCTCTGTTCAGCTGATTGTCGAGTGTCAATACTTGATTTTACTACAGGAAAAATCCTCGTGTACTAAAAGAAACTTGAATGGTTCGAGGGACTTGTAATGTAGTCTAGATTTGGCATGCTTATTTCGTCATACCAGAGTAGGAGAAAAACATAAACAGGAAATTGCGCTAGGAAGATCTCCCACAGTACATAGAAGACAACAAAACGTGCCAGAAATTAGCTCGAGAATTCAGATTGTCCAGGCAACATCTTTTGAAGAGAGCAGGAAATATGTTGCGAGATGATTCTATTGCAGCTTCTCTTCTCTGTCTTGGAAATAATACAAAATGGAGATACAAAAAGAAAATACCAATGCAATGTACTTTTAACATGTCCTATGAGGTCCTGAGAAGCGGCAACCAAAATCTCCAAACAAAAGAATGAGAGGGGGTACACAACTCGGCTCAAGGAAACCCATTTTCTAAGGACATAGATCTACAGATCCAGGCACTGCTGCGGGCAAGAGGAGCACCCGCGGCAGTCAAGTTAAAAAAGAGCAGCACCACAATTACAAAAAGTAGTCGGGAGTCTTGCGCGTTGTATCCGGCTCAATTTGCCGTGGTGCTGGATCGAATTGGAGGAAGTTCTGATCCATGTTTTCCCCTATTTCGAGAATCGCAGCCATGTTACCACATCGGTAACAGTAGTTTGGCGCGCTGAAAACTGTGACAACGTTCTTCTCCTGCATGAAAATCAACATAAAGCAAATTAACTATTCAAGTTCCTGCAAGGAACTTATCCAAACTGACTCTCAAATGCCAGACATGGTATGGGAAATTTTATGTGCATGTTCTTGTGTCCAGTAAAATATGCAAGGACAACTAAACGCTTTGTAATGCTTCTGAGATCAGCAAGCAACTATATACCAGACATCAAATCAAGTTTAGTGCTGCTCTTCACATGATTGTGTCATACAATATGTGACTACATAAACAATTAGTAGTTGCCATTTTAATCCAGATGGGCTGGATCCTTTGCATGTCATTAAATCTCCAGATAAACAGTTATCAGCTACCATGATTGTGTCATACAAAAATCAAGTCTTTGAAAAAATGGCACCGATATTAACGATTAGGACAATATCAGTTAGAGTTCAATGAGAAGGGGCAACAGAGATTTTGAAAACGAAACATAAACTTGGTAAAAAGAATATGGTGCGGAAAATTATTAGACGAACTGAAATCAAATACAACGGATACCAACCTGGGCCCAATTAAACCCTTCCATCACAAGTTGATGGGCCCTTGAAATAAGGCTAAGTCCATTTGTATGGTTGAATTGTTGTGCAATATCTTGTCCAAATGTGTACCCTGCTCCTCTTGGCGAAATCCCCCATCCGCATCGGTCATCTGGGTCAGACCACAATAGATCACACATGGGACCTTCATGCGGGACCTACAGCAATTGTTTAGCAAAATATTAATTAAGAGTTGACCAAATTGCAGAATACAGCACACGCGTTCTGCACGCCACAATAATTCATTAATTCTTAAACCCAAAGGTGCCATAAGGTCGACTTCATGCATTGTAAGATCAACAATCGATACAGGCAAAACTGTCTAGCAACCTGCAAACATATTGCAGGTTTCAATTCTTAGGTCACTTTTTCGCTGAAACTGAACTAGCAAACAATATTCACAAAGGACTAGAAAACAGTGAAACACGGTTAAACCTCAGACCACATAACTGCAACTAGTTGAGAACTTACAGAAGTCGTTCTTAAATCCAGAAGTTTCTAATTTACTTTAATTCTTAGTCCATTTCCCATGGTACACACACTGCATCTTGGTGAATATCCAATTGTACATCACAAATAAGCGATGTGTTGCATCTTCTTAGACCAAACATTGCTAATATTTGCTCAGGATACATATAGCACACTGATGAAAAATAATCATATCAGATGAAGGTTTCTGGATGCTATGTGCCATGCATATATGCAAGATAAACTGTGAAATCACATTCAATGTTAGAAAAAGAGAAGCCGCACACGATCTCCTTTTCTCAATCCTGACGATCGACTGTGATCTCTACATATTGCTTCAAAAGTCTAAGACCGATGGTTCTGTTAAAGAGCTATCATTACCTTCCAGGAAAGGCAAACATTGTCTATCAAGTAGTTTTAAATCAACAAACTGCGTGCATAAAATGATCCAAAATTAGGCACTAGCTCAAAGTTCATTGTAAATTTTGTGTACCTCTTGTATGCGATCAAGAGAGCGAATATTGTCCAATGTATCCAATGATGGAGAGAGACCACCATGGAGGCAGAATACCTACAAAATAGAATTTCCTCTTTTACCAGGCGTACATGGAAAGGAAAGGAATGCTATGTCCATATTAACAGAGCAAACCGACCACTTGGTGAAAAGAATAGACCTGATTTTCTATAAGAGCTGTCAGAGGCAAATAATCAAACAAATCCGTGAAGTACTTCCAAACGTTTGCATTTCCATACTTCCGCAAGCATTCATCGTAGAAGCCATACCTGTAACCAAAAACTCAGTGTCAAGAAACTCCCTGACTCAGGTGTTGGCAGGAGTGCTTGCATTATAGGAAATAGCCAGATGCAGCCTAACACATCATCTAGAGCTTAAACTATCATATAACTGCTAGTTCTTGGAATAACATTTTCAGACCAAAGCCAGCCATCACCTCATGGAGTAAATCAGCATAAAAGATGACTTACATTGCATAAGTCAGTGTGATCTAGGGAGAGAGCGAAGGGAAACCATATATTTTATTGCTACATCTGAATTTCCAAATGGGCCATTTACCATTGAAGAGATCTGAGGGAGCAAGCAGCCACAACAAATGATTTCTTCATCTTTTAGGGTTTTAGTCACAAAATTGCCATCGGCATGGCCCTAAGGTGCACCTAAACATGCACATCTAATCAATCTAAATCTCATGTAACAAACCTAAATCAGAGTTAACGAGTGAAAACCCAAACAAGGTTTAAATGCATAATACTTACACAGCTAACTTTATTCAAATTAAAGTATATAGCTGATCAGATAGAAAATATAATCCCTCCATTTCAAAATAGGTGGTGTATTTTGTTTTGTTATGACAAGCCTTTGACAAACAATTACTTTATAAGTATATATCCTATGTGCTAAAATTTGATCTCATAATATTCATATTAACTTGCTTGTGGTTATGATTTTGTATCATGTATATTGCATAATAGTAGCATAATCATTAGTCAAAGGCTTGCCAACAATATTTAAGTAATATCATGTTTGTGCTTAAGGACAAAAGAAAGAGATTCAGGTTTAGACAGGAATCTTGAATAAATAGCCAAGTTACTTAAAGTAAAGATTGCCAAAATGTTTTACTGGGCTGGGTATTGAGAAAAAGTAAAGTCACAGCCAAGAGATAACAAAATAGCATATGGATTAATCTTCCAACAGTAGATAATTGTTAGTGCCTTTTGTCCACAGAGTATGCTCGTGTCTGGAGACAATCAATTTTCAACTCAATTGTTTAAACAGAATTACAATATAATGTCCTTATGCCTTGCAGTAATTGTGCAATATAGAAGTACTATGCTGAAACTAGGTACGGGCAACTGCAGTAAGATTTTTCTGGTTCGGGGAATAGAAACTCACACTTGAGTGATTTGTCTGCTCTCGTGATTTCCTCTCAATATTGTAATTCTGTCTCTATAACGAACTTTGAGAGCCACTAATAATGAAACAGTCTCCACTGAATAGTAGCCACGGTCTGCAGTAGATGGCAATAAAGTCAATCCATTTATAACACAGAGCCAAACGAACACAATCCATATAAACATAAATTAGTCGAATTATTGACAGAAATAAAAGCTCAGCTCACTCAATAACTTAATAGATATTATAGAATTTCTGCCAAAAGTTTAGTAAGCAAAAACTTGTAAGTAAAGGGTTCGCTAAGTGGTGTCTTATTTTTTTGACTCATGGTTGTGCTGCGGGCCTACAGTGCATACAAACTTAATACTCCCTCCGTTCCATAATTCTTGTCGTAGCATCAACAGGAATTGTGGAACGGAGGGAGTACATCACAAGCATGCGCTGTAGACACCATGATTTTGAAGGTGGTATGTCACCGAAAACCTGCACTAACTATTTCAGTCGCTTAGAAAGCAGTAAAGCAGGGCAAGGCTATGCCTTACGAATTCTGGAACAGAGCAATCAGCAAACAATTACAAGAGAGAAGGAAAACATGAGATTGGACACCTATTCCGCTATTCGAACATTAACTAACACCCCCATCGCCCAAAAGCACATTTAATAGCCCATCTACTCTTCGACCTAATTCCCACAACCACTCCAGTCTCCCTCACCACAGCCACCACACCCATTATCTCCTTCCTCACAACAAGAGCAATCATCACACGACCCTACCTTCTCACTTATAACCCCTCATGCCTCCCTTACCACAGCAGGGTCAACGCTGGATGTTCTCCTGGGAATGCAGGGAGGCGACGGGATCGTAGTTTATCACACCGAAGAGCCGCAACCAGCGCGGCGGCAGAAAATTCTCCGACCGCCATTGCTAGATGACTAAGGCAAGGGCGGACGCCTTACCATCTCGGGAAGCATTGGCGCTGAAGCGGCACGTTGAGAACCATGGTAGACGGAAGCATGCTGAGGTCAGTTCTGACTGATTTACACGCAGCCAACCAAAATTGTAGCATAACGACGAATAAAAGGTCCCTATTTGTCGGTTCATAAGTAGAGAACAAAGCTATGCAAGCCATCTAAATTTGAAGTTCAAATTTCCCAGGCAGCCTTGAACTTGTTAAAGGAGGCAACCAAGACCATAACTGCAATTCTCTAAACGCACTGTTACTGCAAAGGAAAAAATCACTCCGAGGCTTAAACAATATCCATCCATGCCCATGAACAAAAGGGCTGTACGCTGAAGAGAAAGTCATGATTACAATAAATTCTGGCTAGGTTAACATATCCAATCCGAAACAGCACCTAATCATTTTTCAATCAACAGAAGAAAACCTAACACCATGGAGCAATTCAAGCAATACTAAAATAAGAAAACGGACATGATGACCAGCTCATTATCTCGCAAACGAATCACCACAGGAGGATCAAGCGAATTCGCACCCGCAGCCTCAATACTCTCCATTATTAATCTGATTATTAAACGAGCTCACCGAATCCTCTTGGGGAGCAAAGGGGCGGTGTGTCGGGAAAGCACCGACGTGCAGATTAGTTACGTGAACGCTTCACACGAAGCGAACCAATACGGTAGCAGGATATGAATAACGACGAAGAAAGGCCCCGATTTGTCGGTTCATAGGCAGAGAACAAAGCTACGCAGGCCGTCCGAATTCAAAGCTCTATTTTCCCGGGCAGCCTTTGAACTTGTTAAAATAGGCAGGCAAGACCATCACAACAATTTCTATAACCGCGCGGTTGCTACAGGAGGGAAAGAACTTGGAGGCTTCAAGGATGTCCGTTGGTGCCCATGAGGAGAAGGACCATATATGCCAGAGAGCAAAGTTATGGTTACAATAAATTCAGACTGGATCAACAACGTATCCAATCCAACATACAGTAAATGAGCATTTAATCAACGGGAGAAAACCTAACATCACGGAACAATTCAAGCGATATTATTATAAGGAACGAGCAGCCATAAATAAATAAATAAATAAATAAGAAAGAACGCGGACATGACGAGCTCAAATCTCCGGAACGGGGCATGATCTACCGAATCCTCGACCAGATCGAACGGCCTGGCTGAGCGAGAGAAGCAAGGGGACGAACGTACCGACGTAGTCTCCCATGAAGAGGTAGTTAGTGTCGGGCGTGTCGCCCCCGATGCGGAATAGCTCGATGAGGTCGTAGAACTGGCCGTGGATGTCGCCGCAGACGGTGACGGGGCATCGCACGGGCTGCACGTTCCACTCCTCCATGAGGATGGCCTTGGCCTGGTCGCAGAGCGCCTTGACCTCGGCGTCCGGCAGGTACTTGCAGTCCCGCAGCTGCGAGATCTGCCGGTCCAGATCCGAGTGCGACGGCATCGTCGCTGCGCGCCGCTCCGCCTACGCCGCAGCCGCAGCAGACGCGGAGCTAGGGTCTCGCAGGCGTGGAGGGGCGCGGGGCCGCGGGGCGTCCGGCGGGATCGGCGGAGGGGATGGAGATGTGGACGGAGGAGGAGGACGCGCTCATGCCTCCATTTTTTCCCCTCTGTTCGCTCGCGCGTTGTGTTAGGAGGAGGAGGATTTTTTTTTTGCTTGCCTTTCCTCGCTGTCGGTATTTGTTTTGGTTTTGGCTTGGTGATTTGGTCATGCTGGGAATATTTTTTATTTTTTAGGGGAGAAAAGCGTACTTTCCAGGTGTAGAGAGGTTAGATTAGGAGAGAATGATAGGATGTTCCGTGGACGGGATGTCTGTGGCTCGTGTGTGTGTGCCTATCTGTACCGCATTCCGGCATGGGCCATGGGCTGCGTCGTTTGCAGCGGAAAGGTATTGTGGCAAGGAAATTAGTGTCGGACTAACTGTGTTTTAGGCAAAATTAGTAATTTGCAGTACTTTTAGTTATGCTGAAAAGCCTGTCGCGACACCTCACACGCCATGATTTTTTGCACGTGCGACGATATAATTGCAGTACTACTATCTTCAACTATGTTCAACGCTATGCATATAAGCCGCCACAAGCACAAAATTTTGACCTACGAATTTCTAGGGCGTGCTAAGAGCATCTCCAGTCGCGTCCCCCAAACCGTCCCCCAAACCGCGCCGGATCGAGCGTTTGGGGGACGTGCTTCGTTCGTGCCGCGTTTGGGGACGCCGCTCCCGGCCGCGTCCCCCAAACGCCGCCCCCAAACATTAAAAGTATTTTTTTTTGGCTAGAAAGAAACTATTTAATAATATTCAAATCGGTTGAACATAAACAAATTATATATAAAACTTCGAAAAAATATAATTAAATACATATAAACTATCTACTTCTTCTTCTTCGCCGATGGCCCCGCCTCGTCGTCGTCATCGCGGTGGCGCTTCTCGCTCGTCACCTCTTCCGAAGAGGCGGTGTCGGCGCTCGACGTGTCGTCGTCGCCGGTGCTCGTCGGCTGCGCCTTGGCCTTGGCCTTGGCCTTGGCCTTGGCCTTGGCGGCCTTCGCCTTGGCGGCCTTCGCCTTGGCCGCCTTCGCCTTCGCACGGGCCACCGCCGCCGCCGCGGCCTCGCTCTCTTCTTCCTCCTCCTCCCAGCCCAGCCCATTCCTCCTCGCCGTCAACCGGCGGCGGGAATCATCGCCGCTGCTCGGCGTCCCGGCTTTGTCCCACCAATGGCGCCGGCCAGCGGGCTTTCCCTCGCCGGAGGTGTCGGACGGGAGCCGGGAGATGTAGCTCATCGTCGCCGGAGGTGTCGGATGGAAGCTTGGATGAATGACGGCGTACGTACGGGTCTTATTGAGCGCGGATGAACGGCGGCGCGAAGTCGAAGAGAGCAGCGGTTGCTCTTCCGAGGAGTCGGCGCTCCATTCCGGCGGGGTTGGCGCGTCGTCGACGCGCTTGCCAATGCGACGGTTCCGCTTCCCGTCAACCGCACCGTCGCTACGTATGTGGCGGTTGAGCGTCCGAGCCGCCGACGGGTCGGCCCCGCGCCTCCTCGCCTCTCATTTCGTTGTGTCCGGCGTGCCCGGTGCGTCCCCGTGGAACGGGGACGGGCTCGGGACGCCGGACACCGTATCGGGGCGCGCCGGACAAAAAAGGGCTTTGGGGCGCGCGGCTGGGAACGTTTTTTTGTCCGGCGCGCCCCAAATCCCTTTGGGGGACGGTTTGGGGGACGCGACTAGAGATGCTCTAAGGTGGTCAAATGGCTGACTTTTTTAAAAGGTCATCAATTCTTCTGACCCATAACAACGGCTTGGTGTGCAACCACTTATAAGTATGCGGTGCGAGCATGACGGGTTCTCGATTTTCTTACTGATCAAGTTTATTATTTTTATTTTATTTTATTTTGTCAAGTTCGATCAATCTGTTGAAATCTTCAAAAGTAGATAGAAATGCTTAAAAGTAATAAAAATTACAGATCGGTCTTTGAACCACCTAGCGACGACTACAATCACTAGCACGAGCAGAATGTGTGCCCCGTCCTCACAACGGGTGTATATTTAGATATTATAGGTTTTAACTAGGAAGTTTGCCGTGGCGGCGCGCCGTGCCCTTGGCTGCTAGATTGTTTGCTATCATATTTTATAAGTACTACTATTATCTCAAGTAATATAAAAGTTTTGGGTAGAAGTACTCATCGAGAAACGTGAAAGTGGTACTATAGCACCGTGGTTCAAGTTTTTTTTTCTAGCACGCATAGGTATCGCTGGAAGAAGTAAAGTGATTCCCCCGTGAAGAAAGCATGAGCGATATATTCTGCCTTAATAGGGATCTTTATTGCAGGGAGAAGAAGCATAATTGGAAGGGTCAAACTCCTCAATTGTGGAAAGACAGGAAGGATAAAGGTGTAAAATCACCTGTTTGACCGGTGAATCTGAAACTACGGTTGAGGTTAAAGATTTATGTACCTATTACCACACTTGTGTGCCGTCAATAAATTACCTTCGCAAAAAATATGTGTTCTAGCTTCTAGAAGAATTAATATTAGGTAGATAATATCTTGTTTCATAGTTGATATCGGTAAATTACCGTTTAAGCTTAAGATTTCTATCGATATATTGCTTTCGCAAAAAATATAGGTAGCTACCGCCTCACAAAAAAAAACTGCTAAAATAGTTAACGCAACAAATTAGAATCACCCATAGCTGAAGAATCATGCTCCCGTAAAGAATTACTGGCGGGTAATTAGATAGCTACAGTCCCGCGAAGAACTACTTTAAAATAATTAACACGATAAATTAGAATTACCGATGCAAATATTCAGATGAAGAATTACTAACATGTAATTGTATTATTGTAGACCTACAAACAATAACTCACTAGTAGTGAAAAGGCTATAGAGGCTCGACTAATGGCAGCGTGCAGCTGCCAGAGCACGCGGCTGTTCTTTGTAGAAGCGTGCGGAGAGCTGGCACATGACTAGTAGCTCATTGTTGGCAGTGTGTGGCAAGTCAATGCACAGGACTAGTAAGTGGCCCCTCCTGCGCCTTGGTACTTAGTGATATGAAGAGTCTACATGACCTCATTCTGACATAGGAAAGGCGTCTTATTTGTATGGGTATCCAACATACCCGCTTTTTGTCGTCAATGTTCCTAAGAGTTTAGACTTTGTCGATAAACACCCCGCGGACGTGTTTTTCCTGAGATTTCAAGACATATTCTCCATGTTTCACATGCATAGATTCCACCGAAACTTTGTTCACCTATGTACGCTTGTTGAGGCCTACCAGGTCAGAAAAAGAGCAAAAGTTATCCCCGAGCTTGGCGATAGTGGACCCCTACTACCTGTATGAGAGCTACTTGGTCAACTATGAGAACAGACTCAATGTGATGTATTACATCAAAAATCTCTTCTTGGTGAATAAGGATAAAGAAATGTTTGATCTTCCTTATTTTCCTGAGTAAGTCACTTGCTAGCGCCACAAGATGCTTTCGTATATATTTCTTCAATATGTTTGAGTTTAGAATATAATGGACTGTTTGAATTGTGTTGCATAGAGACTAATATTGCACCCTCATTGTTTTGTGGATCCAACACTCACACGCCGTATATTTTGAGTCGGGGAGTGCAAAACCAAAAAACTACACCAACATCAAGAACGTTCTGAATGATGCTCTCAACCGCTACTACTTGAAGGGTAACGTCTTGAAACGAGAAGCAGTCATAAGAGGCAGGCGTGTATTCGACCACAAAACGGAGTTCCCCTGCGTGAAGCAACCAAAAGATAGCACAATGGAGGCATTCTACGCAATCCATCGCATGTGTGAGTTTGTACGGGATCATTGGCTACTTGTGGACCCATCTAGGCTTACAACATGGGTCAAGGACTTTGCGAACTATGGCGAGGAAGATTTTATATTCGAATTGTATCGCATTCAGTATAAGCTTGGGCAACTCATTAGGAAGGATGTATGCAGTTCGGAAGGGTTTTCTACTATGACGCTGTAAAACCAAATTAGTTGCTGATAGAAGAGATATGTCATCTTCAGGGCGACCACCGGGACTTCATGAAGTTTGATGGCCTCCGCCCGTTCCCTCGTTAATTTGTAGGATGAACTTGCTTAGGTTTAGTTTTGAATCATCCAGTATAACTTGTGTGTTGTAAAGTTATCTTGCATATTGTTTGCACATTTGCCTTGATCTTGTTGGTTGACCTCTTGCCGTGTGTCGTTTAATTATATTCAAATGCACTTGCCAATGATTATACTCTGACACCGTCTAATGAAAGAGGGAGCCAATAAGACATTGTCTATATGTCCATGTGTAGGATAACGTTGCATAGAAAACAAAAAATTTCCTACCGCGAACACGCAATCCAAGCCAAGATGCAATCTAGAAGACGGTAGCAACGAGGGGGTATCGAGTCTCACCCTTGAAGAGATTCCAAAGCCTACAAGATGAGGCTCTTGTTGCTGCGGTAGACGTTCACTTGCCGCTTGCAAAAGCGCGTAGAAGATCTTGATCACGATCGGTTCCGGCGCCACGAACGGGCAGCACCTCCGTACTCTGTCACACGTTCGGTTGTTGATGAAGACGACGTCCACCTCCCCGTTCCAGCGGGCAGCGGAAGTAGTAGCTCCTCTTGAATCCGACGAAGCACGACGGCGTGGTGTCGGTGGCGGTGGAGAACTCCGGCGGAGCTTCGCTAAAGCTACGCGGGAGATATGGAGGAGAGGGGCGGCTAGGGTTTGGGGAGGGGTGGCCGGCCTCAAGGGGGTGCGGCCAACTTGTGGCTTTGGTGTGGCCGGCCCCTCCCCTATGCCCCTCATTATATAGGTGGAACCCCAAGTGTTGGTATCCAAGTCTTCGAATAAGACCCGAACCAAAACCTTCCATAAGGAGGGAAACCTAGCCAAGCTAGGACTCCCACCAAAGGTGGGAGTTCCACCTCCCATATGGGGGTGGCCGGCCTCCTAGGGGGAGTCCACTTGGGACTCCTCCCCCACTAGGGTTGGCCGGCCATGGAGGTGGAGTCCCATGTGGACTCCACCTTCCTTGGTGGTTTCTTCCGGACTTTTCTAGAACCTTCTAGAACCTTCCATAGAACCTTCCGCGACATTTTAATTCACATAAAATGACATCCTATATATGAATCTTATTCTCCGACCATTCCGGAACTCCTCGTGATGTCCGGGATCTCATCCGGGACTCCCAACAAATATTCGAACTCCATTCCATATTCAAGTACTACCATTTCAACATCCAACTTTAAGTGTGTCACCCTACGGTTCGTGAACTATGCGGACATGGTTGAGTACTCACTCCGACCAATAACCAACAGCGGGATCTGGAGATCCATAATGGCTCCCACATATTCAACGATGACTTTAGTGATCGAATGAACCATTCACATACAATACCAATTCCCTTTGTCACGCGATATTTTACTTGTCCGAGGTTTGATCTTCGGTATCACTCCATACCTTGTTCAACCTCGTCTCCCGACAAGTACTCTTTACTCAGTACCGTGGTATGTGGTCTCTTATGAACTTATTCATATGCTTGCAAGACATTAGACGACATTCCACCGAGAGGGCCCGGAGTATATCTATCCGTCATTGGGATGGACAAATCCCACCGTTGATCCATATGCCTCAACTCATACTTTCCGGATACTTAATCCCACCTTTATAACCACCCATTTACGCAAGTGGCCTTTGATGTAATCAAAGTACCTGTAATATCCCGGTATTGGGGTTACAAAAATAGAGGAAACAGATGTGTGCATTGCATTCATGCATAGAAAATCTGGGAATTTTCGCGCTTTAAAGTAAAACCGTCACAGTAACTGAAGTTTCACTTGACCTTGGTGGAATTGAAGGAGATCATCAAGTCAAGCGCTAAAAACCTCAACGTGACTTTGCCAAAACTTTGCTTTGGGTAGAGATGATTTGATCTAAGGGGTTAGATCAAATGGAACTAACACAACAACACTTTAATCAATGGTCAATTGTTTGATCTTATAAAAGATCATAACATGGTATTCCTTGCCATAACATAAGAACATCTATTCAATTGGAAATCAACTAACAATAAGAAATGGAGAGAATTATTCTTGACTTATCTTTTCCATGTCTTTAACAAATAAATATTCCTACCATGAACCTCATGGTAATTCTTGAACTAAATTCTTGAACTCAACACCAACACAAACTTATCATTAAACCCTAGAGATGGGAGAAGCCTATAACCATCAAATAGATAATAATCAAACTCTAAGTTATTTATACTTAAAAGTTAAGAAACTACACTTGGGGTATAATTGAATTCACTTTAAAACTAATTACCAAATATGATAAAACACAAGGACCTAAGTGCATAAAAGCCCCACATTCTTATTTTAAGCATAACTATTTAAATATGTGGAATATCACAAAACTAAATTCATTTACATTACTAATTATAGTTCAAACTATTTGAATAAAATAAACTATGAGTACTTTGAAACTCATATGATCATGCCTTGGTGAAATTAAACATCATCATTCAAAATTGGGGTATAATTCTTATTCTTGACATTTTGATCCCAATTATAATATAAATACAATCACATATGATATAGTGACTCAACCATAAGCATAAGATCATTCATAAGACAATTAGTAACAAAAGCCACTTGGCTCTCCAAAAACAAATCACAAGAGAGGATAATACCCATGCCACATAGGATGAAAATATCTACATAGCTTGCATCCTAAGCAATGCCACCTCATGCTTAAAGGATTGCTATGGATAAGAGCATGACAACCAAGCACCTTACTCATCAAATTAAAACAAGAGTCATCCACCTATGTGTCATGATATTAGAGCATGCCCAAGCCTATAAAAGGAACCCTCTACCTCCTTCATCTCATCATCTTGCACCATGATGCAAGAAGACCAACACATTGAGCTACTCCATAAAATAATTAGGATCAAGATGAAGCAGCTAGGAGGTGGAGGCATGCCACAAGATGCAGGTTTATCAGAATTCCTGAAGAACAAGCTACAGAAGATAGCAAGATAGAAATTCTAAGGAAGACCACATATTTAGATAATCACATCAGCATTCCTTGAGTAGAACCTTAGATTATAATCTAAGTCCTTGTGGAGTGAGAGGGGTAATTGGTACAACCATACCTAAATATTTCTATTAATAACTTAGGAAGCCAAACCTTGATCATTATAAATTGTGTAGTGATCATAAACCCTAAGAACTTGAAGTAGAAGATATAAGCTCATAAGTAAAGCTTAGAGTTAAAGCCTATAATATATATGGTGAGAAACCATTCATCATTATAACCAAAGTTAACTATAAAAAGAATTATAGCTACTTTAGTTACTTTAACAATAGATTAGGAATATAATAGAAATCTATTGGTATAAGATAAAACCAATTCTCAAGTCCTTAGTAATTAAAGGAGAACATAAACAACTAGGCAAGTAACCATATTACCTTGGTTAGGGGAGATTAAACCCTAGCAAATGCAATATGATGTCATCCCAAGTCTATAAACTAGAATTATATCTCAAACCTAGTTTATACATCACTATGGTAATCATAATCTAAACCCAGTGCCATAATTGAGGTTCAAACCATGTGTTAATAGGTAAAGAGCATTTGAACCCTAATGGTTCATTAATCAAATTCTATGCTTCAATTATAAAACAAAAGAGCCACCTAATGCTAAGTCCTATAATTAAACCCATGTGTGGTTAACAACCATTTAACTTTGTAAGCAAGATCAACCATGATGGAAACCATACCTACTTAGATACTTTCAAAGATAATGATAGTATTACCCTTAAAAGGGGGCTATAATAGAAATTACAAAACCCTAATAAGTTGGGCTCACATAAAATCATATGTAAGTCATCCAATCCTCAAATAGAAACCAAATCTTAATAACAACCTCTGAAATACTATGAGTTGAAATTATCAACTCTATTAATTCCAAATAGATTTGATTCATATAGCAAAATAAATTAAAATGAGAATACAAGCTCATGTTTAATTGCTATTTTGAAGAAGCTCACATATATGAACTTTAATCAAATATAAAATACTTTCTTCAATTGGGAGAGTGGTGTAATAGTCATTGCACTAGATATTCAGTAAATTAACATAATTGAGACACCTGCAAAAATAACAGAATTCAAATGGGCAAATACAAAAACAGAAAATTAAAAGCAGAAAAAGAAAAGGGGAGAAAAACATTACCTGGTCTCACCTGGCCGCAATAGCCCACCAGCAGCCCAGCAAATCCCAGCCCAACACGGCCCAGACCAGCCCCAACTTAACCCTTCGTCTAAAAAACAGAGTGAGGGGGTCGTCCTCATCCTCTCAGGCGCGTGGACGACAGCACGAAGACGTGCTCGTCTTCTCCCTCGCGCTGGCACGCCCTCCTCGCTCGGCGTCGTGACGAGGCGCAGATCATCGCCATATAAAAGCCCACGACGAGTTCTAAGCCTCGGTTTCTTCCTCATTTGCCCCAATTAAGCAAACCCTAGCCGTACGGTGCCCGACCCTCGCCGCCGATGGAGACCACCCCAGACCTCGCCATGACCACCGTTAGAACCGCCATGCTCGACTTGCTCCTCCTGCAAAAGGAATCGAGTAGGGGCAGGCCGTAGCGCCGTCACCAAGCTCAGCTCTCCGGCGGCCGGCGCCATGAAATCCGGCGAGCCAGACCTCCATCGACCACGCCGTCAAGCGCTACGTACTCCTGGTGAGCTATTGATTTCCGTGGTGTACTTGGTTCGCTCGATTACGCCCCGTAACATGCGTAGCATCGCTGCTCCGTGATATCTGCCGCTCGGCCTCGCCGGCGTGCGAGCTCCGGCGACCATTAGATGGCGGCGCTGCCACCACTAGCCTAGCCTCGGCGTCCTCTTTCCAGTAAGCACCAGCACACCCTCGCGGGACCACGGGAACGCCGGCGATCACCGTCACTGGTCGCCGGTGACACACAGGGTGGCCACCTAGACGCCACCGTGGCCGCCAGCATGGACACGGCCCACCAGTCAGGGACTGTGTGGGTGCCCTGTCCGTGTAACTCTAGTTATTTTCTGTTTAAATTTAAATCCAGTAAATTACTGCAACTTCAAATAAATTTAGAAAATCCAATTTAAGTCATAAAAATATAAATGAGATATTAAAATTCTTAGAAAAGAAAACTCTATCCAATAAAAATATAAAATGAAAGTTTTATTTTTAATAAAAATTCAATTATTTAATACTTGTTATTTAAGCCTTTAACTTTAATTCTAAATTCAATTAAAATTCAATAATTAGTAAAATTTCATAAAATAAATCAAAACCAGTAATTAAATAAGGAAAACATTAAAACTAATTTTCCTTTACTTATTACTTATTAAATCCTTAATAGGAGGATTTAAACCCTAATTAATAAATACCCTAATTATTAAATTATTTAAAAATAGTAAAAAAAGCCAAATTGAATGTTAATTTATTCTGAAGTTATTAATAACTTCAATTTTATTAATGAAGTTATTAACTTATGAACTAAATAGGAATTATGCAACCCTAATTCAATATGGTAGAAAACTAGGAACTCCTCATTTCATGTGACTTCTAAAACCTTAAATTAATTAGGAACCCTAATTCCATTATTACATGTGAACCCTAAATTGCTTCTAACCTAAACCCTAGGTTAGAGCATGTGATCATGGTACATTCTTTCCCAAGCATAGAACCCTAGTAGCAAATAAATACATGTCTTGGCCACATAAAATGTAGAAGACCTACCACTAATATATGGGTATCCCATGTGTTCATCATCATCAAACCTAAACAATCCAGTAGGGTCAATCAAGTGTAAACCCTAGATCCTATTACCAATGCCATCATACTTGTTTATCCCTATTTAGAATCACACCATTGTGATGAACTCTAATCGCAACCATACCTACTATTTCACATTACATACCCTGTTCCACTAAACCCTACTAGTGCAAGATAATTATCAACCATCCTATTTAGGAGCCAATAATTCCTTAGTTAGTGGATCCAGTAGCAAAACCTAGACAACCTCAACCCTAATTGATATACTTCTTATTACTTAAGAAGTATGTTCTTCAAAAGTTATTCTTTTGAAGAAAATAAGGAATCATCACCAACCTTGCTTATAAGGACCTATAAACCCTAGCCAGCTATCATTAGCAAGATAAACCAACCTTGACAACAACCATGTATAATGAATTGCTTAGGATGCCTAGGCTTATCTTAACCTTACAAGCCCTAGGTGTCGATGAGTCCAACATTGTTGTGATCCATCTAACACTTACTCCCAAAAACTACTTAGAACCATCATAAATTATAGAACTCCACCAACCTAATTATCATACTTGTTCTTTATTAAAGAACATATTCTTCAAAAGTTATTCTTTTGAAGTATATGATAATTAATCCTTAACCATGCCATCTAGTACTAAAATTGACCACTGTTCTTTACTTGATAACATTATGCCCATTATCATTCTTTGTGTGCTCAATTGATTATTATTCTTTATTGTCTACCCGTTGATAATACCAAGTAATCACACCTGAATAAGAACCTTGTATGTGAATCACTCTAAAAGTGCAACACACCCTAAACCAATCATTACAACTCACTAATCCTAAATCATCGGGGTTAGGTCACGCTTAGAGCGATTGCATCTCATACTTATGCATTATTGCATCCTTGCCAATCTTTTAAACATCGTCCTTACTGGACGATGATGCTATTTCAGAATTTGGAGTTATTGCGTATCGAAGACCTTGCCTGCATAATCTTGCAGTCAAGAAAGGCAAGTTCATCACTTGCTCATGTCATTTGAGTATCTTTATCAAATTACTTGCAAAGTACTATGGTTATCACTATTGCATAAAAACCAAAACCACTACTTTCATAACTATGAATATGACTATGTGGTGGGCAATGGAACCATGGATTGTGTTGATATGGTGGAGGTTCCATTGCAAGGGTTAATATCCATCTAGGATTAAACAACAATTGTCACCAGTGATTCTTGTGCCGTAATACCCGTGTTAACCATAAGATCCGGAGTGGTACGGAGTAGTCAAAAGTGTTTCCACCTCTCGTTCATCAACGGATGCGCTTACCGTAGCAGTTGTGTCTTGCGGAGCAACTTTAAGCAAACTCATTAGAGGGTTAGTGCATAATCAAAAACTCACATGTTTAGACACTACAAGAAAAGTTGCCATGGCCGACGAAGTTGAAGTCGCGCCGTGGTTGCTGGTGTACCATGGCCGACGATTTTGGGTCCCTCCGTGGTGCATGTCAAAACTTTTTTTCTCGTTTTTGAGGCCACCTAGCCCGACGAAAGCGGCCAAAACGTCGCGTATGGTGGCCCGGGACGTGGTGCATCGCGAATTCTCGGGTTCGCCGGCCGAGTCAACGCAAATCCGCACCGCCGAGGGATGTAGGGCCCGGATGGCAGCCTCTCCGGCATTGTTTTTTTCTCGATCGCGCCATCTCGTTCAACGTTCTCCGATCGAGCCGTTTACGATGCAGGATCATGGGTCCCGCATGTCATCCTCTATGAACCAAAATTCTTTCTATTCTTGGATTTTTTTGATCCCTTGCCGCCTTGGAAACGTTGAGACCGCTGCTGCTAAATGGGACCCGCATGTCATCCTCTATGTGCAATCAACTTTCTTTTCTTGGAGTTTTTTTGGCACCTCAAATTTGGTCACTTGCCTTTTTCTTTCGATCCCCTGCCGCCTCTTAAACGGTGATACCGCCGTCGCTAACTGGGACCCGCATGTCATCCTCTATGCACTATAAAACTTTCTTTTCTTGAATTATTTTTGGCACCTCAAATTTGGTCACTTACCTTTTTCTTTCGATCCCCTGCCGCCTCTCAAACGGTGATACCGCTGCTGCTAAACGGGACCCGCATGTCATCCTCTATGTACTATAAAACTTTCTTTTCTTGGAGTTTTTTTTGGCACCTCAAATTTGGTCACTTGCCTTTTTCTTTCGATCCCCTGCCGCCTCTCAAACGGTGATACCGCTGCTGCTAAATCGGACCCGCATGTCATCCTCTATGTACTATAAAACTTTCTTTTCTTGAAAATTTTTGGCACCTCATATTTGGTCACTTACCTTTTTCTTTCGATCTCATGCCACGTTTGAAACGTTGAGGAACCTGCAGGCTCATGGGACCCGCATGTCATCCTCTATGTACTATAAAAGTTCATTTTCTTGGTTTTTTTTCACCCTCCGATTTTTGGCAATTTCTTTTTTCTTTTGATCCCTCGCCGCCTCTCAAACGGTGATACCGCTGCTGCTAAATCGGACCCGCATGTCATCCTCTATGTACTATAAAACTTTCTTTTCTTGAATTATTTTTGGCTACTCATATTTTTTCACTTGCCTTTTTCTTTCGGTCCCCTGCCGCCTCTCAAACGGTGATACCGCTGCTGCTAAATGGGACCCGCATGTCATCCTCTATGTACTATAAAACTTTCTTTTCTTGAATTATTTTTGGCTCCTGATATTTTTTCACTTGCCTTTTTCTTTCGATCTCATGCCACGTTTGAAACGTTGAGAGACCCGCCGGCTCATGGGACCCGCATGTCATCCTCTATGTGCTATAAAAGTTTCCTTTGTTGGATTTTTTTTCACCCTCTGATTTTTGGCTTGCCTTTTTCTTTTGATCCCCTGCCCCTTTGAAACGTTGAGTAAGCTGTTGGCTCAAGGGACCCGCATGTCATCCTCTATGTCCATCAACTTTCTTTTCTTGGATTTTTTTTCACCCCCTAATTACTAGCTACTTTCTTTTTCTTTTGATCTCAAGCCGCATTACAAACATTGAGACCGCTGCTGCAAAATGGGACCCACATGTCATCCTCTATGTACAATAAATCTTGGATTATTTTTGGCTCCCGATATTTGGTCACTTGCCTTTTTCTTTCGATCTCATGCCACCTTTGAAACGTTGAGTAAGCTGCTGGCTCATGGGTCCCGCATGTCATCCTCTACGAACAATAAAAGTTTCCTTTCTTGGAGTTATTTTTGACCCCTAATTTCCGGCTATTTGCCTTTTTCTTTTGATCCCCTGCCCCCTTTGAAACGATGAGGACGCTCGTTGGCAGGTCGGTCCCACATGACATCCTCTATGAACAATAAAAGTTTCCTTCGGTGGATTTATTTTTGACCCCCGATTAATTTCCGGCTATTTCCTTTTTTTCTTTTGATCCCCTGCCGCCTTGGAATTGTTGAGAATGCTCGCTGCCTCATTTTTATTTTGGTCTTGTGCCGCCTTGGAAACGTTGAGACCGTCTGCTACAAAATGGGACCCGCATGTCATCCTCTATGTACAATAAAGTTTCTTTTCTTGGATTATTTTTGGCTCCCGATATTATGTCACTTGGCTTTTTCTTTCGATCTCATGCCGACTTTGAAACGTTGAGGATGCTGCTCGCCTCATGGGTCCCGCATGTCATCCTCTCGTAACGATAAATGTTTTCTTTTCTTGTATTTTTTTACCAACTGATTTTTGGCTTTTTTTATTTTCGATCCCCTGCCGCCTTTGAAACGTTGACGACGCTGCCGGCTCATGGGTCCCCGATGTCAGCCTCCCCGTACAAGAAACATGTGATATTTTATTTTGCAGACAATAAACGTTGTATTTTGCTCTGAGCTATTGCAAACGGATAAATTAAATCTTTATATCTACATAAACAAACTTATATGTTGAATCTCCTTGTTTTTTGTTTTTGCGAAGCATAGGACTTTCCTGTTTTTTTTTTAGAAAAATTCGACCTTTCCTGTTTTGGAGTGGGCTGAAATTGTACGAGTCAAAAGGCCCAGCAGGATAGTTCGAAGGCCCAGATGTCCAGATACAACCCAATTGAAATCTTTCTTTTCTTGGATTTTTTTTCACACCCCGATTTCCGGCTACTTCATTTTTCTTTCGGTCTCGTGCCGCCTTGGAAGCGTTGAGACCGTTGCTATAAAATGGGACCCGCATGTCATCCTCTATGTACAATAAAGTTTCTTTCTTGGATTATTTTTGGCTCCTGATATTATGTCACTTGCCTTTTTCTTTCAATCTCATGCCGACTTTGAAACGTTGAGGAAGCTGCTGGCTCATGGGTCCCGCATGTCATCCTCTATGAACAATAAAAGTTTCGTTTGTTGGATTTATTTTTTTCCCCTAATTTCTGGCTATTTGCCTTTTTCTTTTGATCCCCTGCCCCTTTGAAACGATGACGACGCAGCTGGCAAGTCGGTCCCACATGTCATCCTCTATGAACAATAAAAGTTTCCTTTGATGGATTTATTTTTGACCCTAATTAATTTCTCGCTATTTCCTTTTTTTCTTTTGATCCCCTGCCGCCTTGAAATAGTTGAGGATGCTCGCTGCCTCATGGGTCCCGCATGTCATCCTCTCGAAAGGTAAATGTTTCTTTTCTTGAATTTGTTTACCAACTGATTTTTGGCTTATTTTTCTTTCGATCTCCTCGCCACCTTTAAAACGTTGACGACGCTGTCGGCTCATGGGTCCCCAATGTCGGCCTCCCCATACCTGCAAATCCTCTTTCTGCAAAGTTTGTATTTCTAGATAGATAAGGTGGATTCGAATCGCCATGGTTCGAGCGACTCGGGTAAGCCTTCTTGCACTGATTAATGGAAGTAGTGTATAGCAAGGTCAAGACATGTGGCTCGGTGTAATGAATCTATTTGAATCATGTTGTGGGTTCAATCGGATAGTTCTCTAACAGGTCAGCCAAAATAGAAATTAAGTTTTTTTCTAAAACGGAAATGCAAATTAAGATGAACACAAACATTAGTTATCATAATAGCTGATCATACATACATACTTGCTAAGAGCAAAAGCTTGCCGAGTTTTACCACCCATACAATTAATTAGCGAGTTCGGATAAGATAACCTTATATAAGTATAACTACAAATGCATTTGCTAAGGGCTCATGGGGCAACGAGAACTAGACAACCGCGAACTTTATGACCGAGCATGTCACAGCGGCCTCGAAAGATCTTGACCTTCAACTTTGATCCAATGCGCAGCTTGGCACCGTCAATGAACTTTTTCCACTCGGAAGTAACAGCCAAGCGGCCATCTCGTGGGACTTACGGAGTACCGTCCCTCCACGGTGAGACCTTCACTCTCCATGACGAGGGAAATCTTGCCCCTTCGGCCAACATTGAGATCCTTGGCGATACTTTTAGGCAATTTCTGATTCAAAGCAAGAGATACCACCAAAAATTAGTCAATGGCACCAATGCACTGAACCATGTGAGACTTTGAGCAGAGAAGACATCAAGATAAGAGCAGTTATGCTTGTCATATACTCACGAACATAGCCTTCGGATGCGTCCTGGTCACCACACGGGTGGCCACGGCAATGAGCCGAGACCTCGGTGATCCGGTCGGGGCAGGTGCAGGAGCCTGGGCTGGTACACGAGCCGGTGTCGATGCGGGAGACTGCCAGGCGGTGCGATAAACGGTGCCTCTAGAGGAACCGGTGCCGATGCAGAGACTCGTTGGGCGGGTGCAGAAACGGTGCGGCTAGAGGAACCGAGCTGCGATGCGGGAGCTCGTCGGGCGGGTGTAGTATATGGGGCCTCTACAGGAACCAATGCTGATGTAGGGGACTCGCTGGGTAGATGCAGTAAACGGAGTTGGTACAGGAACCGGTGCTGATGCAGGAGAGTGGGAAGCCGGTGCCGGTGCTGGTGTGGTTGCCCTTTGTGACATCCGCTCATGTTCCATCAGGGGATCTGCAGCTTTGATCATGTTAGAACAGAGGGAATGGTTTAGAACAACTGCTCAGAACAGTTATCAAAAGATATGAGTAGAAAAAAATTACATATTATATATTTGGAAGTGTCTCCAACTCTGTAAGCAGTTACGTATATCTGCCCGTTTGAGTTTCTGATCCTCAGCTCGTCGCCCTTCTTCAGACCGTAGTCAAAAGCAAACTTTCTCCAATCATGTCCATACAAATATGTGATGGCTTGCGTCTTGTAGACATACACCTCATAGACCGTGTAGGTGTTCATCAATTTGCCATTGCCATGCATAGTGAAAGACCCTTCATGCGGACACATCTGGTTAATCATAGGACGAAGTTCACAAGGTACGATACCGCATGTGAAAATTGATACAAATGTAAGAAGCAGGAAGACTAAAAACAAGACTTTACTATATGCCAATTCATGCTAAACCACTGAGAATACATACCTGTAACTCTGTGAAGGAGCTACTAGAAAGGTAGATAGAGCCATAGGAGGTGTTATGTGCGGGGTATGTACATGGGCCCGCCATATTCCCGCAAGCTCGGCATCGGGATGGTGAAGGAAACATGGGAGGTACTACTGGTGCGTAGCTGACATAGGCATCCCAAATGGGCCTGCCAGATATAGTACCCGGGGTTTACTGAAGGCCCACTACTCGAAGAATAAGAAGATTCGGAAGCCCAA